>NC_142028.1:127189364-127489364 GCF_982192425.1 Myodes glareolus | reverse complement strand
AGTGGTGACTTAGAAAACCCCTCTAAATCAAGACTATTCATTGTAATGATTGTCTAAGTGAGGTTTGCAGGGCTTAACGTTTATCTCTTTGTCCTCTGTGAAGCATCCATGTTCTCCTTGGGTGCATTAAACACTGTTAGAATCACTTGGAAGGGGATGTATTTGCAGAATGAAGGGTTTATGTCAGATTTGGGTGCCTGCTGGGGCTGTGAGCTGTTCTGTGGTGGATGGAAGAGTCTACCAGTTGAGGGGGCATCAGGGGATAGTTACTGTCTCAAACAAGAAATGTGGGGCTGGATGGTCTTGGGTTGCAGTGGCTGTCCCAGGAAGTCATGAAGCAAATAGGCTTCCACTGGCTTCCTGTGTCACCTACTCTCTAAAGGACTTTCATTTTCTCGATGTCAGGATGACTCCCCTCCTCCAGGCATATAATTGTGTCAGACAGAAAGACAGGTGGACTGCAAGAGGTGCTTTGTGCCAGTGGAATCTACCCAGCACTGCCAGGAAACCACAGCGTCCCTAGAGGCCTCACCCACAGACTGCCCCATCCGACTGACTGGAAACTGGTCACAAAGCTGTCAGGAAGTGTGGAAAGAGAGACGTGTGATTTTGCAAGGTTTGGGTTCTATCAGAAACAGAGAGACCGGATTTCAGGTTAAATAGGGAACCCTGGTAGGCTTTCAGAAGAATGAATCCACAGGTAGAAGCCAGCCATTTTCAATTACACAGGCAAGGAAGAAGCAGAAGATTCAGTGGGGCCGCTGCCATCATCAAATGAGAGACGACAGCCACGCTTGGACTGGGTGGTGCACCTGGTCATCTAGTACTTGGGAAGTGACGGCTATAGAATCAGAAGTTCAAGGCTGTCCTTGCCTATATATGGAGTTCAAGGCCAGTGGGATTACACGAGACCCTGGCCCAAAACAGTGGGGATAAGGGGGCAGGCGTGCCTGGGGGACAATGCAGGATGCCGGAGGGAAGGCCGCCAAGGAGGCCCTGAGCTCCGTGTTACTGGAACTGCGGCTGCTCAAGTCTCCAGAGGGATGAACGTAGGAACACTTTTGAGTTTTCTTGAAATTTAACCTGCAGAAATAAAAACAAGAAACTCCACACTTCCCAGCTCCACCTTCTCTCCAGCCCAGGCAGCCACCGAGTGCTCACCTCCTCACCTGTGCCTCTCCTGAAGATCGTCTTCGATCACCTCCTCCTTAGGCTGGGAAAACAGCTAACACTGAGGTGCCAACTGAGAAGATGCCCACATGCCTTCCAGATCTCTGCCTAAACACGTGTGTCTGCTCGCCTTTCTCACTTTACTAACAAGGAGAATCAAGCTCGGGAAATATGAACACTCAGATTCTCAAGGACATGTAACTAGTCAAGATCAAAGCCAGTAAGCAAAGTCGTCAGCCGTTGAAGTTCTAAATGTTAACTTCTGTGAGATGCTCCTTCCTAGATGGAAGCGTTCTGCCGTGTGTTCCAACAATATACATCATTGTGCATTGTGTTGTGGCCCCACTGAACTACAGGTCTCTGAGAATGGATTATCTTAGACCTTTTCCTATTAAGTCTTGAATTAAAGAATTTATGCAGGACTAAATTATAACTCCAGAACCAACTGTAGACATACTCCCAGTTAAGTCAAGTTTAAAAAAATTTTTTTTCATATGTCACCATGCTTAGAATACCCTTCAGGACTAGATTTTTGTCCTATTCTGACAAAGGAAGAGTTATTTGTGATGTAACATGTCTGTAGCATGAGGGTCTGGCTTGTTGGGGTTTCTGTCCCACCCAGCACCCCACAGTCAGCATAACCCAAAGAAAATCACACACAGGACTCCATAAGATTATAAACTGATTGGCCCATTAGCTCAGGCTTCTTGTTAACTCTTATAACTTATATTAACCCATTATTCTTATCTATGTTAGCCATATGGCTTGGTACCTTTTTCAGCTGTCAGCTCACATGTTTCTTCTTCGGTGGTCTGGACAGGAATGACAGAGGGAGCTTCCTCCTTCCTAGCCTTCTCCTGTTCTCATCGCTCCACCTACACTTCCTGTCTGGTTGACCCACCTATACTTCCTGCCTGGCCAATCAGTGTTTTATTAAAATACATGATTGACAGAATACAGACAATTCTCCCGCACCATTGTGAGAATCCTGTTGTGCTTGTCTTGATTTCAGAGATGAAAAAGAACAAATTTCAACGTGATGATGAACTGCAGGTCCCTTTATGAGAAACCAGTGTTCTGAGTATTTGCTACTGATCTGAATTTTAGTTCTCCATGGCCATGAAACTGCTTTTCTTAATCAAGAGAAAGCATTTACATAATGAGAGTGTTAGGGGCATTAACAAGGTTCCGAGACACAAGTCTTTACCTAAGTAGAGATGGGCCGCAGGGAAATAGTTCTGGGATGGAAGTTACGGGCAGCGAGAGGTCTTAAAGCTGAGATGCATGCTTTGCCTGACAATTTGGAAAAGCACATCCCAATGTTCAGGTGGCACTTGGTGACCTACTGTGATGATTGGTGTTGTCAACTTGACAGAACCTAGAATCATTCAGGACATGGGCCTCTGCTCATATCTGTGGGAGGATATCTTGATCAAGGTAATTGATGTGGAAAAACTCTTTTTAAAATTCATACACATTACAGCAAAATATGACAATATAGATGCTCCACTTCCCCTCCAAGTGTCCTCTTCCATTACCCTCTCAGCAACCCCCCCTCCCTTCAGGAAACATTTGGGAAGAGGAGGACTAAGAAAAACATATAAGGGCTGGAGGTTGGGGAGGAAGGCTGTAAAATTCTGTCTTCTAAACATATCATGACTATTTCACTCATGAACTTGCAAAAGACCTATACAAGATCAACCCAACCCAAATCCCATAGAGATGAGGGAAATGATGCCCAGGCCCCACCCCTTACTGAGGATCTATAGGTAGTGGATGGATGCTGGAGAAGGGGAAAACCATTCTTCTCTGAGGACATGGCCCCCAGGAGATTTCTAACGCTCCAGAGGATGGCTTCACACCTACGAATGGACGGGCAGCACTAGTGGATCAGGGAGGCCCGTCTTAATATGACTGGAACTATTCTTTGGGTGCGGGATCCTAGACTCTATCAAATGAGGAACGTACGCTGAGCACTAGAATATTTGACCCATCCATCCCCACCTTGGGGATGCAATGGAACCAGTTGCTTCAAACTCCTGCTGCATTGCCTTCTCTGTTGAGATGGACTCTGTGGTAGTTTAAAAGAAAATGGTACCCTAGGCCCACAGGACATGGCACTATTAGGAGGTATGGCCTTGTTGGAATTGGTGTGGCTTTGTTGGAGGAAGTGTGTCATTGGGGGTGGGCTTTGAGACCAGATGCTCAACCCAAGCCCGTCTCACTCTCTTCCTGCTTGATCCAGATATAGAACTCTCAGCTCCTTCTCCAAACCCATGTCTGCCTGCATGGTGCCATGCTCCCCACCATTATAATAATGGAGTAAATCTCTGAAACTGTAAGCCATCCCCAAATGAATGTTTCTTTTGTAGGAGTAGCCATGGTCATGGTGTCTCTTCACAGCAATAGAAACCCCTAACTAAGACAGACTCCACCCTTGAACTGTGAGCAATGTAAACTCTTCCCTTCAGCTGCTCTTGTAAGGCTGTTTTATTAGCATCAGGAAAAGAAACTAAGACACCTGTCTTGAACTTAAGGCTTCCCCAGACCTCTAGAAGAATCTTTTCAGATGTCCAGATGGCAAAAGATTGTCAGCATTGAACTAAAGCAGATCACATGGACCCAAGTGGAGGAGTAAGTCACAAAACAATCCCACATTGGTTTGGAATTATGATTAATAAAAGGGTTATTTATTTAAAGGAAAAACTTTACAAATCACCGTCCTAGACAACAGCCCTCTGCACAACCAGGAAAGGAGTCTCGTAGCCATAAGTGGAGTCCAAAGCAAGAGAGAGCACACACAAGGCTACCCCGGCTTTAAAAAGCAGCAGAGAGCCCAAGCAGGCTGGTATCGGAGCGGGAGGAGCGGAAGGAAGGAGCGGAAGGAGCTCCCGCAGCACCCAAGGGAGGATGCCAATCTAAGATCCTGCAGTTGCTGTTTTCTTCCTTTCAGTGCATACGCTTTCAACTGTGGATCTTCACACACTTCTTTTCTTCTAAGAGTTTTCTGAACCATTTGGCCTTGTAGTTGGCTGCAGTAGGGCTGGGATAAGCTCTTTCTTTCCTGCCCTGGATTCCTCCAGCTAATCTAAAGAGCAATCTCTGGACTCATGAATTGAGTTCTGCCTTGCTCTTTGGGATACCCTTGTTACAGTAATTTAAGGAATGTAATAAATCTGGAGTGAAATATGTTTGCTGCAAATGCTAATTAGCTGGATGAGACTATCGATTAGGTCTCTGGGGCACAGAAATCATAGCTGTTAAGGATCTCAAAGGTCATTCTTTGCCTGCTCTAAAGTAAGAAGATAGGGACTATCACACGGGGGGAGGGGTGAGAGGTAGACTAGGTGAGCAATTGACAGTCAGTAGCAATGTAGTACCAGGCAATACGCAGGGGACTAAGAAATCTACCCACAGGTCTCCAGTTATCACAGACAATGCCAGCAATAGCTTCTGCTTATGGAGCAGTTAGGGTACCAGGTTATCTAAGAGTTTAGCTAGTATTAACTCATTTAATCCCCGTAACAGCTCTATGAGGTAATAGAGACTATAATTGTTCTAATTTTGTAGGTGAGGAAACTGGATCTCCCACAGAGGATTTAGGTAGCCTTCCTGCTTCCTACTTCTGACTCACCGAAGAAAACAGTGATTACTGAACCCTTGCACCTGGAACCATAGCTCTTGAGCAGGCAGTGACAGTAGACAGTGTGCTCCGGGAGATACAGACAGATAAAGTGGCTTCCTTTCCAGGGAGAGTGTCTTTTCCAGCTAAGGGCAGGAGCGGCCAGGCAATGTGCATGAGGATACAGAACTGAAATCACAGATGCCAGAGTTCATTGGGAAGAGCACAGAGAGAGCTGAACAAAGTGCGAACTCTGGACCCTTGCCTAAGGTCACCCGTAAGAGCTTGCTGAAATAGGAGGAGGCCAAGGAAAGAGACCCATGAAGTAATCGGAGAACATGTGGCAGAGGAGTCATATAAGACTGGGAAAATGCCTGTTCCTAGCAGCCAGACTGGGAGACTCTCCTAATTTATGGCAGATTGATTGGGGATTAAGAAAGCATTGTTTGATTGAGTGAAAACTCAATACTAGATTAAATGTTGCTTTAAAACTGACATAGTGACATGCACTTGTGATCCAACCACTCTAGAGGCTGAGTCAGGAGGATCATAAGTTCAAAGCCAGCCTAGGCTATGTGGCAAAACTCTGTCTCAAAGGGGAAAAATTTACTGCTCCAATCATGCCTAAAAAACCTCAAAGGCAGACCAGAAAGAATCAACTGTTCCAGGTGACTTAACCATACTCCCCGACCCCTAAATAGCTCAAAACATATTAGAAATATACCATGGCCAGGTGGACAAAATGTTCATTTGGATGAGATAATTCTATGCAAAGAAAGCTCTGCATTTTATCGTTTCTGGGCCTGAGCATACTACCATCAGGCTACTGTGATCTAAAAATACCATGAAGGCATCTTTCTCGGGTGTGGGGCTGACAAGACCAGAGCATCAGCCCTGTCAATATCTGAGGAGGCCCCCATTTCTTGTCTTGTGGATGATACCTACCTGCTGGGTTTTCACATGTTAAACGGAGAAGGGTGGTTCCTGGATGGGAGGTCTGAATGAGGTTGGCCCCCAAGGGCTCACATATTGGAATATTTGGTCCTTAGTTGGTAGAACTGTTTGGGAAGGATTAGGAGGCACGGCCGTGTTGGAAGAGGTGTATCATGGGGGTGAGCTCTGAAATTTCAAAAGCACATGCCAATGCTAGGTAGCTCCTCCTGCTGCCTGTGGCTCAGCTGTATGCCTCAGTTACTGCCTCGGTGTCCTGATACCATGCTCCCCACAATGATGATCATAGACTCTAACTTTCTGAAACTGAGCTCCAACAAACTCTTTTCTAAGTTGCCTTGCTCATTGGTATATCTCCATAGCAATAGAAAAGTAGTTTAATCCTGGGTTTCTTTTTACATTGGCTGTATGATAGTTTTTATTTCCAGCACCATGCTTTTGAACTAATCTAGCCTGAACAATATTGGGGAAACCCTGTCTTAAAACAAACAACAAACCCACTAACAAACCCCAAGTGGTGAATGTGCACATTCAACTCCAATAAGACACCATCACACATCTATCACAGTGTGTAAGTGTAAAATAATGACCACATTGCTGTGGTCTGAGTGTCTGCGGCTCCCTAAAACCTACATGTTAAGAACCTAATCACCAAGGTATTGGCCTTATGAGTTGAAGCTTTTGAAAGATTATTAGGTCATGAAACCAGTGCCCTCAGGAATAGGGTTCTTGCTCTTAGGAAGGACAGCCCCAGAGAGTTTGCATGCTCCCTCCACCATGGAAAGACACAGCAAGGCTGTGTGGGCTTTGAGGCAGAGTGAGGAGCCATGAGATGCTAGATCTGCTGATGCCCTGATCACTGTAGGCTTTTCCAACCCTCAGACTGAGAGAAATGAAGGTCTGCTGTTTTGTTAATTTTTCATCTCTTTAAAAAAATTGTGTTTATGTGTAAGCATTTTTTCTTTTTAAAATTTTGTTGGTTTTTTGAGAATCGCAACATTATTTTTTTTTTAATTTATTTATTTGCTTATTATGTATACAGTATTTTTTCTTCAGTCCAGAAGAGGGCACCAGGCCTCATTTCAGATGGTTGTGAGCCACCATGTGGTTGCTGGGAATTGAACTCAGGACCTTTGGAAGAGCAGGCAATGCTCTTAACCTCTGAGCCATCTCTCCAGCCCCGCAACATTATTTTTTTTATCACATTCACCCTTCCCTCAACATCCCCCAAATCTACCACCCCAAATTCCTTATCTACTCAACTTTGTGGCTGTTTTTTATAAATACCCATCAAATCTAGTTTGAGCTGCCCATATGTTCTCGGATGTGTGGCCTCTCACTGGAGCATGGCTGACCTGTCAGAAATTACACTTTTAGAGAGAACTGACTCTCTAAACCTCCCAACGGCTATCAGTTGCCAGTAACTCCTCAGCTAGGAGTTGGGTTTTGGGTACACCTCCTCTTTCCATGTTAGGCTTTGGTCAGGCTTGAGTGTGTACAGGTATTGCGCATGATGTTACAACCATTGTGAATTCATGTGCTCAGCTGCCCTGCTCTGTCTGGAATTCACCATTCCTTATGGTCACCCCCAGCCTCAGGCTCGTACACTCTGACACACCTTTCACAATGATTCCTGAGCTTTGGGAGGAGGGGTGTGACATAGATGTCCCTCTTATGTCTGGTCATTCAGTCTCTTATTCTCTGCACCCTAACCGGTTGTAGGTCTCTGCCTTAATCACCATATAGTGCAGATAGAAGCTTCTCTGGTAAGGGAGGATTGAGAGATGTGTTGATCTATGCGTTGATCATTGACAGTCAATTTAATACCGTGTCCATTTAACAAAATAATAGCAGTAGTTTTCTTCCCTAGTGTTCACTAACCATATAGATACAGGTTCTTGGCCAAACAATAGTGTATAATTCCATGTTATGAAATGGGAATTGAATCCAATTAGAAAGTGATTGGTTACTTCCGAGTTCCTGTCACTAGTGCACAAATGTCTGCTGTTTCTAAGCCACATAGTATTGTTCTATTACAACAGCCCAGTCTAAAGCACAAATCCAGTGGTTGTGATGAGAGGGTTACTCTGACCTCTCAACATGCTGGTGGTAGGGGGGAAGTACTCATGGTTGGGAAAATATTTTGCTAGACACTTTTTCAGTGCTGGATTGACCCCAGGGCCTTGTGCATGTTGGTAAGCACTCTGTCTCTGAACTGCTAGCTCTTGTACGTCTTAGAAAATGCAGTAAACACAGATTATATGAACCAATCATTTTTATTCTAGGCATTTATAATAGAGAAATGAAGGTGTGCCTCTGTGTACACACACAAAACAACTTGTAGTAGCCTCAAGTTAGACACAGACCAAGTGCTGAGTTGTGGGGAGCCAGACCAAGTCAAGGCTTTCCCAGAGGCCCTGATGGAAGTACAATAGGAACTTGAATTCTGTGCCTTGTTCAAGAACGGACTTGCTAAGAGCTCTAAGGCAGGAGTCATGCACCAGAGGAGCAAGGCTGTGGTTTCTGGGGACCCACCCCCTCCTGGGATGTGGTTATCAGCCCTTAAGAAGCTGTACCTGAGGTACCCGAGATCCTTTATTCCAACATTGTCTGATTCAGCACTCTGCTGACCTTGGCCCTATCCCCTCTTGCAAATAGTATATATGATGCTGTAGTCCTTAATAAACTTGTTTAGTATAAGTCATCAGCTTATGCAAGACCTTCTGGTGCCAGTTTTTGCTTTATTGGCTTCTTTATATCTCATACCCAGTCTTCCCGCTTGACACCTAACCTCAGGACCCTTATTCTTGTAGGTTTGGGTCAGTGAGTAATAAGATGAATGGATAGTTGAAGCATACCATAATTTCTACACGGAGAAATGTTACTTTGCAATGAAAACTAATGAACTGTCCAGACATGGTGTCATATGCCTGTAACCCTAGCATTCAGGAGGTAAAGGTCAGAGGGTTGTAAGTTCAAAGCCATCCTGGGCTATGTAGAAACCCCCTGTGCCATAAACAACAAGAAGGGATGCACTACTGGTATGCGTAATGACACAGGCAAACCGCAGAGTCATGTGCTCTGCTGTCTGAAAGCAAATTTCATATCATTCATGCAAATTTATTTTAAGATGTACTTTTAATTATGTGTATATGGGTGTGGGGTGGTATTGCAGCTGCCCATGAAGTTCAGGAGAAAGTGTTGAATTCCCCTGGAGCTGGAGTCATAGACGGCTGTGAGCCACCTAATGTGGGAGCTGGGTACCAAACTCCGGTCCTCTGGAAGAGCAGTAAACACTCTTAGACTCTCAGCTGTCTCTCCCGATCCACAGGGATGTATTGAAAAGCAGACAAAAGGGAACTTTATTTCTGGGTGCTGTTCAGGAACGGACTTGGTAAGAGGTCTAAAGCTGAGTCATGCCTCGGAGGAGTCAAAGGTGTGATCCACTGCATCCAAAGGCACACCTGAGGCTTTCTGGGAGTGAAGGTGACCTGAAGGGGTTGGGAGTAGTTCATGGAAACCTCTAGAAGGAGTGGAATTATTCATTTATGCTCTACACATATCAAGAATTGTGAAGGTGCACTTTGAAGTATGTGGTTCAATGTGTTACCATTTAATGAGAGCCCCAAAGCAGATAAACACAAACAGACTTCCTGGGGCACACGTCTAATAAACCCAGTGTGGCTCCACGTGCTAAACATTTGAGCTGCGTTATACGAAGCAGATGCTCTTCCCATTACGTAGATGAAAGAGCAAGAATGAAAGATCTGGTGGGACTTCCTCGGGGCTGCAGGCTGGTGAGTGGGGGAGCTTGAGTGTGTGGCTTTGCCAGAGCACTCACGGGCTGTAACACAGCCTGCTTTTGCCTGAGGGCAGTGTGCCCACCGCCTCTGCTCTCGGGGGAATCTGTAGCTCTCCTGCTTGCTGAACTAAACCCCTTCTTCCTGCTATGCCCTTCTCCCTCCAGTCAGAAGCCTCCTCTGGACTCCTAACCGCCACCCATGCGTCACCACACAGCTGCCTTCCTTCTGGACCTGTAAACAGGGAACAATTCAATTTGTAAAGGCCTCCAAAGGAGCAGGACTCTGAGTGACACCACGGCATTGCTGTGAAAGTAAGAGCTTGCTGGGCTCTTGGAAGGCAGCCTCTGCCGCTGTGAGAAAGCAGGCACTCCGGAAGGCAGCCTCTGCCCCTGTAAGAAAGCAGGCACTCCAGAAGGCAGCCTCTGCCGCTGTGAGAAAGCAGGCACTCCGAATGGAGGCCAGTAGACCAACGTGTGCACAGACCTTCCTGACTTCAGAGCCCTTTCTTGGCTCTCATCACTTTCCGACTCACGAAAGCTCAGCATTTCCACCCCGACTCTTGTATTTTCTCAGAAAACGCAACCAGAGCTGATGACGAGGCTTGAAAACCCAAGAACTGAAGGTCCTCTGGGGCGAAGTGGGGGCCAGACGGCTACAGAAAGGAATTGTCTAGACCAGGTGGCATGTGTCTGTGATCCCAGCACTTGAGAGGCAGGGGCAGGAGCATCACCGGAAGTCTAGGGCAGCCTTGCTTCGTAAAACAAGCTCCAGTTCAGACTGGGCTATGTCTACAAAAGGAAGGGAGAAAAAGGAGGAGGGAGTTTATGCCAAGGGAGCCAGGGTAGAGGCCTAGGTCTGCTGTCCTGGCATTCAAGTAGGTAGAGGTTAGAGTGTGAGTCCAGGATACTGTCAGGAAGGGGAAATATGCAAAGAAAGGTAGGCATGGTGTTTATCCCTGCATTCATAATACAGAGCTATGGGTTCAGTTTATGCAGAGAAGATCCGCCAAGATCTCCACGTAGGATGCAGACTAGAGCTGACAACTTCCTCACCCAGCAGCTTCTGATAGCAGGCCACTGAGCTCACTCAGAACTTTGGGCTGCTATTGATATGTTGAAGGTTAAATCTGATCTCCACTGTCTCCTTGTCCTGGACAATCCAGCATCTCAGCACTGAGCTCTTGATCTATGTCATGCACATCTTGGATGAGTGTGGAAAACACTTGTTACTGCTCTGTATTTCTCATTGGACGGACACTGAATGGGGGCATTAGCAAATGCAGGGCAAGGCAGGGTCGTAAGTCAGAACTGTATGAACTATAAATGCTGTCAGATAGAGCTACTTGTCAAAAGATTTATTTTTATTTTATTCTTGTCTGCAAATACGTACATGCAGCATGGGTGGATGGCCAGAAAAGGGTATCAGATCCTCTGGAACTAGAGTTACAGGAAGTGATGATGAGCTGTCATGTGAGTGCTGGGAATCAAGCCCTGGTCCTCTGGAGGAGCAGTCAAAGATCTTAACTGTTGGCAAATAATCTTTTTGTACACTGAGGAGATGTTTCACTCTGATTGGTTTAATAAAAAGCTGAATGGCCAATAGCGAGGCAGGATTTCCAGGCACAGAGGATTCTGGGAACAAGAAGATGGAGATGCCAGGAATGCAGAGCAAGTAGGATGGGCACTATAAAGAGGAGGTAATAAAGCCACAGGCAGAAAGTAAATTAATAAACTAAAGGGTTAATTTAAGTTATAAGAGCTAGTTAGAAACAAGCCTAAGCTATCCACTAAGCTTTCATAATTAATAATAAGGTTCTGTGTATTACTGGGAAGCCGATGATCCTGATAAAAAAGTTCAACTTCAATTTAACCACTGAGCTATCTCTCTAGTCCTCATATAAAGCTATTCAATGAGCTTTCATTGTATATAAAAACACTCGAATTACTTTAAATTCTCCTAAATCAGTAGTCCTCGACCTTCCTAATGCTGCAACCCTTTAATATAGTTCCTTGTGTGGTGGTCACCCCCAACCATGAAACCGCTTTGCTACTTTATAACTGTAATTTTGCTACTGTTATGAATCGTGATGTAAATATCTGATATGTGACCCAAAGGGGTCGAGACCCACAGGTTGTGAACCACTGTCCTAAACTGATGCTGCATTGTGAAGTAATTATGATTTTGAAAGGGATGAGGTACACTGTATTCTTGGTTTGTGCTGCTGACTTCTGGCTTGCCTCCTCAGCTGGAAAAATGAGGTACCTGTTTTCTTGGACAGGGATCTGGGGTTCTATGTTTCCTATGTTTTAACCTTTTAAGGTTTAATTCCCATTGGAAGATATTAAGAGGGTGGAAAGTTCATCTGACTATGGCGTGATTAGGCTTAGATAAAGCCATCAGAGTGGAGCCCCCATGCCTGAAGCCTGGTGGCTGCAGAATTAAAAGGAGAATGCTGGGCATGGTGCTTCATGCAAGACAAACTTGGGCTACATAGAAGGTCCAAGGCCAGCCTAGGCTGTGGAGAGACAGACTAATGAATAGGGCTAGGGAGGTGGTCCAGTAAGTGAGTCACTGATGACCAAGCCTGAGACCTGCATTCAGATCCCCTGCACCTACATAAGACCTGGATGCGGCATTGAGAGTGGGAACTTCAACACTGGGAGTCCCGATGGACATGGAGAGGGTGGGTTCCGGGGTAGTATGGCCAACTAGGAGAGCCAAAGTGACAACCTAACATCTTGTTAATGTCTTGACAAGAAGCTGTCTCGAAAAATAAGATGGAGGATAGAGAAGGCCGTGTGACACAGACATCCTCTTTCTCCCCCATATACCCCATACTCTCTCTATAAAAATAATATAAATATTTAAACACCAATAGACAAGCAGAAGCAAGAGGAAACATAAAGAGAAGAAGAAGCACAAGAGACATGTACGCTCACGCCCCATCTCTTGCCATCAAAGGCCCAAACTACCTTGGATGCTGTAAAAAAAAAAAAAAAAAAAAAAAAAACAATACACAGACAATGAGACTTGTGTGTTTATTTTACACGATGGGCAAAGGGGAATCATTTAAGTGAACTTCTAAGCTTCCAGGGCAGGGCAGTCTGACCTCAGTCAGTCATCACGGATCCAAGTTTCCTGATTAAGAACTTGCTTAAAGAGCATTGGCCTGAGCAAGAATAGTCGAAGCAGCCCATTCCACTCTGCCCTGGATGGAAGCTGAGATTTTCCTTCCCATTTGGTGATGTTATTATGTACCTGGAGAAAGAGCTGAGGCTATGAGCGTGGGTGTCAGAAAATCTTTCACTCAAAGTGGTTTAATGAAGAGCAAGCAGAATATCTATATTTACTCTCCTTTGATTAAACAGCCAATGCCACACTGGCATGCTGAGCAATTCAGAGTCTTATATGTACTGCAGAGAAAGTTTTTGTGGGTTGTTGCCCCAAGGCAGACGTACTTGTGTTCCATGTTGGCTTCTTCCATTAAACCTTAGTGTTTTCATGATTACAGCATGGCTACTGTGTCTGTTGGGTAAAAAGGAAAACAAGATCTTTAAACTTCTTGGCATACAGAAAATGATCAATAAATCCTCCCCCCTCCTAGACGACAGCCTGAAACGCACCTCCCCGACTGAGCTTTCAAGTAATTTCTGGGTCTTTCCCAAATGGTACGGCAGACGATGCACTTAGTGACGCTATATGTGTGAGAGAGGCTCCCATAGGCTGGTGGCGGACAGTCAAGCCACCATCAGACTAGCCCTTTTTGTGTCCTTGTCCCATGAAGGTGGTAGGATGCTATCAGCGGCTGTGGTTGGGGGTTAGTCTGTCCTCGGAGGCAGAGAGATCAATCGAGAACAACTAGGAATTAACGAGCTCTGTGTGTGAAGATGTGTGTGCTGCTGATTGACTCTTGGGAGCACAGATTCTAGAAACAGTGTAACTGCCCAGCAGAGCTGGCACATTGCAAAGGCTTTAGAACACTCTGTGCCAGGAGCAGGCAATGCCACTGGCATCATAACAATGTCCCCTCGACAGCCAGTGTTCCTCCCCTCACACTCATTAAAACCCAGCATTACCATTTTTATTATTGCTAAAATGAAGCCTGATATTGCATAGTGTCTAATTTTTCACGTTTTTTGAATATTTTTCCATTTATTTATCAACACATTTAACTTCTTCTCCTCTTAAGTGTTGACTTCCTTTTTTAAGATGAAATTTTTGTTTGTGGATTTATAAACCATCTTGGTATAGATGTATATTAACTCTTGATCATAGATATAATGACAGCTTAGGGTTGTTTTTTAGTGTGGTTTCTGAGGTCAAGGTTTATTATTCTGTTTTTCAAAAGTATCTTAAAAGTTAGCAACAGCCTACTTGTCTGATAAACATTTACAGATGGCTTGTTGAAAACATATGCCAGGCACTGATGTCAGAAGAGAGCAAGGCCTGCGTGTCTGTACTCCCAGAGATCCCAGCTTAGTGAGGGGATCTCTTCTCTAGAAAGAGCAGTTCCATTCACAGAGAGCCCTGCAGGCTGAGCTGTCCTCACTTGCTCAACGGAGACGCTCTGAAACCTGGAGTTCTCTCACCCCTGATGTGCAGCCCTGAAGGACACCTCGCCAGCTGCTATGGCTACATGCTCAAATCTGGACCATCACCCGCTTTATAAATAACGTCTTAATGAACACAGCAATGCCCAGCCACCGATGCAGTCCCTGCTGCTTTTGTGCTGCATGACAGAGAGGCGTGTCTGTGGCCAAAGCCCATAGGCCCTGAAATGTTGGCTAGTATTTAGGTGTGTGCATGTGTTTGTGGAACCAGAGGTCAACATTGGTAATCTGCATCAGTGTGTAGTGTTTATATATGTTGCATATGTATGAGTGTGGGGGGGAAGGCACCCGTGCATGTGTGCACAAAAGCCAAAGGCAGTCATTGGGTGTCCTCCTCTGTCACTATCCACCTTATTCCCTTGAGAGAGCTGACATGGAAAGCTCCTTTGGTCTAGGCTGGCTACACAATGAGTTTTCCTGATCTGAGCTCTCACACACACACACACACACACACACACACACACACACACACAGCTACGGTTGGCTGCTAGAGATTTAACTCAGGTCCTGACAGCTGCACAGCAAATGTTCTGAGCCCACTGAGACATCTCCCCAGTCCAACTACCTTATTTTTTTGAGGTGGGATGTCCCCTCTCACTTAACTTGGAGCTCACCCCTCCATCCAGACTGGTCAGCAAGCCCCAGAGATGCAACCGTCTCTGTCCCTCCAGCTCTGTCTTGGACTATAGATGCGTGTGTTGCTGTATCAAGGTTTTATGTGAGTCCTGGGGATCAAAGTCAAGTTGTCATGCTTGTGCAGTAACATTATGTCAATTAAGCCATCTTTCCAGCCTGATTGACAGCGACCAGAGCCAGAAAAAAAAATACTTAGTCAAAACGGCACAAAACTTTGGAACAGATTCCAAACCAAACTTCAGGATTCTTTAACTTAGACCTATGTTTCCTATGTCATTCTACTAAGATTGACTTAGTACCAATTGAAACATAAGCCTGCAGCAACAAGTTTAAAGATAGCAGGGCTTGCATATGCTCCCCGAGGGCCCATAAGCTGCATCAAAGACGTTGGGTAAAGAAATAACCATCTAGAAAAAAAATCTATGATAAGAGTGAGCTGAGAGAGAGCAGGTACTCCCACCAAGGGCAGCAAGAGTTCCAGACACCTTCTTATCCTCTGCCAACACGTCCTGGATTCTCCCACAGGCAGCCACCTCCCTCACAGCAACTTCATGGTTGAAGTCAGGCTAACCCAGAGTTCAGCTCTAGGCAGCCAGCATCTCTGTCCAGGATACCCAGGTGACATCTTGTGTGCTGGAATTCTGTCCCTACATTGGCTAAGCTGGCGGGTCATCAGTCATCAACACTGGTTAAAGAGAACCAATCTCCCGGAGAGGCAGGTGATGGCCAGATGGCCACATTCGGGTCAGTGATTGGTGGGTCAGAAAGGCGGCTCAACTGTCAAAGGCCAGAGTCACAACCCAAACTATGCATAACTGGGGGCTGTTATTGGGAGGTGTGACCAGGATAGAAACCCCATAGAAACAAGCAGGACAAGAACCTGGAAGATTCTTATGATTATGTCATATATGAATCTGGGTTCTCCCACTGTTCCAGTCAATTTCCTTCTCGCTTTGAGACTTCTAGCATTGGGATTCTCATTGTCTGCAGATAACTCTGGCTGATATGCTTGTTTTTCCAGGCAACTGCCTCCTCCACATTCTCTCTGCCTGCTGGTGACACTGGCCTTCTCCACCAGGAATATAAATTTAGGAAACTGTGGTGCTAACAGCTTGTCAGCGTAGAGCTGGCCAAGTTCGGTAATGAATCCATCTGAAAGTGTGAACCAATCTACGCTTATTCAAACCCCCATTCAGTGCTTCCCACAGCAACGATAAGCATGCTACTCTTGGTATTGTTTGTCTCCAGCTTAATGATGTGATGCTTCCATGTGGGATCCTGACAGGCTCATGGCTGTGGAAATGATGCCTTGCAGAGGAGGCTGCCATATGTTGTGAGCCGAATGTACAAGGAAACATCTGGGAGTAGGAGAGATGCTGGGAGGGCCTGCTGGTCTACACCTCATGTTTTGGAGGCTTCTCATTTTGGAAAGCAGTGTTTCACACCCATTTGAATCTGCCTTTAGAATTGGCACCTTACTGTGGCAGGGTATGCTGGGAAAGGGGCAATTAAGGGCTTTCTGGTTTGGCTCCATCTTGGATCTCTAAGAACTGCTTCTTTGGAATTTCCTGTGGAGTTTTCTGAAAGTCAAGACTCTAGTTTCCATACCTCATAGGACTCTGAGGCAGTAGATCTTGAAAAGGCAGTTTTGCTGATAGAGACCTCTAGCTCTGAAGGGTAGCCATGCTGCAGAATTATTGACATGAAGTGTCCAGAAGTCAGAGTCCTTCCTCATCTTCAGGGTCTTCCCCATTTGTTGTTCATGATTATTGTTTGTCAGCCTCTAAGCTCCCTTCCCTGGACCTGTCTTTGCTATGGCCTACGTGGAACTGCTTTAGTGGGAAACAATGTGCAAAACTACCAGTCAAATGTAACTCTTAATACTTTCCATTGAGAAAACCATCCCAGGATCAGGAAAGGCCAATGAGTGTCTAAGAGCGCATCATAAGCCCTAAGGCATAGCAGTCAGGAGGCAACCCTGGGATGCTGGCTGCTGGAGTCTCTCCTGGGGTTGGTTTCACATCTTCTGGATTATAGGCTTGGGTGCTGTCTTGCGGTTAACTCCTCAGCCTCCGGCCACTGTCAGTGCTTCTGTTACCTACAGGATAGGTAGGAATTTGTTGCCCATGGAGGAAATAGGCTTCCTCCCTTTCTTTCCCTTTCCCCACCTTGCTTACACAGCTTTAGCTGTGCAGGGGCTGTGGAGAACTTATTATGTGTGGTAGTGATTACATACACACACACACCACACACACACACACACACACACACACACACACACACGTGTGTGTGTGTATGAATTTGTGTTTTTGTGTGAGTGTGCATGTGTGTGTGCATTCATATGACTGCTAGAGGTTGGGTGTCTTTCTCTATGGCTCCCCACCTTAGTTTTGAGACAGAGTCTTTCACCAAACCTGGATTACATCTACTGACTAGATTAGCTGGCCAACAAGTCTCCTGGGGTCAGGAGTCCCCCTATGCCTGAACACCTAATGGTGGGGTTATGGATGCATACCAGGCTGGGTTTTGCTGCTGGGAATTTTAATACTAATTGGGCAGCTCACTGACCCCAGCATTTATAAAGAAGCTATCTTTCCTTCCTCTTGGGTGAGTGGGGTAATTCCGGGTAATGGAAACCTATTCTTCTCGCCCAAACCTTTGGTCTCCTGTATTCATCCCAGGGTTTCATATCTCACTCAGCCACTGACTCAGGCCCAATTATATCAGGCCAATGTGTGTGTAAGAGTGAGCGATTGAGCCCGCAGACCATTACTCAGGAGAGGGTGATGGTGAGTCACTTGAGAGGCTCTTTTTCCAGGCTGGCCACTCTCCTCCAGGCTGTGCTTCAAGACAGAGAATAATAACAGCCTTTGGACTCGTCTCTTAAAAATAGAGTCAGTGGCGTCTGTGGCTGGGGGAGGAAAAGCCTTGGAGTCAGGTGCTCAGACCAGCTGGATGCGGTTCAACACAGGGCACTGGCTCCTGCTTTGACAGCTGTCAGTGCTGAGAGTTGTCCTAGGTAAATTGTGTGTTTTGGGGCAGAGAGCTCCAGTCTTTAGAAGTATGAAATCTTTCCTACTATGATTTACAGAAAGGACACAGTCTACTCCAAATTCATATACACACGAATGCAAAATTTTCCAGTTTACCTTAGAGGTTCAAAAATCATAGACTTCTATCAAAGAATTTCTGGTCTAAGGACTCTATTTGTTACATCTATATTACATTTTTTTTCTAAATTCTGCACTTTGTTCTCCAAAAACCCAAAGCTTCCATTGTTGCTCTCAGTCCTCATGGAATGTACTCCTAGTAGAAAGAAAACACAAAGTTTTTCTTATTTAGGGTGTCTGCAAGACGGGATTGGGTATCAGAAGGTGCATACATTGTGCAAAGCCCACCAGCCAAAGGAGATGTGTGGTAAAGATCAGCCAACTCCATAGCTATTAAGCACCCTTGCCTGAGCTTGCTGTGAAGGCCACATCCCTCCCTTGGTATGAGTGAGTCATCAGATGCCTAAACGAGGCCTTGCAGCCCCATGCCCCTTTGATGAGTGTTTCTAGTCCTCAGCCAAAGAGATGGAAAAGAAATCAGCCTTTAGTTCCAGAGCAAGACAGAGCCTATCAAGGAGGACATATGTTGCCATGACTTTCTAATCTGGGAGGTTGTTCTGACTGTTAGTGTCTTGTGCAATGACACAGAGCAGGCTAGTGATACAGGTGGTGGACACAGACACACAGAGGTCTACTCAAACACACTGCAAGTCCACGGAGAGGAGTCGACGGTCTTACCACAGTTGAGGGAAATGCGCTTTGATTTTGCTCCCGAGCTATCTGTGTGGATTATTCAGGAGGCAAGCAGTTGTCCCACTAGCTTGTGAAGTGATACACTTCACAGCCTACGACTTCTTTTCAAAACTGCATTCTGGTAAGGCACCATAGTATGGCTTCAGATGTCTGCGTAGGACATCATACATCACTGAGTGTCAGATTCCAGGTAGTCCAGGGCTGGTCGTTAAAGTGTGAGAATTTTGATTTTGCTCTTTGGTCTCCGTAGTTAATACCTAACTACTCTAATCACTGTGACTTTGAGATAACAAGTGTGACAATGAAAGGCTAGCCCCGCAGCAGGAGAGAGAGGAAGGAAGGGATTTCAGAAGTGGTCTACAGTCAGGGCATCACTAGATCTCAGAAAAGGCACTTCCATTGCCCTCAAAGGAAGGAGGCCTTGAGGAATACTTGACGAGGTGGTGGCCTTGAGACAGGTCAAAAAAAGTTCTCTTTGACTGGATTAGACAGAAATCTAATTTATTGAGACAGTAGCTCAATAAAATTTGTAAAATGATACACATATACATGCGTGTTTAATATCAGTCCCTAGAACCTAGTGAAGTCTCACTGTGGTGTGTAGCTTTGTCAGTGTGGCACAGTTGGAATCACTTGAGAAGAGGGTGTCAATGAGGGATTGTCAATGTTTGTTGGTTCTGTGGCTGTGTCTGTTACGGATTGAGTCAATTGATGTGGGAAGACGTAGCCCATTTAGGCAGCACCATTCCCTATGCAGGAGGTGCTGAGCTGAACACAACTATGCAGAACACCAAGTGAGCATGCAGCATGCATGTATTCGTTTCTTTCTTCTCCTGTCTGCTCATGACTATAGATGTGACATGACTAGCCACGTCAAGTTCCTGCTCTTTTGCTTCCTCTCAACAATGGGCTGCAAACTGAAATTGGGAGCTACAGTAAACCCTTTCTCCTCTAAGATGATTTCTGTAGGTTTGTTTTCTCACAGCAACAAAGCTGGAAGGCAGGCAAGGTGTTACACACCGTTAATCCCATCAGCTGAGGGGGAGAGGCGGGTGTTACACACCGCAATCCCATCAGCTGAGGGGGAGAGGTAGGTGTTACACACCGCAATCCCATCATCTGAGGGGGAGAGGTAGGTGTTACACACCGTTAATCCCATCAGCTGAGGGGGAGAGGCGGGTGTTACACACCGTTAATCCCATCAGCTGAGGGGGAGAGGTGGGTGTTACACACCATTAATCCCACCAATTGAGGGGGAGAGGCGGGTGTTACACACCGCAATCCCATCATTTGAGGGGGAGAGGCGGGTGTTACACACCGTTAATCCCATCAGCTAAGGGGGGAGGGGGGTGTTACACACCGTTAATCCCATCATTTGAGGGGGAGAGGCGGGTGTTACACACCATTAATCCCATCATCTGAGGGGGAGAGGTGGGTGTTACACACCATTAATCCCACCAATTGAGGGGGAGAGGCGGGTGTTACACACCGCAATCCCATCAGGCTGCTCAGTGGGTTCCCTGCTCTGCTTCCATCCCTCCAAAGCATGTCTACCCCCACCATCTTATCAAGAGAATACAGAATTGGTCTACACCTTCTCCAAACGATCCTAGAAATGGACTGAATGGGGAGAGCTCGGGCCTGGGGACGGTGCAGGCAGGGAGGCCCCTTGTTTTCTTCTGAAGACCAAGCGCATCTAGAGATCCAATTGGGCATGTCTAGAAAGTTCTACAATTCAGCATCAGTTTAGTCAGGCAATGGATGAGCTTTCTACTTGGTACCCAAACAGGAGAAAAGAACCTTAAGAGATGGTGCCTGTGATGTGACATCAGCTACTAAGATCCGCCTGCAACCGTTTGCTGCCACAGGTCTCCTGGAGGGGGTTATAGTTAAAACCTGAAGGGCTCTCCATGAGTCATCTGACACAAACTGAATAGTATCCTATTCTGACACCTGCTCCCTACCCCCATTCTCATGAGACTCCACAGACTAAAGGCCCACTGCTACAACAGTCTTCATAAGGTCCTGGGTCCTTAGGCCACTGGGGTAGTTTAATGTATTTGGCCCCATAAACTCATAGGGAGCAGCACTGTTAGGGAATGTGGCCTTGTTGGAGACTCGAATCCAGACCTTGAGGCGGGAGGGCACACCTTTAATCTGGGCCACACCTTCTGGTGGATGTGTGTCACTGTGGAGGTGGGCAGGCTCTGAGGTCTTTTTCTGAAGCTTCACTCCGTGTGACAGTCAGTTGATTTCCTGTGGCCTGCAGGATGCAGCCATTTCCACTCCAGCTTCACCTCTGCCTGCCATACTTCTCCCCACAGTGATGAACTGAACCCCTGAACTGTAAGCTGCCACCACAGGTAAATGTTTCCTTCATAAGAGTCACCATGGTCAAAAAACCTAACGAAGACAGCTACCTACAGATACCCAGTTGTTTATGAATTTGGGTAATTTTCTGTGAACTCGTGCCCTTAGGGTTCAATAATATCAATAATATCCTGGAATGATTCACAGAACTAAGGAAAATTTTATGTATTTTACTACTATAGTATAAAAGATATAGATGAGCAGGCTGAGGTAGATTGTAGCGCCTGCACTATGGGGCGGTACATGAACTGGGAACTAGGCTGGAGATTTAAAAACACACGCACACAGACACACAGAGACACAGGGGCACTGGCCATCCTTGATACAAGAATTCCAAGACTGCCCACTTTATTGTGTTGGGGGCAGTTTAAATAGTGCTTTGGCCATGCCCCAGCTACCACTCCCCTACCTCAGGGTCTCCTGCTCAGAGCAGCTGCAGGCATAACAAGTCTTTTATAGGAAGTTCAGGGCCTGGTGGTCTGCAGTCCCCAACAGGAGATAACATGAGGTCAGGAACGGTCTTGGTACAAGAACCTCGATCTCTATGGCACTGGGGCACCACAACACAAGAGTGTATTCACCTGCCCAAATCTGGACCCCACTGTTTAAGGTTTCCATGTGTGAGTGTGTCTCTGTGTGGTGTCATCGTGTGTGTCCCACACCTATATGTGGAGTGCATGTGTCTATGTACACTATAAGTAGAGACTGCACTTTAATCTTCCAACTGTCCAGACCCAAATAATCACACAGAAACTATATTAGTTACAACATTGCTTGGCCTATTAGCTCAGGCTTCTTATTAACTAACTCTTACATTTTAAATTGACTCATTTCTATTAATCTATGTATCACCATGAAGCTGTGGCCTACCGGTGAGTTTCCATGTCTTTCTCCTTCCGCAGCAACATGGAGTCTCTCTGACTCCGCCTATTCTCTCTCTTGATATACTGTTTGACTTTCCTGCCTGGCTATTTATATTCTGCCCTGCCATAGGCCACAGGAGCTTCTTTTCTCACCAATAGTGATACAGCATATTCACAGCATACAGAGCGAAATCCCACATCACTACACATTTACAGAAGCCAGAGGGGGACATCAGGCACCTTGTTCTGTCACTCTCTACCTAGTCCCTGGATACAGGATGTTAGGATTCAGGCATTATGCTGGCCTGCCTTGTCATCTGGCAGGATGCACCCAGGCAGTGCCCTGGTTAGCCCAGGATCCTAATCTGCATGCTGGTGCAAAAGCCCCTTTAAGAGACAAACTCCACCCACTCTTCTCCTTTCCAGGCTGTTTCTCTGAAGGGGAAGGTAGAATTTTTCCTGCCTCTTCCTCTCTTTTCTCTCTCTGTCTCTCTGTCTCTTCCTTCCTTCCTTCCTTTCTCTTCCCTTCTCTCCCTTTCCTTTCCCTAATAAAACTTCCCACTTACGTTCTGTCTGTCCTGCCTTGTTTGTCCCTCACCCATTGAGGGCTCACCTGCCAGGGTCTCACTTGTGCCGTTTCATAACATTTCGTGCCGTGAATAAGACAAGGTCTCTCAGTGATTCCGGAATTAGGCTGACAACCAGCAAAGCCCAGGAATCCTCCAGTCTCTGCTGCCACAGCCCTTGGGTTGCAGACACCTGTATGCCCATGCCGACCCAACTTTCTCTCTCCACCCCCACCATCTCTGAAGTGTGTTTGCAAATGTGTGGGTTTGTGTTCACGTGGGTGCCAGGGAGGTGTGGATGCCAGCAGACAACCCAGAATATCATTCCTCAAGTGCCTTCCTCTGGACTTTTTAAAGCAATGTCTCCCACTGGCCTCAAGTTCCCAGATAAGGCTCGCAAGCTGGAGATCCACCTGTCTCCGCCTCTGTCACCACATCTGCTGTTTCCTTGGGTTCTGGGCATAGGTTCAGGTCCTGCTTACAAAGTGCTCTGTTGACTGAGCTGTCCCTCTAGCCCCAGAAAGGGACATTTCTGCATAACAAAGCCACTTCAGACCCTTAGGAACTCTTGAGGGATTTAGGAGCCCCCTGCCAGGAGTCAGAGACAAGACAAAGACCAAATACATATTTCCTCTGATACCAGGCTCATTTCTCTGAATATTTATCGAGGAGTCTTAGCTTTTTGGAATATAAATAGGCTTGCCAGAATTCATTTGAGATTGAAAAAAAAATCTCATAAACCAGAATGTCTGAGTAAACTGAGAACGAGGTCTCCTGTGGAAGCAGTTTTGTTCCTTGCGGTGAAAGACCTGGATAAATCCAGACCCCTCTAGCAGAAAAAAATAGAGCCAAAAATCTAAGCAGGGAGAGAAAAATCAAAAATCTAGATTAGCCGGTTCAGTGACTCTGTTTCAGGAACTATCTGAAGATAAAGTTAGATTATAATCTTGAGAAACAGGGAGTTACCCCCTTGTGATTATCACTGGTACTTTCAGAATTTTTCAATGATCACTGGTATTTTTGAAACTTTATGGTTTCTTCCCTTAAATACCCCTTCTCCCAGCTACTCGGGGCTGAACTCTCTACCCTTGAATGGGAAATGAGTTTCAGCCCCAGTGCACTGGTTCCTGTCCTGTCAAGAAACCTCGTGTGATTGCAGCAAGGACGGTCTCTTGTGAGTTCCTGTGTGTGTGTGGGGGGGGGGGGGGGAATCGTGTTATCCCGAGACTTGAGGGAGACTCTCCCCATTCCAGGGGTCTTTCAGCAGTATATATACACACAGCACCCTCCAGCATCCTCCTGCTCCCACCATGGTCCCACAGTGTCATCGTGGCAAGATTCCTTAATTTATCTTCTCCTTAAATCAAAGCTGTCAAAGATTTGTCAATAAAAGTTCAAGGACTTGTGAAGGAATAGATCTCTTTGGCCCTTAGCATAGCCAGGAAAGGCTTGGAGGGTCCAGAGCTCTGGGTTCCTTGCCTTGGGTCATCAGTGTTTCACCAAAGTGAGTCTTTTCCAGTGGAGTTTAGAAATGCTGATTGGTTACTGGTCAAATCTTACCATATAGTTCTGTTTATTCAGTGACCCCAGCCCAAGGAAAACGCTTGCCCTTCTCTCTGAAAGCAGATTCTCCACCTGGGTGTCTTAGACAGAAAGGGCTACAAGCTTGCACGCACTGCAGAGGACACTGGGTGTTGGCTGAGTCCCAGAGACTGCAGGCCCTGGGCAGACTTCTCTCTAAGAGGCTCCTTAAATGCCGTTGCTGCTGCAGTCATGTATGTATTAAAGCTGCCGTGCTGCTAAAACCATGAAATTAAAAATAACAAGACTTTGGGGGAAATGGGAATTGGGGTGCTTTGTAGTGATATATTAAAAAGAAAACGCAAGAGAGTTGAGTGTGTAGTTCAGTGGTAAAGTACATGTTTAGTATGAAAGGCAATCCCCCACCAGACATACACACTGGAGGGAGAATTTAAAAAGTGGTACCCATTTTATATTGTTAAAAAGACATAAACAGCTGGGTGGTGGTGGTGCGCGCCTTTAATCCCAGCATTTGGGAGGCAGAGGCAGGCAGATCTCTCTGAGTTCAAGGCCAGCCTGGTCTACAAAGGAAGTTCCAGGACAGCCAGGACTGTTACACAAAGAAACCCTGTCTCGAAAAAGCAAAAGGAATACATAAACACCACAGCAAGCATGGCACTTCATTTTGTAGAAGACCTGAAGACAGCCTGTCCCTGAAAGAACTGCAGAGACGAGGGTCGTCTGAAGTCAGAATAATAGCTGTCACGCAGCAGTAGACAGGTGTGGCTCAGAGCACAATGGGGAGTCGGGACAGGGCTTTGAGTGTGTTCGGTGTTTTCACTGGAGATGTCAGGTTTCACTGAAGACCTATGACCCCCAAAGACAGAAATGACTGCTGCAGAAATCCTTTCCGCTTTCTGTGTTCTAGACCAGCTCCCTGCAGACAGCCACACCTTCTGTGTGTGTTAGATAAGCCTCATGCGCGCCCCACACTCTCCACCCTTGGTGGGATAAACCCTGGACCCTCCAAATTCTCTTTTGTTGCCACATAAATGATGAGCTTGCTTTGTCTGCTCTTATCAATCGGAATCAAAACATTTCAAATCAAACACTGGCTACTCTTGTCAAGCTGAGGCAGCGCCAGCCTCCTGAGGGGTTCTCTGCGGAGTTAGCTGACTCCTCTGGTCCACTCAGCAGCCCACACACAACATTTCCCTCACTTCTCGCTCTTCTTTCTTCCTAGGTGTGCTCGCTTCTGCCCATAGGGAAGGCTGGGTTTGCTAATGCTTCAGGTGTGGACTGTCTCCTGCCTGAAGCCTCCACCCTTCCTCTGCCTTCGCCCCCTTCCTGTTTGCTCGGCATCGGGTTTGCTTACCACTCCCTGGACTTTTCACTGGACACCTCAGTTTGGCTGTATGCAGCTTTCTGCTTTTCCCTAGTGTGTCGTGTGAGTGAGATCACACAGGGGCAAAGGCAGCATTTGCAATGTGTGCAAATCATTCTTCACTACACTAACTGCGTTAGAAAAAATTTGCATAATCAAACAGAACCGAGTATACATGTTTAATTCAGATATTCCAGACTTCAGAGATGAACTCAAGTCCTTTACTTTCTGGGCCTCAATATTGTGGTAGGTTGCTGTTGTTGTTTTCCTTGTTCTTATTGGTCAGAGTCTTTCTATGTAGCCTAGGCTGTCCTGGGTTTACAGTGTAGTTCAGGCTGGCCTCAAACTGGGAATCCTCTTGCCTCAGAATCCTGAAAACTAGCATTACAGACGTGCTAGGTCTTTCACATTTATAAAGGAAGATGGAAGGGAGTGTTTGATAATTTTCTCAGAAACACGTGATATTTTGATCCTTTCCAATCCTTATCTGTATCTTCAATAAAAGCCATTTTCCACACAGCTTCTGCTAGAGATTGATTCCGCATCCATAAAAACGACAGAAACCCAGATGCGAAAGGATTTTTAAAAACAACTTGATCCAATATCGTCATGTTACAAAAGAACAAAAGGCATGCTGCTGACCGGAGTCCTCTGGGCAGACTCTGGGCCAGAGTCAATGTGGGGAGGAGCCTCACCATGCTGCACTCAGTTTGGTGCTGTGGACTTCAAGTGAATCACAAACCCAAAGGGAGGTGGAGCCAAGGAGAGAGCAGCAGAAGGGTATGCTTCCTGGCCTCTGGAGCAGCCCCAGGCTTCACAAGGCCCTGGGTTCTATTCCCGTATCCACAGAAAGAAGTCAACACACACACACACACACACACACACACACACACACAGAGTCACAATGCCAACCAGTTACTGTTGTCCCATCTAAAACACAGAGGCAGCTTCGTGCCCGGGGAAGGCTGACTCTGCCTTTCCCATCTGGTTATTTTTGTCTCTGTCATAGTCAGTGATGTGGATTATAGATGGGCAGACTACACACTCTAAAGCGATACTCCTCAGGGAGTTTTTAATCTAAGACCCAGACAGGCACAGCAGGGAAAAGTGAAAATATCTCTGCTTCATTAGGAGAAATTTATAGCTTGCTTAAGGTTGCCATGGTGACAAGCGGACAGGAGCTATTTGTAGGTGCTGGACTTGTGGAAGATTTCAGGTAAGAGACAGGGAGAGGTTTATTGACAATAAGCTATGTAGGTACCAGACTGCTCAGCATAAGTTAACTTGGCTTACTACAAAGACTTGTGAGTGGCTGGTATGCTACCCTACCATTTGGTTTAGAAGTAAGAAAACTGTGACTCAGAGGCACTAAGTCAGTGTTGAAAGACTTGCAAAACTCATCAGGATTTGCACCTGTGAGACTCTGAGTTGGAGTTGGAGTTTTTGATATAAAGAAGCCTAAGCTGTCACAAATGGTGCTAGTCCTAGAAACGTGCACAATGTGGGGCCCTCCCTCCGAGAGAAGCACAGCAAGGAGAAACGCAGAATTACAACCTTATTAGGGTCCCACCATCCCAGCTCACCTAGACCCAAGCCATCACCAGGCAGAGAGGAGTCTTGGTCAAGAGACTTGGGCAAAGGTTCTTCCTTGCCTTGTCAATTGAGCCTGGTGGTTAGTATGGGTTATATCTGAAACAGAATCAAAAGCAAGTATTTGAACACAAGTATTCAATCTGGAAAGTACAGGCAGAGAAGCAAGAGAGAACCTATGTCAGAAGGAAGGAAGGATGCATTATGGCTATTCCCACAGAATCATAATTACTCTCCTTCCTAGTCATGGTCGACTGAGGTCTGGAAATATTACATGGAAAATCCAGAAATAAAGGATAAAGGATTTATACATTGTAAGTACACAGTAATCTGTATAGTTTGATGATTTTTTTTTTTTTTTTTTTTTGCTTTGGAGCCTGTCCTGGAACTTGCTCTGTAGACCAGTCTGGCCTTAAACTCATAGAGATTCACCTGCCTCTGCTTCCCAAGTGCTAGGATTAAAGGCGTGCATCACCATGCCCAGCAGTTTGATGAATTCCTTTACTGTCTCACTTGAAAATGCAATAGAGTTGACCCCAGGTCACAGTGCCTACGCCATGCAACCGACATCATCTTAACACATGGTGCATTGCGTCATCTCACCCCATCTCAGAATGGCAAGGACAGTGTGTGGGCTGGTTTATGTCAACATGACACAAGCTAGAGTCGTCTGAGAGGAGGGAGCCTGCATTGAGAAAACCACGCTAGAAAGCTGGCTAGAAAGCACTTTCTTTATTAGCGACTGATGGGGGAAGGTCCAGCCCCGTGTGGGTGGTGCCATCCCTGGGCTGGTGGTCCTGGGTTCTATAAAAAGCAGCTTAGTGAGAGATGGGGAGCAAGACAGCAGTAAGCAGCAGCTCTCCGTGGCCTCTGCACCAGCCCTACCTTCCGGGTCCTGCCTTGTTTGAGTTCCTATTCTGGTTTCCTTCAATGACAGATTATAATGTGGAAGTATCAGCCAAATAACAAATAAATCCTTTCTTCTCCAAGTTGCTTTGGTCTTTTTTTTTTATAGCAATAATAATCCTAACCAAGAAAGATAGCAGTAGAATATGTTTTGGAAGGAACGAAGAATCCATATTTGCCTAATCTCTATTATTTTGTATTGTTAGGACTATTTGTTTCATTATAAGTTACGGCTATTAACCTCTTATTAGGCCTAATTTATAAACTGAGCTATGCCATAGGAATTTATAGTGGAAAAAACATAGCAGCAAAAAAGTTCACTGCTGTCTGAAGTTTCAGGCACCCATGGGGGCCTTCGAATGCGTCACCCACAGATAAGAGGACTCTGTTGTGTTTGGCTAGATATTGTTCTGGGTGACTGGAGTTTGATTCCCTGTGGGAAAGTCAGCATGGAACACATGCCTCGGAATTATCCCGCACCAAACTGGCGGTCAGGGCATTTAGGTACCCATTCCCTATTGCCACTCATTGGGTCTGCTCTCTGGTGTGAGGGGGTAGTTTATGCTCACTCGTACACTGCACTGTATCTGGTTAATGGACACTGAAGATGGAAAAAGACTGAGCCCCTTATCAAGTTCCAGGGATCCAGGTGGGGTGATGAGAGCTTCTGCTAGGCAACGGTGGCGGGGTCCAGTGAACGAAAGCAGGGTGCTCTTGTGTGAGACACTGTCCAAACACAGCAAACCTGAGGGTTCTCAAGACTTCTCACACTCAGAGAGAAGGCCCTTTCATCACTCCCACTGTTTTCCACGGTTGCTGCCAAACGTGAGCAGAATATTTCCTCCCATTCATTCTGCATTGTTTGGGTGCCATCTGGGTGCTCAGTGATACGAAGAACCTCTACCGGAGGTTAATATCTACATGTGAAGAATTTTGTCCCACAAGACTCCCCTGCCATACAATCAAGTACCAGTAATCCTTGGTTACCCCTGCTCCTCTGATACAGTGATGGGTGGGCTTCGATTCAATGTTCCACACAGATCCATGTAGTAAAGGCTTGGTCTTGGGGTGGCACTACTGCCTGCTATGTAGAACCTGTAGGTGTAGGACCTTGTGGAGGTCTAAAAGTAGGCATAACCTTTGAGATAGGGCCTCACTATGTAGCTATGGCTATCCTAGAACACTCTATATAGACCAGGCTGGCCTTGAACTCACAGAGATCTGCCTGTCTCTGCTTCCCAAGTGCTGTAATTAAAGACATTTGCTATTATATCTGGTGTCATCCTAGTAAGTCTAAAACACATATTCAGTGACATTAGGTACACTTTCCTTATAGCATTAACCTCCAGAACATTTTGTTTTGATTATCTTAGAGGCTATTCTATGTGTATAAGTGTTCTGCCTGTATGCGTCTTCATGCACTGTATACACGCTGGGTCCCTGAAGAGTAAAAGGGGCATTGTTATGATTAGTTCTATATCAACTTGACACAAGCTAGAATCATCAGAGGGGAGGGAGCCTCAATTGAGAAAATGCCTCCCTAAGATCGGGCTGTAGGCAAACTTGTAGGGCATTTTCTCAATTAGTGATTAATAGGGGAGGGCCTACCCCATTGTGGATGGTACCACCCTGGTCTTGGGTTCTATAAGAAAGCAGGCTGAGGAAGTCACAAGGAACAAGCTGGTAAGCAGAACTCCATGGCCTCTCATGAGCTCCTGCCCTGTTTGAGTTCCTCCTGTCCTGACTTCCTTCAGTGATGGACTATACTGTGGACGGACGTGTAAGCCGAATGAAACCCTTATTCCACAGCTTGCCTTTGGTCATATTGCTTCATCACAGCAACAATAACCCCAAGGCAGGCATCAAGTGTTCTTAACTGCTGAGTCATCCCTCCAGCTCCTACCTCCAGAACGTTTTTATTTCGCACCAGGTTTCCAGTCCTCTTTCCCTGCAGATCTACTGTCTCTGTGCACGAACTTGGCCACTTTTACAAGTTAAATATTTGTCCATCTGTGACTAGCTTATTTCACTTAGTGCACTGTCCTCATGTTTCCTCCGAACTGCAGCATAGATCAAAATTTCCTTCCTTTTTTTAAGGTTGATTAATATTCTGCTGTTAGCATATACCACATCTTGTTTATTCATGGGCCAGTTCCACTTCTTGGTTACAATCAACAATGATGCTGGTATCTGACCCAAGTCTGGCCATGTGTTAGTAGGGTCTTTGTTATCCAAGGGTAGTCTCTTTTCTTATTGTTTTGGTCAGATCATTCATGAACCTCAACTACCTGGGATTAGTTCTTGTGTGCACCTTCTTAAAATAGTTATGTTAGTTTTCTGCATGGTAAACCTACAGAAATTTAGATGTTCCCTATTAGCTGATACATAGAACAAAAGACTGAGGGGATGCACCATACATTCTGATGTTATTGTAGGTTTCCAGATATTCTTGGGTTTGTAAAGATTATTTAGCGAGTAATGACCTTGCCATTTTAGGTGGCAGCTCCTCTGTAGAAGTTAGAATCCTTGCACAAAGGAAGTATTTAAGAGTCACAAGTATGCAAGAATGAGGTAGGTGCCAGCATATAAGAGCCTTGTGACTCACTGGGCTCCCCAGTGTCACTATGTATCCCTGCCAAAATCTACAGCAAGATCACCGTCATCAATTGGGAAAACATGTCAAGGCACACAGATTCTCCAATGTGAGGCATGAGAGGCCTGGGCTTCAAGGTTCAACATGAAGGAACACTGTGACTCTTGGCATGCCTGTTGCAAGTACTTAGCTGGACTTGAGCAATGAGGGCTGTTAATATATCCAGGGCTGGCTTAGGTCGCAGCAACCTTCCTTTGCCCAGATTCCAGGAAGTATTGCCAGTGCAGAGCCCAGATTCCTCTGCTCCAGCCAGGCTTGGAGACCACTGATGCGGTACCAAGGAGGGCTTCCTAACTGCCCCAGCTATAACCCGGCTGGCATCTGAGGACTTCTCTGGAAGCATAGAGCTTCCCTCAGCCCTAAATGCTTTCTAGGGATGCTTCTTCTCTTCCTTAATGTCTCACTGCTAGATGGACAACGACAATCAGGCTTCAGTCATTTAAAAACCTAACTGGGGGCAGAGGGTGTTTGTTCCTGTGATATTCAGCAGGTTTCATGGACCCAGACGGTCTGGAGCAGAGTCGGGTAGGTACACACGCAGTCTCCCCAACCTGCTGCAGGTGGATTGACTGATCTCTGTGAGCTGACACTGTTGTGCATGTCTCCAACCATCAGAGTCACACAGGACCATTTCTGTGACTTTGCCCTCTAGGAGTGTAGTTGTTGGACTGTAGTTGTGTGTTTTTTCCTGTGGAAGTTTTCTGTTAAAGCTCACAGAGGACTCTGCTTCAGTGTCACTAGTCAGTGACCTCACGGACACAGAGAACCGTGAGGTCCTTCAATGCTTACTTGTCTGGTTTGTGCCCGGCTGTAGTTTAAATATCCATTTGTCGCAATGACTGACAGATTGAAACATCCCACACAGTAAATGAATGCTAGAAAGACTCAGGTGTCTCCTACTTAAAACTAATTCCCTCCCATGTATTCTTCCACCACCCTGTTGATGGGAGAGTTTCAGTGTTTTCCATATTTGCATTTGCTGTTGTCTTTTGGTATTTACTGTTGTCTGTTTCAGAGTTGCTTGTTAAGGATCTGCTTGCATTTCTACCAGTGACAGCCTGAGGTTGCAGTACATGATAACAGCATTACTAATTATTAAACGACCCTGCAAGATTAACAAAAGGGGAGGTATAGAAAGAGGTGACCTTGAGGTGAGTCAAGGAAGGGGATGCCAAGGGTAAAGCAGAAGGAGCAGCCGCTACCACAGCTGTGAGCAATTAGGACACTCGGTCCTGTAGTGCATACTCAGAAGTAAAACTGCTGGACCACGACGTAGTTTTAATTTTTTGCCTTAATATAATAATTATAGCACTTATATGCCAACCAGGGATGCTCAAGAGCTCTATTTTCCTCATACCCTTGTCCTCACTCTTTTCCTGTTTTGACAGTTTCCCACCCACCCAACAAGCATGAAATAGTAAAGCTAATTTTCGTTCTTTTGTGTGTTATTTTAGTTTAGTTTTGTGTGTAGATATTTTATCTTCACATCTCTGTGCAGCACCTGCATGCAATCCCCTGTGGTCAGAAGAGGATGTTGGATCCTCTGGAACTGGAATTGCAGATAGTCATTGGCTACCATATGTATGCTGCGAATTGAACCCAGGTCCTTTGCAAGAGCACTAAGTGTTTTTAACAACGAAGACATCTTTACAGCCCCTGGTAAGCCATTCATTTGTTTGCTTGTTTTCTTGAGATAGGGCTCCTCAGTGCAGTCCTGGCTGTCCAGGAACTCAGTATGCAGAGGTCTGGCGAGCATAGCAGAACTCAAGAGATCTGTTGTGGGAAGCCTCTTGTTTGTTTCCTGGCACTCAGACTCCAGAAATAATCACACAGAAACAATATTATTTGCAATACTCTTTGACCAATAGCTTAAACATATTTCTGGTTAGCTCTTACATCTTAATTTAACCCATCTCCATTAATCTGTGCATCACCATGAGATTGTGGCCGACAAGCAAGTTTTAGTGTGTCTGTCTCCAGTGGAGGCTCCATGCCTTCTTTCTCCCAGCATTCAGTTTAATTTTCCCCACCTAGCTAAGTTCTGCCCTGCTATAGATCCAAAGCAGTTTTATTCTTTAATGGTAATCACAGCATACAGAGGGGAATCCCACATCAGAGATCTACCAGCCTCTGCCTCTTGAGTGCTGGGATTATATGTTTGTGCCACCATGTTCAGTTTAGATCAGTGGTTCTTAACCTATGGGTCACAATCCCTTTGGGAACTGGAAAGTACAGATATTTACATTGTGATTCATAACAGTAGTGAAATTACAGTTAAGAAGTAGCAACACAAATAATCTTACACTTGTGGTGTCACCACAGTTTGCGGAATTCTACTAAAGGGTGGCGGTACTAGGAAGGCTAAGAGCCACTAGTTTAGTTCAGTTCTTTATTTAGTCTAATGCATCTCGAATCGTGCCAAATCTACTTGGAATCAATAAAGATTAATGAAAGTGTCATTTATTGTGTTGTTGTTTGTAGACAGACCTCTCTTTCCCACGTGGCCAGTTCCCAAATAACCACTCAGATGCTCGGAAAGTGGGTCGGGCTTGTTACTAGCTAGCTTTTCTTTCTTCTTTTTTTTTTCTTGTTTTTTGAGACAGGATTTCTCTGTGTATCTTTGGCTGCCCTGGAACTCTTTGAAGACCAGGCTGGCCTTGAACTCATGGAGATCCACTGTAGGTACCCAGGTTTCTTCCCCTTTAATTTGTGGCGATTTGCAGAGCCATTTTACCTCTGGCTCCCTGGCTCTTCTGCTCTTGCACCAGCCTGAGGGTTTAGCTTAGAAGGAACTTGACCCTCTTTTGTTATGGTAATTCCACCTGTAAACAAGGTTCCAGCCACAGGCCTCAGGCACCTGCCACTGCAGCTGCTCCTGGCCTTGGGCGCTGGGCACCTGTCATCCTCTTCCACTGCTCCTGATGGGAGGGGGCTTTGCCCTTTTGCCCCCTAGGCCCCTAGTATATATACCCGACCTGTGTTTAATAAAGTTGCCATTTACTCTTTGGTGAATGAGCAAGGTCTCTTTGTATCTGTGTGTTTCAACCCTTATACATTCTCGTGGGCTTGGTTCGGGAAAGCGCGCGCCTGTTCCAAGGTCTGGGTATTCACAGAAAAGTGCAGGCAACAATCCACCTGCCTCTGCCTCTGCTTCTTGAGTGCTGGGATTAAAGGCATGCACCACCACGGCCCAACTAACTCTTACATTGAAATTAACCCAAATTTTTTATCTATGCTTTGCCATGACTCGGTACCTTTTCTCAGTGCGGCACGGTTTCTCTCTGCGTCTGCTGGTGACTCCTCTGACTTTGTCCTAGTGTTATACTATATGATGGTGGACCCGGTCCCAGGAGGGGCAGCAGTGGGTCACCCCTCGGCGGGTGGCCTGAGGCCTCTGCGGGAGACAGAGAGATAGATAGCCATGCAGAGAGAGTTTGGATACAGAATTTATTTAGTGGATTATGGAGAGGAAGGGGAAGGGAAGAAGGGGGTTGGGAGAGAGAGAAAGAGAGAGAGAGAGAGAGAGAGAGAGAGAGAGAGAGAGAGAGAGAGAGAGAGAGAGAGATAGAGCACAAGTGAGCACTGGTGGGAGATCTACTTGTCTCAGCAGAAGGGAGAGGTTGGGAGTGGGCGTGGCTTGCCTCTTAAAGGGACAGGTTATCCAGGTGACAGATCAGGTCAGCAGATTACATTCCCATCTTTTTCTTATAATAAAAAGGCAGGAGTTAGGCATTGCAGATTGAAGGAATTGGGACGGCAGATTCTCAGTGTTTCTTCCTGCTTATTTGTGGGTGTTGAAGTCTTTCTTGGAGGGGCCTAAAATAGCTGGGCTCTGGTCACATTCTGGGGTACTTGATCGCTTTACTCCCATCCATGATTCGTGGTGTGGAACTGTCTGGTGTCTCTTGGACCTGGTGAAATGTTGGCCGAGCAGAGGACAAAGTTAAATTTAGGAAGGAAAAAAATTTAGGACCAGGGAATTGAGAAAGGTGTAGCTGACCTGTTTAGGGTGGATCCTACAATTCGACTCTCTGGAACTCACAAGAATTCTTTGAGTTTGTGAAGACATAAGTTTTAGACACATACATTGTATAGACAGCAGCATATTTATGTCAGAACTGTAACATGAGGGCCGGCTTGTTGGGGTTTCTGTCCTGCCCGTATCCCGCAGCCAGCAAGTCCCAAAGGAAATCACAGAGTCTACATTAGGTTATAAACTGATTGGCCCATTAGCTCAGTCTTCCTATTAACTAATCCTTACATCTTACAGTAACCCATAATTCTTGTCTGTGTTAGCCATGTGGCTCAGTACCTTTTTCAGCTGTCAGTTCACATGTTGCTTCTTCAGTGATCTGGGCAGGAATGGCGGAGGAAGCTGCCTGCTTCCCAGAATACTCTCATTCTCTTTGCTCAACCTCTACTTCCTGTCTGGTTTTCCCACCTATACTTCCTGCCTGGCCAATCAGCATTTATTTAAAATATGACTGACAGAATACAGACAATTCTTCCACACCACAAAACAACTGTGAGAGATGTTTTTGCACAATGAAAAGTATCTTTAAGCCTGAAAGGTAGCGTGAGAGAGAAATTTGATAACTGTATTTATCCTCACACCTTTATAACTTGCAGGTACACATTTTAATAACTTGCATTTTTGTATCTTCAGACTATGAAATTTGTTTGGTGAGGCTGTCTTTCTAAACTGATAAAACCTCTCAGCTGTCAAACTGCATCAGAGATCTTTGAGAAGGATAAAATTTTACTTGAGTTATTGGTTTAAAAAATGACAGAAGACTTTCTCTATTGGCTACCTGCAGCCACGCCTCAGCATCCTCGAGGGCAAGGGCATCAGGGCTGTATTTGTCTTCTGCTGTTAGAAGCAGGACCTGCCAGGCTCCGGAAGATCCTGCGGGTTAGAAAATCTATAGGAAGACAAACCTACCTTTGCCTGAACAGCTAGGCAAGTTGATTCCATAGGATTCTTTGTCCACATCTGGAGATCCTCAGTTTAGATGAAAGGCAGTTCTTCCCAACGGTTAGCGCTTTCACTTGATGAAGTGAATTGTGAATGGACATTGTTCTGTGCCCATTTGTCTTCTGTCTTCTTTGGAGGAAACAGAGTGCTGCTGCTAGGAGCCAACGTGTCTCTCTGTTATGAAAAGTCTTTTAATAATTAAACATTTAAATGCTATATTCCCCAAATCTCTGAGCAGTTGAGGGCTGTTTATTGGGTATAGATAAGTTATAACTACAGCACAGAATCTGTCTGGAGAGCTGGGTCCAAGCTTGACTGTACTGGCTGTCAACTTAACAGGCAATATTATATTTGTGAAAGATAAAGAAGAAAAACTGTTTGCAATAGAAGCTTAACGGTAGAACTCACAATAGTGGAGAACAGCTTATTTTTTTAATTTTTCTTTACTCTTTTTAATCTATGACTGTGTTGTCAGCTTAATATATTTTAAAGCAGGGTTGGATTACATACACAGTATTTTTGTAAGAGTTAAGAGTACATGCCAATTTAAAACGTGAGCCTTGCTGCTGTTTTCATAGTCCGGAATAGATACAATGAACAGACAATTATAACATTTAACAGTAAGTATATATACATTTACACAGAATTTAAGTTCCACATAAAGTTAAATGAAAAGTGAACGAGAGGAAGCTGGCTTTTTTTTTTTTTTTTTTTTTTTTAATGGGGAAAGCAGAGTCATTACAGGGGAGGAGATGCACTGCAGGTGGGTCTCTGTGTGTAAAGGGAACCCTGGCGGGCTCTTCCAAGGTGAACCATCATGCAAATACACCAAATGGCCCTCTCTGGCTAGGGGGGTACCTGAGAGTCTCTGGCTCCTCCCTTTGTTAAGCTCAAACAAAATGGCAGCAATCCTGGTTGCCCACGTGGTGTAGCTATTTACATTTAACTGTCTGCTGGTAGAAGTTGAAAATGTCAGCCTGTTTCCTACAAGTGAGGCAGAAATGACTGGCTCAGGCCGTTATCCATTTGTCCACAGGATAAAGGGGCTGAGAAAGAGCAGTCATAGGACAGGCACTAGGTTGGAACGGAACAGTGTCCCTAAAAGGATCCATAGATCCGAGGGGGCCTGCCTTACCCTCCCCCCCACTTCTCTCCTATCCCCTTCCCTTCTCCCTCCATAACCCACTAAATAAACTCTATACTCAAACTCTCTCTGCATGGCTATCTATCTGACTGTCTCCTGCTGAGGCCTCAAGACATCCGCCAGGGCACCCACTGCTGCCCCTTGTGGGACCCATCCCCCACCATATCTTTATAAATTATAATACCTAGCACAGCAAAAGGAAACAAAATAGAAAAGGATGGCCCAGAAGTCACAGGGGTGTTTGACTTCATGCTAAGACCCCATGAGAGTGAGTGTGCGCATGTGCATTTGCTAGAGTTGGAACCTGGAGCTTCAAACTTCACCCAAAAACTCTCAGGAAGTTTCCCTCCCTCCCTCCGTCTTTTCCAGCACTCAGGGGGCAGAGAGATGTGAGTAGAAATTGGCAGAAATTTTCCTAACTTTTTTCCCTCTCTCCTTCCTTCCTCCCTCCCTCCCTTCTTCCTTCCTTCCTCCCTCCCTCACCCCCCTCTGAACTTGCTAAGTAGACCAGGCTGGCCTTGAAACAGACCCCCCCCACCCCCCTACCCCCGCCTTTGGCGTCTGGGATTAAAGGCGTGCACCACCCCCACCCACCACTTTCTTTCTCTCTCTCTCTCTCTCTCTCTCTCTCTCTCTCTCTCTCCCTCCCTCTCCTCCCCCACCTCTCTCTCTCTCTCTCTCTCTCTTTCTTTCTTTTTTTTTTAAATTAAAAACATGGCCTCACTATGCAATCTAGTCAGGCCTTGAACTGAATCATGTTGCCTCAGCATCCTGAGTAAGGATGCGCTGGGTTTGCAGGTTGTACCCCTATTGCCAGCACTGTTTGCTAATAGGTTCTAAATTCTGAAGAAGTTCCAGAAAGGTGAGGAGTCTAGCTGAAGGGAAAGGAAATAACCACGTGGCAGGGCTGCCACATAGGGACAGTACCAGGCAAGCAACAACAACAACAACAAAAACAACAAAACCAGCCATCAACAGATAGTAGAAGGAAAAAGCAGCTGTCCTCCCCACCCCCTTTCAATGCACAGGCTCAGTGAACTGCCTAGCACTCTCCTGCTTCCGCCTTGCTCAGCCCCGCCCCACCTCCCGGGAGACACTGGACTCCTAGGCGGTCAGCCGCGGCGTCGGCGCGGGGCGGGGCTTCGGCGCGCTGCGCAGGCGCAGATCGTGGGCGGCGGGTCAGCTGACCCAGGGGCTTCCTTAGTGTGTTGAAGCTGTTGATTTAGGCCGTTCTTTCGGCCGAAGGTCCCCTCAGCGATGGCGAGTCAGTCGCAGGGCATCCAGCAGCTGCTGCAAGCCGAGAAGCGGGCGGCCGAGAAGGTGTCCGAGGCCCGCAAGCGTGAGCTCCGGGGCGGGGCGGGATCCCGGGCGGGAGACAGAGGTTAGGCCGCGGGCGGAGGCCAGAGACAGTGTCCGGGCCAGAAGGTGTCCGGGCGGCCCGGAAGACGCGAGGTGGGACCACACGCTGCCCGTGGAGACGGGAGTGGGTTTGCCCCCTTCTCCGGGTGGAGGGCGTGTTGCGGGCCACCCACCGAAACTCTTGCACCCACCTAATCTCTGCTCCAGGATTCGGCTCAATCGCGGGAGCCAGCGCCACAGTGGTCGAGTCTGAGAACCTAAATCATCCTGGCCCCCTCTCCCCTGTCTCTTTAAGCCATTTGTCAAGCCTCTCTGTCCAGACCCCGTTCCATCTCTTGCTTCAGCATCTTAGTTCAACCACCCGAGTTCATATAGCTGCCTAACTCGTTCATTTCTTTCTCTTTCTTGTTTTTCTTTTCTTTTTTTGCTGTTCCCCTGAAATAGGCTAGAGGAGTTCCCAGTTCATCTTCACATAGGCTGTCTCATGTTACAGTGGAGGAGGAGGAGGACATACCAACTAAACAGATGTGTGTAGGTAGTGAAAGGCCAGTGTTGAGAGGGGCAAGGCGGCCAGAAAAGTCATTTTACCTCACCGGTCTAACCGGAACTGAGGAGTGGAAGAAGCCAGTCTTATTCTGCAACCAGTGTTTTCACACCTGCTTAGAATGTGCATATAACTTCCCCAATACCCTTCCTTCCAGACAGTGCCATAGCGCCCACAGATTGGAGCTGGTATTTCATAACGAATTAAAGGAAGCGCTTCATTAAATCAGGCGTTTGTGTTTTTCCATGAGGGTGTTCCTGTGAGGCATTCTCTTCCAGCCGTACTGAATACCTTCAAGGCAGCTTCATTTGGGTTCCTGCAAGCCTTTGCACATTGTTCCCTCTGATTGGAAGTACCTTTCTCCGTGTTTCCCCCCACGTACCCAAATGGCCAGTCTTTTGGATCTCAGAATGTAGGCAGCTGTTCCCGGGCAGTCTCTCCTGCCTCAGACAAGGTTGGAAGTCCCTCCCCCTGGTTCTTATTTTTGACATAGTGTTACAGTAAATTTTTGGTTTACCTGGCCTTGTCTCTTAGACTAAGCTTTTGGAAACCGGAGACTTTGTCTCTGTAACTTTATCAGTTTTTCAAGGTAAGCAGGCAATATACTTATTTACTCCTATTTACAGGTGGGAAAAGCGTGACTCATTTGAGCAGACCCTAGAAAACAGTATGGGTTTTAGCGGCCTTTATCATACATGGAAGTTTTCTTAGTATAAAACTTGTATACATTTATGTGAGTGTGTGTGTTTATTTTGAGGTGGGCTATCCGAGCTCTGCCTGCCTCTGACCCCAGTGCTGGTGAAAGGCATGTGTCACCACGCCCACCCCAAGTAGACCTCACGTGTGGCTCTGGTAGGAGTTGTGCCCTCTATTTCCTGGGAGAAGTTTTCTGTGAGAGTGCAGGGGATGGTGAGCAGCCTTTTCTTTCGGGTGACTGGCAAGTCTGTCTCCATATTCTTGATCCAGAATTTCCAGAGTGACTTGTCAGTTTGTCCAGAGATGACTCAGCGGCCACAGCAGGTTGTGTGTGGAAGCATGTGAGACCTTTTGGAGGAGGCACAAGAACAGATACGTGCACTGGTGGGAAGGACTGACTTTCTAGGTTTCCAGCCTTCTTGTGTGAGTCAGCTAGCTGTCATTTGCTGGAGGAGTTTGTTTTGAAGGGGTTATCTTACAGTTAACTCACAGTATAAGACTTTCAGTAGCTGAGAAGAGAGGTGTTGAAAAGAGCTAAAATTTGAAAACTATCCCTTCTTGATTTGTGAGCACATTTGACTCAGTTAAGAGCTGGGAAGGAACGGTGTATGGTGTAAAATAATCAAGCCTACGTTACTCATGAGATCTTTACTTTGGGACTTTGAGAGTAAAAATGTTCCATGATTTCATTGGTGTGAAACAAAAACCCTGGTTCCCATTTAGAAGGTCTGAGAAAGAATGATTTAAAAGAAATCTTGGGGGCCGATGATCATAACTGTAAGGCAGGCTGATCCCAAACAGGAGGACCCCCAACTTGGGCCCAACACTGGCTATAAAAACCCAAAAGCGGAGTGGGGGACCTCTGGGAATTGAAGTGTGGTGAACTTGCATAGTGTGTAGACTTCCTGGTTCAATGGAATGTGTATTTGTATGATCTACTGGTATTGATTTTTCAGAAGTCTGTCAATACAACTTTGAAGATATTTGCCAAAAGGCAGTGGTTGTCTTGTTGTAGTGACTGGTTCAGGGAGCTGTGGAAGTTGGAAATGATGAGTTATGAAATTACCTTGCAGTTTCTGCATAATGGTTGGGCCATGGATGTCTTTGATAGAGTCTTGATTTGGGAAAGGTCTTCAGCTTTAAATGTAGCCCATGTAGCTGATGGGGGAGAACAGGAGAAGAGAGCTGAAATAAGTACTGTATTTAAGTGTAGAGTTGCAGAAATAATCCTTGGGGAGTGTAGGGAAAGACTGTTTCAGACTTGTCAGACAGTGCTGATGTCACAGAGTCAATCATTACAGGTCCAGAATTCTCCTGATTCTGTCCACTTGTGTAGAGTGGACCTTAGACAGTTGATAATACAGTGATCTCTAACAACGCTTGATTTTTACAAAGATGCATGCTGTCTTTCGCTATACATCACTTAACCTATTTAAGCTAATTTAGAATTCTCTGTTGGTGAAACTTGGCACGGTGGCATACACCTGTAGTCCTAGCGCATGGGAGACAGAGGCAGGCAGATCTCTGTGAGTTCCAGGCCCACCTGGTCTGTGAATAGTGAATTTCAGGACATCCACGGCTACACAGATCTCTCTCTCTCTCTCTCTCTCTCTCTCTCTCTCTCTCTCTCTCTCTCCTAGATTTCAAAGCAGAGACTGTTGACTCTTGGCTGAATTTATATTCTGACAACTTGGAGACTTTGCAAATTCATGTTAAACTGCTGTCTTTCAGAGACCCGAACCCCTGCTTCTCTTCCTTCCCAGCTGTGTGTGTGTGTGTGTGTGTGTGTGCGCGCGCACGCGCGCGCGCGCTCTGACATAGCACTTAGCATTTTCCCCAGTTCCCTGTTCTCTTCCCTCCCAGCTGTGTGTGTGTGTGTGTGCGCGTGTGTGTGCTCTGACATAGCACTTAGCATTCTCCCCAGTCCTGGCTTTGCCTCTGCCACAGCCCTGGTGACTGTTTCCAGTATTACGTCATCTCTTTCCTCAGCTACATTTAGGTGATGTTCCCTGAGCGCGTTAGTTTCCAGCAGACTCCTAAGACCTGCAGTTGTTCAGTGACACAGCTAGCTGTTGACTATTGGGATGAGGAAGAGCTCCCCAGACGGCTGTCACCCATCTTATGTTACCAGGTTGTTAAGAGTTGAGATTGAGAGACTGTGCTGTGACATTCCACAGCATGTCTTTGTTTTCACAGGTTCCCTTTGGAGTGTGAGTGCAGTTCTGGGTATTGAACTGAGGTCTTCATGCACTGCTCACAACTCTAAAGAGCGTTCCTGTGCTGTCTCCGCTTCCAGGCTGGAGGCAGAACCTACGTTGTAATTTAGATCTATATTCCCTCTTTCCTGTCTGTCTCTCGGGTGTTGTTTTTTATTATTATTATTATTATTATTATTATTATTATTATTATTATTATTACTTATCTATGTATGATCTATCTATCTATCTATCTATCATCTATCTATTTCTATATTTATTTTGAGACAGGTTTTCTCTATGCAACAGCTCTGGCTGTCCTGGAACTTGCTTTGTAGACCAGGCTGGCCTTGAACTCACAGTGATCCACCTGAGTGTGAGTGCTGGGATTAACAGTGCACATCACCACTGCCTAACATTATTTTCATCATGCTAAGATTCATGAGCAGCATCTACTTGCTGTTCTGCTTTGAAATACTTCCCTATGTCTTTCTCTTTAAAAACAGGAAAGAACCGGAGGCTGAAGCAGGCCAAAGAAGAAGCCCAGGCTGAGATTGAACAGTATCGCCTACAGAGGGAGAAGGAGTTCAAGGCCAAGGAAGCTGCGGTGGGCCTCTGTTTCTTTTCATTATTGACTTAATTTTTTATGTAGATCTGTAAATACTCAGCATAGGTTTTGAGGGGTTTTGGTGGTACCGGGGATTGCATCCTTGGCCTTTACCTGCTGTACCGTTCTCTGCCACCTGTCCACATCCCTGTTTATTGTGTGCTTTGTTTGATACTCAGCTTGTCTCTTGAGATGGTTACTTTTATTTACTGTATCAGAGTTTAGTCTTCATTTATTTTGTTGTTTAGCAATCTTTTAGGGAAAGACAGAAACTGGTAGGTTCTGATCCTGCCTTCATGGAGTTTAGCTTACATTAAGTCCTACAAACCTACAGCTCTGAAGACTGCTGTGACAGTCTAAATGTGAATAAAATGGAACCTGCCCCTCAGTAAAGAGCCGAGTTTATCACTGTGGTAGGCAACTGTGGTGCATAAAATGATGCACAGAGAGATCTTGGGAACAAAGGATGCAGACGAATTTGTAGAAGGGGGAGGGAATGGAGCTGGTGGTGTTCCATACAGTTAACAGTGGTTTGCAGTTCATTGACTTAGTTAAAAACTCATGTGAAAGATTGAGTTTGCCCTCATCCAGGTGTTGGGGTGACTACTCTGAGCTCTTCTCATTCCTGTCTTTACGTTTCTGTGCTTCATTCTCAAGCCCTACTCGGTGCTCTCCAAGGTCCAGTTACCATGGGCACCTATGCCTGCTTCTTAGCGTTAAGTAACACAGGCTTCCATTTTCTTTGCCCTTGGCAATCACAAAGAGCATTAAAGTATGCAGTGTTCCTCTTGGCAGATTGGTACTATAAAGTGTTACACCGCACGGTAAATTCTCTGTGTCAGAGCAGCCTTCCACGTGCAGCACAGTTGCTTGTGGGATACTGTCAGTGAGGTTATGAAACACTGCATTTCTAGTGTAATCAGTTTCAGTTGTTGAGGTTCGTGTGTACACTTGGCTGTTTGCAGCACTACTGTTGCTCCCGCTGGACACTGAACTGTGTGAATCCCTGCCTCTGTATGTAGCTGGGATCACAGTGTGCACACTGTGGATGGTGCCATAGTTGTCGACTCTTTAGGTTGGTTCCAGTCTTTACTAAGGCCGTGGACTAGACCTTGGAACACTGTGGATAGCAGTGAGCTCTGCTGGAGTGCCTGGTTTGTCACATAGCTTTGCTCACAGATTATTTTGCCTGCCATCGAAATACTGCCTTCTTGTTAAGAAACTGGGGCTTTTCCATAAGCCAGAAGGTTGCTTGTTAAGTGGCTCAAGCACAGAATCTTCCTGATGTCCCCTTGTATCCCATCTCCTCTGCTGCAGGCACTGGGGTCCCACGGCAGTTGTAGCAGTGAGGTGGAGAAGGAGACCCAGGAGAAGATGACCGTCCTCCAGAACTACTTCCAGCAGAACCGGGATGAAGTCCTTGATAACCTCTTGGCCTTCGTGTGTGACATCCGGCCAGAAATCCATGAAAATTACCGCATAAACGGATAGGCGGTGGAGGCACCTGCTCTGTGGTGCATGGGAGATGCCCTCACAGAAGAGGAAAATCTCCCCAGAGCTGAGTTCTGTTCTGGAAGGCATTAAATTATTTCTCTATGCTGTTGTAGCTCCCTTCACTTTTTGAGAGTATCAAATCTAGCTTTTTGTACAACTTAGTAAGTACCTGAAGTTTCTTCTTTTTATGTGTGTCTTTAAGGAGTATATGTTTCCTGTGTGTTAGTGCAAGCAGCAGGTATCACTGTTGATTTATCTTTTATTAGTCTAGTAGAAAAAAAATCAGTTCTTTGAAGAAAGAAAGGGAGTAAATTGTTCCCTTCTACTTTCTTAAAGGTCAGGGGCGTTCTCTATGAAAAAGTAGTAAATAGCATTTGTAACTCCCGTGAAGCAGCGGCCAGCCTTACAGCAGTCCGTTCTGGCTAATTTAGGACAGTGAATAGCTTGTTCAGGTTGCTATTAGTGTAGCTTAACCCAAATTACTAGATGCTAGGACTCAAGAATGTCTTACGTGTTATTTGGTTTGCTTGCAATCATTTAAAAGTAAAACTTTGTCTTGCCTTTCATCCCTCTGGCTCCTCTTTTTGATAATGCAAAGTGCATCTTGACTGGATGTTGAATAGAATTTCATTTAGGACTCAACATTTGTTGGATTTGTATACCTTACTAGTAAATACTCATTTACTAAACGTTCATTTTATTCAGAAGGAATTGCTTGTGGTTTCATCATCTGCTCTTTAAAAAGCAGCAAACAACTAAAGAGCTTGTAGTTTGCCTTTTGTCTAGAGCAGTAGTTGAGAACCACCTTTGGGTGTCAAATGACCCTTTTACAGTGTTGCGTATCAGATATCCTGCATATCAGTCAGATACCTACATTAAGATTTGTAACAGTAGCATAATTATAGTTACGAAGTAGCAATGAAAATAATTTCATGGTTGAGGGCTACCACAAGGGCCGCAGCATCAGGAAGAGTGAGAGCCACTGCTCTAGAGGGCTTGTGTCAGACAGCCTTGGGCAAATAAGTGTACCTCTCTGGTGAGAAAAATGAGTGTGTCTAACTTGACTGGCCTGGTGGCCCTCTTGAGGCTAACAGTCTCCTTGATTGCAGAGTAATTTGTGGTGGGTAAAACCAGTCAAAAGATGGCAAGGGCAGTCTGAGCTAGTAAGCACATAGTTTTCTGTGCCTCTGGGTTGTTTGCTCTTAGGCCACTTCTGGTCTCTGGTCACTATTCTGTGTGTGTGTGTGTGTGTGTGTGTGTGTGTGTGTGTGTGTGTGTGTGTGTGTGTTTTAACTAGTTGAAGGCCCTGGATTTACTGTCTCCGCTTTCCCATTGCCCTGCTAAAACACTTGCGGCTTGCCCCCTGCCCTGGAGCTGCTTGTCTGTTGTCTGGCTCAGCTGTGCAGATGGAGAACGTGGGCTGCTCCTTGATTAAGGTGTTGGTCTCTCCCGCTTGCACCACTTTCCTGTCTTGCAGCTTCACAGGGGCATGATTTGCTGCTCTGCCTTTGCCCAAGGGTTGGTTCTTGGTCTCTGCATTTCTTTAGTGAGACCATACCGTTTCCCAGCTTTACCACCCACATTGTTTCCTCCATCTCATCTCTTCCAGACAGTCATCAAATTGCTTGTTTGGACTTTTTTTCTATCTGTAGAGTCACAATTTCTCTCCTTTTTAATATATTCCAATGCACCATTTTAAGACTTCAGTCTCAATCTGCTAAGTGTAAAGGTTTCTAACTTCTACCTTGTTGCCACCTTTGCTTCTCTGATACTGGAGGAACATGCAACAGCATTGTCCTCACTGGTTTAGACCTGTGTGCTGTGGTCTGGGGAGCACTAGATAAGCACTCATAACACTGAGCTACATTCTCAGCCTTGGGTGGCCTAGAACTTGTTATGTAGACTCTTGTCTCTGCCTTCCCAGTGCTGATTACTCTAAACTCAGCCTTTACGCTCTTAACCTTGCTGCCCAGTATGTTTATCCTGTATTACTGAAATTACACTCCAAGCCAAGCAGCTCTGACGGGTTGATGGCACAGAATCCAATAGACTGTAACATTTCAAAAGAGGAGTGGAGTCAGTGGTCAGGCAAGAGGCACAGGTGAACATGAGCAGGCGAGGGTTTGGTGATGTCAGGGGGAGTTACCTAAGTGCTTTGAAGAATGTCTGTGGAGAGAGATGACACGGTTGATGGAGCATGGTTTGGGATGCTTCAGTGCTCGTGAGGAAAGGAGGAGAGCAAGGTGACAGATGGTATTTTGGGAGAAGTGGTATTCCTGAGGGGTCTAGAGGTTTTGATGTCAAGGGAGTGGGATTTCCTCCAGTCCTCAATCCGGGTTGATGTTCCCAGGCAATTTGGAGGTGCTTGGTTTTCTCCCAGGCAAGTTGAATCAAGGGTGGGGCCAGAAGTGAGCTTGCTTGAAAGCTCTAGCTTTAGGAAAATAAAAGGGAAAAAGGCTTCTGCTGCAGAGATTCACAGTGTTGTGTGGGATTTGTCCCCATTTGAGCATAAAAATAATGAAATATGGATGTGTATGTATAGACACATAATGTGTATGTAAATCTGGATAAAGAAACACTGACTTGGAAGAGATACCTGGTTTGGCTTCAACAGGAGGAGTTTTCCTTGGGTTGGTGTAACATTTTATTTTTTATTAGAGGAGTGTTGAGCAATGTCCTGGTCTCCACCCATGAGATGATTCTAATGCTTCCTCATTAGTGATAAGCAAAAATGTGTCTGGACATTGCCATAACTCCTAGGTGCCAGAATTATCCCCAGATCAGAACTGTTGTTCTACAGTAACAAGAAAAGAATTATTAAAAATACATCAAACACTACATATGGTGCCTGGACCATTCTAGGTGCTCAGCAAATGTTCCCTGTTTCTGAAATACAGCAAAGACCTACTTCTTAAAAGTTTGATACAAGTTGAGTTTCTTAGGGGCAGCTGTTAGACATGTGGTGAGTGGGTGTTGAGGCTGTTCTACTGTGTACCTTCACCTCAGCGCAGCCTGCACCATTAAAGAGGTAGAAGAGAGAGGAATGCAAGAGCCAGTTCTTAGCTTCAGTCCTTAGATAACACCTGTACCTGTTTCTCAGTGACCCAGCATATCTGCAGGGGACTGAGGAATGAGGGAGCTGTGGACAGGGAGCTGTGTCTGGTATAGTTGATAGAGAGACTGCTTGTTTGTTTCCCAGCTGCCCAGACCTGAAATATCACACAGAAACTGTATTAAGTACAATACTGTTTTTCCAATGACTCTAACTTATTCCTATTTAGCTCTTACATCTTGAATTAACACATTTCTATCGTTTTATATTTAACCATGAGGCTCGGGTTTACCGGTGAGGTTCTGGCTTGCAGCTGGAGTCTGTCTTCTTCGACAGCTACATGGCATCTCCTAGACTCCACCTACGCGCGCGCTTGCGCGCGCGCGCGCGCGCTCTCTCGCTCGCGCTCTCTCTCTCTCTCTCTCTCTCTCTCTCTCTCTCTCTCTCTCTCTCTCTCTACCAGCCTGGCTATATTCTGTATTTACCAGTGGTATTCACAGCATACTGAGGGGAAGGAATCCCACATTAGTTGATGATGACAGGTTTCTCCATGTTAACCTATGCATTAAGAATGTTTGCTTATATATTAACCAATACTTTTTAACGTTTTTAAAAAAGTATTTAAAAAACATGTTCACATTTGGTGCCAGGTACCCACAAAGCCTAGAAGAGGGAGTCAGTCTGCCATTTAGGTGCCGGGAATGGAGCCTTGGTCCTCTGGAAGAGCAGCAGTCCCTGAACCCCTGGGCTGTCTCCAGCCCCAGTGCTCTGAACCACTCTGCTGGGCTGTCTCCAGCCCCAGTGCTCTGAACTGAGCTGTCTCTCCAGTCCTTAACCAATTGACTGCTTGGCAACTTTTACCAGATTTTAGGTATGGGCATTAAGGAACCAGGCAAGGGTTTATGTGGTAGAGCCAAGATCTTCAGTGCCTTTAAGCATCTTTGCCTTTAACTCTTGTTAGTCTCTGCTGAGCTTTCTGTGTGTCTTGTTATGGTATGTATCTTTGTGTCTTTGTGTGCATCCTCTCCATTCTCCCCCCACATGTTGTTCATCAGTTCCTCTGAGTAGTTACACAGTTTCCTAGAAAGGATGTCCCAATTACTTGTTACAAACATGAGAGCATTCTGTTTGATGCCACAGTCTCTTATGGAAGGCATAAAATAGCTTACAGTCACATTGTGTAATCTTGTGGGTAATCTTGACAGTTTCCTGAATGGCCACTCACTTGGATTGGTGGAAACTCAAGAGAGAAGTAATTTACACTCATATATCCTAATCACTGCAAGCAACAAGTGGGAAGGCTCATTCTGTTGAGGCCTTTAGATCCTGCAGGTTAGAGGTGTGATCCTACCTCCATGCATGAGAAAAGCCAGGCCCAGAGGCTTGTAGGATGTCAGAGGTCACAGAACAAGGAAGGGACTGAGCCAGGTCCGAGCAGCACTGAGTACTGCAAGTCAGACTGCCAAGCTCCATGGCATGCTTCTTTTGTGTTCTGTTGTCTCCACTTACCTGCCCCTAGGCCAGGGAAGCAAAGTCTGCAATGCAGTCTGCATTTCTGGGCACATTCAGCCTGTCTCCACTCAAGATGATTAATGGTACCAGAAGTCAACTGAAGCTGTCCTTACAAAGGTTGGCGCTCTGATGAGTTTTGCATGCCTCTCATTTTTCACATCGTCCCCCGCTCCCACCCTTAGGAGCAATGTGGCAGATGCCAAGATATTTTTTTCCACGTCAGTTTATCTCCCATCACTTCAGTGGCTCTGGAGTTACTGCAAAAGCTTGTGTACCACCAAGCAGTTCTAGCTTTGCTCTGTGTCTTCTTCCTGTGCAGACTGGCAGCTGGGCAGTCTTTATGGAAAGATTTGGCTGGTGACTTTGGGAGAAGATACTGATTTCTCTGGCTCATAATGTCAAGTGGTGCTGACTAGCTCCTGTATCAAGAGTGAACTTAATGACACGCTTACTGCTGGGGGCCACCCACCTCCACCTTTTTCTACTCGGAATAAGAGTGGCAGCATTCTGACCATTTCAGAAGAGAAGCCGGGCTGATTACACAGAGCCCACAAAGGGGCTTCTTGTCATCTTCTGTGGTTTTTAAGGATGAAAAGAGTCACACATACTAGTTGAACCCTCTGCTCAGCCATGTAGGAGTTCTGTGTCTCCACTCCATTTGTCCCTAGTACCTACCGCTGGCTCTTGGCATTCTGCAGCTCTTGTACCCAGGGGGGATTGTTGTCTTTCCTGACAGGAACTCAGCAGTTTTTCTTCAGGTTTTGACCCATTTTCTGAGCACACTTGACAAGGACTCTGCCTGCTGCCACCCCATGTCATCTCGCAGTGGAGTTCATTAGGTCAAGCCACCTCCAGGAGTTGGAAGAGGTATCATGGAGCCTCTAGCAGTGGCATCTTCTATAAGAAACACTTTTGTAAATGCTCGAATAGTACATTTATATCAGGATTAATAGTAATTCAGGGTGCTGATATACATGCTCCTGCAGAGTAATTTTTTTATTGTGTAAATGAGGAGACAGGCTCAGAGAAATTAATTAGAAACTTAATTAGTGGCAATGCTGCATTTGAATCTGTGACTCTTGGACTTCTAGCCTGAGCTGCTGTGTGGTCGCCCCATGGCAGTGTCTAAAGCAGCATTTCCAACATCAGCTACGACATCAGTGTGTGTCTTCAGCAGGCCAAGTCCAAAAACCAAGATGGAGTGTTTTACCTTTTGCTTTTCAAGTGCTCTCCCGGTGGTTCTGCTGCTCCCTCCAGTCCCATCTGCTGCTACATTCCAGCTTCTGCCATTCTGGGAGAAGTTTGTTGTTTTACTTCATGTACAATTCATTGGCTGCTGGGCCCTTGCAAACAGCAGTATGGAGTAGCTGCCTGAGTAAGGGTGTCTTTGGCTGGGGTTTGTGGTTGATTGACTTACCTGTAGTTGAGGCTTCATCTGTCCAATCACTACTTCAGATGTACTTAACAAAGGCTGTGGCTGGGCCCTGGGCAGCTATGAGCACAAACAGGAATAGGACCTGAAGGTTTGTGCTCTGGTGGAAAGAATGAGGCAGTGTCCATACTGGGTGATAGGTGTAATAGTAAGTTAAACATGAGCCATCAAGAAGGGGATAGCCCTCGGCCTAGGATAGGATAGGGCTTTCAGAACAAGGACCCTGCCAGTCAAGACCAAGAATGAGCCTGTCAGATGAGGATGGGTTTGGCACAAATCTTCCCAGTGAAGAGGAAAGACCCGCGAACGGGCCAGTCCGGTGAGAAGCATGGGTTTTGGTCTTCCAGATAAAGAGAGAACCACTTCCAGACCTGAGGCAACCACTGAGACCTGGAAGTGAAAGAATTGGGCACAGGAGGAACTGAGAACAGCTCTATTTATGGAGCTTGGGGCTTGGGGAGAGGGCAATGATTCATGCGGGGTAGGCTGCAGGTGGTGTAACTGAAGTCACCACAAAGGTCCCTGAGGCGCCAGCCATCCAGCTGTCATTACTAAAGTCAGCTCTGCAGTACACTTCCCTGAGTTGATGGTCCTTTCCTCCATGCCCAGGGTTCAGGTATGCTGTCAGAACACTGTAAGCATCCAGTGTTTGGTTCTTGACATCTTCCACGTCAGCAGGTGTCACTGAATGAGAGAACAGAGCATCAAAGCTCAGGCTGCTACTTCCCCTAACCTTGTCGGTAACTTCCGAGTTCCATCTCTGTACCTATGGGAGGCTGCTGTGCCAACAGGAAACTTTGTGCTGGAGCATGGACAAGAAAGGGTGGTGGAAAGGGCAGACGAGCCGTCTCTGTTGTCATGGAGGTCGTAGGCCTTGCTCCAGAGCAGGGTTAGAGACCTGGGCTAGACCACAGCTTGCTGCATGTTCCCTTTCAGTAGTCAGCATTTTGTTTAGAAGTTTCAGTACCCCTTGGGTCTCTTTTTTCCCAGACCTCTAAATTACTATTATCAAATTGATCATACTATATTGGACCCTTCTACGAACTATTCTCTACAATGCTGGCACTGAGCAGGTACTCAGTATTGATTTGCTCACAAAGAAATTCATTTTTAATAGCCTGACACCCTGATCTAACTCACCTGTCTCCCTGGGTACCCACATGGGATGTTACTTGGATTTTCAATTCGTTCTTGCTGCTCCAAACACCCTTCCTTTGGGTATGCAGCCATGTAAGTCCTGTGGTCCGAAAGTCCTCAAGAGATTGAAAACAAAATGTGATCGTGTGCCTGTGCAAGATCACTTGTATGGAGAAAGCAAGGGTAGGAACCACATATGCATCCATCATAGGGGAGAAACAAGGCAAGGAGAGGCCATTTTTACAAAGTACAGAAGCTTATGATTCCCTTAAGAAATGAGGCCATTGTAGCAGGAGCTAAGTATTCAGGCTCTTTGTTGAAAGACTAGGTAAGGTGGCCAATAGAATAGATCTGTTCTTTTTAAATAAGCACATACTGCAAAGAAAAAGTACGTGCGGTTAGCCTGGTGTCACCCCTATTGTCAGAACAACAAACCAAGGTGAATCCAAGACCAGGGATTCCCTTGGAAAGGTCATCATAGAGCCTCATAAATCTCCAAGAGTAGGGTGAACAAGTTTGAGTTTGAACATCTCACACATTATTTCATTAAAAATAACACAATTTCATGGCACAGTCATAACTAAACATTTTTAAAAGAAAACGCAGACAAAGTTTAATTTATCGGAAGGGCAAATGGAGACTACCAGCCCTTAGGCCGTCTCCTCCCACCAACGCTCTCAGTACTGCACACCGTTTTTCAATAACAACAAGCCCAGAAGAAACTTCTGGTCCCGAGTGTGCCTCATGCACCGGACCCTGTGACTCTCGGTCACTGGGGATCGGCCTCCTCGCCCGCCCCGCCGCTCTTTCCCTGCGGGGACGAGCCCAGATCCCAAGCACGTGGCGGGCGCGGGGCCCCTTCCGGTGCCCTAGGGGAGTGCGGCTGATGAAACGCTCCCGGCTAGGCCCGGGAGACGCGGTAGCCGGGCGGCTCGACGGAGAAGACCCGCTGGGGCGGGGCGCGGAAGGCGCGGGAGACGGGCGCGGAGACGCCGGCACACGGGCGCCTAGGCACAAAAGGGGCTTCCGACCCTGCGTGTCCCCGGGCTGCGGTGAGTGCCGTGCGCGCGCCCGTACGCCCGCCCTCCGGGGGTTGGGGACGCGGCGCTTGCGTGCGCGTTCCGCCGCTAAGGCTCGGGTGGCTTGTTCCCGCCCCACGCGTCAGGCGTGGGACCCGCGGGGTAGGGCGAATGATTTCTGGGGTGAGGGAGCCCCAAGGCCAGAGGGCAGACCAGGGAGCCAGCTGCCCAAGGCCAAGGCCAGGTACGACGGGAGACGCCGGGCCGCGCTAAGCCGCCTTTCTGTTCTGGCTCCCTCTGGGTTTTTGCTCCCTGACCTTGGATAGTCAGTCACCTTTCTTTTCCGGGGCTTAATGTCCACATCATTGAAATGGGTAGTTTGGATTCCTTGTTTAGCCAGGCTTTTTCTGTCCTAAACTTTTGGGACTTGCCCCTCTGATCTGTTGGACTTGAAGTGTAATGAAGCTGAATTTGAAGAAGGAAAGCCGCTTTCTCTTTCCTTTCAGGGCAGCCTGGGCAGGCAGTTAGTTGTTGGTGAGGCTGGCAGGCACGGTGCAGCGATGGGACACCTGGGAGCTTGAGTCTGCACAGCCTGGAAAATCTGGTTGAAATGTGGATTCCCTAAGGGATTGTCATGAGTCTAGGTGCTTGCTCGTTCTGAGCTCTGCTTACCCTTGCGTCCGGCTCCCCTGACTTGTGTACTGAAGCCTGGAGCAGGGCTGAGGGGATGGTAAATGGTCAGCATCTGCCCTTGGGGTTCTGCCTTCATCCTCATGGCCCTGTAGGCTCTGGGCTGGATGAGGATCTACAGAGGGAGCCATCCCGACCTCTAGGTCTGAACACATTCAAATTTGACACGGCTTCTTTCCACTTTGGTGAAGCCTAGGAACGTCTAGGCAGCCTGGGGAGTTGCTCTTTCTCCCAAGTTGCACCCCTTTGCTGCCTGATTGCCTCTTCATCTTTCTGGCAGTTCTCTTGGCGCGTGCCTTTCCCAGTGGATGGTGATCCCTGAAGGGAGAACTGAGCAGATTCTTCGTGTTGCATTCCTGGTTTTACAGTCCAGGTCTGGCCCTAGAAGGTTCTCAAGGAATGCTTGTGGTCGATGTCAGCTGCCTTTGCTCAGTAAGCGCTCTTCTTCCAAGGGTAGATCTTGTGAACAGGGAACCACAGGGTAACCCTAAATTACTCTCCTGGTCCCTGCTCCAGAAAATGGAGGCAGAGAGAAGTCGGGTGCCTTGCTCAAGACCACCAAGGTGGAAAGTGGTTGGACTGGGCAGGTTGCTTCCAGCCAGCCCACGCAGCCGTGGGTGTGTGGCAAGCGTATGACTGGAGTCTGCTGATTGGGTCTCTGTGGGCAGCCGAGGGGTGCTGTGGGTGCTGTGATTTCTGCCCCCAACACAATGCTTCATTGTGGGATTTTGCAACCAGTGGATCCTTCTGTGCAGTCCCAGGCTTCAACTCCAGCTGGTGTCAGCTCCTCCTGGCCTTTTCAGCACTCCAATGGTGTGAGGCTCAAGTGGGCCCCAGTCCTCTGCCTGGACGACAGATAAGGTTGTGTCTGCCTTATGGTCCAGTAGTTGATCAGAGGAAGCAAAGGGGTGTCAATTCTGGGCGCTACCTTGTGGCTGCTTTTGTGGCTTTTGTACCTCTTGGGGGTATAAGAAAGAAAACAGGCATGGTGAGGTTGGCTGGTAAGTACCTAGTGTGTGACTGCTGCTGTGGGCCAGGTGGACGGTGGGCAGAGACGAGACCCCGTCTTCCCGTGAAGAGCATTGCAGGGTAGCTGGAATTTATTTCTATATCATGCTGAGAAACATGGTTTCTTTGGATCTACTCAAAGATGTCTTTGTGGGTAAGCTGAAGGAAACCAGAGCAGGCCCAGAAGCCTGAGGGCATGGTACTGTGGCCTGACACTGGAGACACATGGGGATCCTTCTCTGCCACTCAGTTGGGGAGAGGTATGTCTTGGCCGTGAAATAGGAAAGGAAGGACCCTGTGGGCAGAGCACTGAACACCATGCTCATCCTGAAGCAGCCAAACGAGGCAGGCCTCCCTGCCCATTGCACAGATGCTCACAGCAGAGTTCAGACCGGGGCATGGGCGGGTGTTGAAGGTGACTGCATCGATCCCGCCAGACTTTGGCTCCAAAGCGGTCATGTATTTTCCTAATGTTTTGTTACTGTTTGGCCTTACGCTCCCAGCTTGGTAACATTCGTCTTTTATCTGTTTTTCATTGGTAGAGAGGCTCCCAAGGAACCATGTAGACTCACCCTTCCTAAAGCTACAACCCTTTAGTACAGTTGCTCATGTTGTGGTGACCACCCAACTATAAAACTGTTTTTGTTGTTAATTCGTAATTGTAATTTTGCTACTATTATGAATTGTAATGTAAATATGTCTGTTTTCCAGTGGTCTTTTGGGGGCCATGACCCACAGGTTGAGAACCACTATTCTAGAGCTTAACATGGGGCTGGCTTCAGGTATATGGGCCCCCTCATCCAAAGCTGTCTTTCCCTACGGTTTGGCTTTGTTATGCTGTCACCATCTGAATTTCTTCTTGTATGTGTGTTTGTGTGAGTGTGGGTGTGCACACGCCACAGCATGAATGCAGAGGTCAGGTTTTTTGAGGGTAGGTTGTTGCCTTCTACCTTTTTGAGGCAGGGTCTGTCTGTATTTCTCCTTTTAGTTTTATTTATTATTATAACAATAGACTTATTTATATTTATAATATTTCGAAATGAATAAAAACAAATATTTAATATTTATAATAAATTATAGATTTATTACCTATGTGTTTTGCATGTATGTATGTCTATACTGTGTGTGCCTATTACCCTTGTGGGTTCCCTGGAACTGGAGTCGTGGGTGGCTGTGAGTCACTGTGTGGGTGCTGGGAACTGACCCTGGTCCTCTGTAAGGACATCAGGGGCTCTTCACTCTGGGCCACTTGTCCAGCCCAGCAGGCTCTCTCCTCTTGTGCTCCCTCTGCCTCCCATCACCATAGGAACACTGCGGTTGCAGACATGCCTGCCACATCATCCAGCTTTCATGTGGGCACCTGGGTTAGCTCAGGTCGTCAGGCTTGTGAGGCACGTGCTACTAGCTGCGGAGTCGCCTCCCTGACCCCGGGACCCCCTGACCTTTCTAACAGGAAGGCCCCCATTTTCATTCCACAGGGCATCCCTCACCTCTGCAGCTGCTCCTGTTGAAGCATGAAGATGAACAGTGAAGGGGACAGAAGGATCAGTTTCTCCCAGTAGAGGTCAGCGGGTGGGCTTTGGGGTCAGTTCAGTGTCACCTTCCTTGGGAGCAAAGGACCGTCCTCCAGACACTCAGGATCAGTGTGCCACTCTTGGGTATTTGAGTGGAACATGATTTTCTGGGGACACAGGGCACAGGTTGCAGCAGATTGGTGACCCAAGAAGTCACCAAGGGAGCCCTGGCATGGAGCATCCCTGCTTTGACTGATGAAAGTGGCTAACGGTGGTGCCCGCTGTGCCTCCGGGCCATGCTGGAGGCCCTGGCCATGTCTTCCTTATCCTTTGGAGGGAGCTGCGACGCCAGAGCTTACTCTTCTTATAGGCTTTTCTCAGATACAATGTGTGTGTGTTGGCCTGGCCATCTGAAAGCCCCAGCGACCCAACCCTTGCCCCGGTCACCGCAGCTGTGTGTAAACAGTCACACCAGGACTGCTGTCTGTCTTTCTGATGAGGCAGGGCTTTGCGGTAGCCTACCCCCGTCTGAAGCTGACTGTGTAGCCCGGGCTTGCCCTAAACTTTTTCATCCCGTTGCCTCTTCCCCCGTGTACCCTTCAGTGCTGGGGTTATGTGGATCAGGCTGGTGAACTCACATAAATCTGTCTGCTTCTGCCTCAAGAGTGCTGGTATTGAAGGGTTAAAAGAGTTCCTAGTCGTGGAGTATGATCTCTGTCCCCCATGGCCTTCCTGTGTAATGTCCACTGATTCCTTGTAGTGGGCCTATTGGGGGAGGGCTGCTAGATCTGGAGAAGCCTATTTGAAGCTCTGAGGTTAAACCACACATCCAAGGTTATACAAATAGAAATAGGAGGTGGCGGGACCACGGTGAACCCTGAACATGGACCTCGCCCCTTTAAGGAACTGGAATGTAGCCTAACTGTCTGGCTGGTTCTGCTCTTCGTGCTTGTCAGGGCTCTGCCTGCAATCTGTGTTTCCTGTTTATTATTCCTGTGTCCTCTGGTTTCATTTTATGCAACTTGCAGTGCCTTGTAGGAAGCTGTATAGAAATAGCCTCCCCATAATGAATGTGATACCTGCCTCTGTCTCGCTTACCTGGGCGTCTCAGGAAGAAATGATTGGGACCTGGTGTGGTTGAGAAGACCCACAGCTGGAAGGGGAATTCTCCGCTGAGGCCTGGGGAAGGGTTTAGTTCCCTCTTCTCATTCTGAGAAAGAATTTCCTCAGTAGGATAGAAAGGTCAGCATTTAGACTCCTGGTGGCCATCCCTGGCCTTCAACTCTGGCCCCAGGGAAGGCCAGGGAGCCCAGCTCACCTTCTTTCTTGTGCTGTTTTTCATAGGCAAGTGGAGGTGAGACACTGCCCCAGCATGAACTGTACGCTCAGAAACAGGAAGTAGAAGCGGGAGCAGCTGCCTCTTTGCCATGGCCTGTGAGCCTCCCACAGACCCTGGTGGGACAGCTGGTCCCCTGCCCACCTCCATCCTGGGCTGCAGCACCCTGCCTCAAAGGAGCCCTCCTGACTGGGGTCCAGGTAAGGCCATGACCCCTACCCCATGATCTCCTTCTCACTGTGTCCCATTCTGTGCTGAACTCACACCTATAACTGGGGTCTCTGGATAACTGGGTGTCTTTGGGATTCAGCTCCAGGCCACTTTCTGTCATTTCTAGCCTGTTCTCAGTGCCACCACCTCTTGTCACCACCTTTCCTTCCCACTAGACAACCTTTTTTAGATGTGCAGCCTGCTGGCACGTTCTGTCCCTGGCCTACCATGGGCATGTTGTGAAGTCCCATCATTCCCCAGGCCAGCCATAGCTCTGCCTGCTGCCCTGTTCGCTGTTCTTTGCCAGGGCATTCTGTCTCAGGACCTTTGTACATGATGTTCTTTCCACCCATGCCTTTTTGGTACTTGGTTACCATCCATCCTTTGGGTCTCAGTTCATCCTTCCTTCCCATGACAAATTATTTGATGGCTTAGCCTTAGTTGGGATTTTCTGATGTATTCTTCCTGCACAATTTATTTAGTATACCAATTATCTATGTGATAAATATTGAGTGTCCAGCCTCCCCACCATAATGGAAGTTCAGGGAGGGTAGGGCTGGGTACTGTCTCACCCTTCCCATGTCTGCAGAGCCAGCAGGAGGCCTGCTCCATTCATTGTGCTGAATGCAGGGATGGATGGCAGCTGGGTGTAGCAAGGAAAAACAGCACTATAAACTGTGGGTGTTCCATAGAAGTGCGGGGCTTAGTAGTGGGCCTGAAACTCTGTTCAAAAACGCTGTATGACCGTGCTATTAATTGTTATAAAGCAATTTAAATATCTATCCATGCTGTAGTAGAAAGGAACAGGATGAAGTATTTTTTTTCTTCAAGACTTGAAAGGGATCCCTCTGCTGAATTTTAGTAAGCTCCCTCTTCCTGCTTTGTACATATTCTCTCTCTCTCTCTCTCTCTCTCTCTCTCAGCTTTACTTAGCTTAGGTCTAGAAGCAAGCATTTCTAAGTGCAGATCTCATATTGCCAAGAATCCAGGAACTCCTAGTAGAAAGGTAAATAAGAGACTCAGTGAAAGGTCTTTGTAGGGTTTGGGCAAATGCGTGTAGCCCAGGGTGTAGCTGTCTGAAGGTTCCAGACTCTTCTCGGGGAGGCTCATCCCCGAGGGCACCAATGGGAGACATTATGGGGTGGTGGCTGTGTTTGGGCACCACCTCTTCCTTTTGTTTGTTCCATCTCCGTCCCCCCAGGTCAGCTGTGTAGACTCTGCTCTCCAGGGGCCCTAGTTCTCCAGTAGGGGTCGAATTAGCTGCTCTGGTTTCTTTTCTGTCTCTCCCTTTCCATTTGAGTAGTCTTCAGTTTAATGTAATACTTTCATCAAGATGGGAGGTGGGGCATAAAAGATATATTAGTGTTGTCTTATCAGGACTTCTGAGTTCTGAACAGCTTGTTTCCAAGTTATGATCCCACTGGGGTCAGTAATTCACACACTGAGGTGACATCCAGGCTGTCCTCGGAATGGCTCACAGTCTTCCATGTTGGCTGTGATCATTGGTAGGTAAGGAAATAATTTCTCCTACACTTTCACCTTGTTAGTAATAGACGGGTTCACAGTGTGATCCCTCAAGGTTTCCCCTGTATTTTATCCACGTACTGCACTCCTTTCAAAAAGTAAGGGGGAGGGCAAAATCGAGAGTTCTTATGGAGAGGACCTAGAGTTTAGAATTCCATGATGGAATCTTTAAGAGTGGGAGTGCTGTTCCTTCCTGATCCAGACTGTGAGAAACCTATCAAGGTTGAGGATCAGAGTCCTATCATACTAACTCACTTATGTGCCAAACATGTATGCAAGGCACTAAACCAGCTCAGGCAATTTTATGATGAGCAGACCAGCATGGAAGCATGGCGTAAAGGAAGGGCTCAGTCTGAACAATTACACACGCGTATACCCATTCTCTCTGTGTGCAGACTGAGGCATTGGCAGGGCAAGGCTCTGTGTCCTTTCTCTTCCTCTTCCCAGTGGTACAGACTACCCACAGTGCTTAGCTTGTGACTCCTCCTCCCGTGCTCAAAGCTACAATGGTGTAGATCTGGTGACCTGCCTCCTCTTAAGGGCCATTGTGATTCCACCAGCCCCACTGGGTACTGCAAGCTGCGGTTCCTGCTACGGCCAGCTGATCCGCGCCCTGCATTCCATCTGCAGTGTTTGTTCCTCTTTGCTCTGGTAGCAGTCTGGGATGCAGGTGTGGCCATCTGGGCCTGATGTTTCATGGTAACTATTTAGATCTGATATTTGGCTCATTGCTGGGATTTAAATTCTTCAGTTGGACTTCGTGTTCAGGGTTTGCCCAAACATCAGGCCCCTGGTGTTTTTCAGCCTGTTTCCAGCCTGTGACAGGGACTCAATACCACCCACTCTTTGCTTGATGTCTTTCTGCTTTGGGAAGTTATAAATTATATAGTTAACCAGTGTGGGTCTTACTTTTGCCTCCCGGGGACTTCCCAGTCAAGCTACCTCCTTAGGCTTGCAGGACGGCTACCGTGTTCCTCATCATGAGGAGGTGTGATGCCTTCAGTTCTGAGCTCCTCCAGAGGTGCTCTTGCTTGGTCCATGATCCTCTGATCTGCTTGCAGAGCTGCACAATGGCCAGGTCCTCACAGTCCTCCGGATCGACAATACCTGTGCACCCGTCTCCTTGGACCTGAGCGCTGTAGAAGAGCAACTGCAGGCCTGGGGCATCCAGGTGAGTGCTGGCTGATTGAGTCTTTCTGTCCGCCTGGCTGTGTGCCCACCCGTCGGGCTCACCTTTACCTGTGCTGGCTGTGGTCAGGCGCATAGGAAAGGGTATTAGAGATATCTTTCCTTCCCAGCGTGTTCACTCAGAATGTGTGTCTTGGGGTTCTGTCCAGGCCTTGAGCTGACTGAGCTATGCACAGGTGACCAGGACCCAGTGCAGGAGCTAGACATGGACCAGTAAGCAAGGTCAGCCAGGCATGGATGCTACAGTAGAGGACCATGCCAGGTACTGACGGCATAGGAGGAAAGCTTTGTGGAAGGCTAGACCCTGACAGGGTTGTTGAGGGTTATATTAGGAATACTGGGCAGGAGAAAGACTGTTCGGAGGGAACTGTTGTGACAGTTCCTGGAGCTACCACATAATGATACCTTCAAACAGTGAATCCAGGCCTGCGCTTCACAGACCCGCTGTGTGGATATGGACCCAGGCTTGCTCCACGCTGCCTGTGTGACTTCAGGCAGGAGACTTAGCCTCTCTGGTCTTCACTTTTGTCTGTAAGAAAGGGTGATGTTAAGGCCTGGTGTGTAGGGCTTCCATTAGGATTACGTGTGTGACGCCAAGCACATTTGTAGATGTTCTGGAACATAGCAGGCTCTCACTTGCTGTTGTTGTGAAGGACAACGGTGTGGTCTCCTCCACAGAGCCCTCAAGGTGAGGTCTTCCCTGGACTAGCCAGGAGGGACTGATCACAGCCAGGGGTACAGGCAGCTCAGTACCCCGAAGGAAGACTTTGCAGACAGCACTGAGCCTTCCCTGCTCTGAATGGTTTGCCTTTGCCTTCCACGTTTTCATCCCATTTTTGTGTAGAACTTCCCCCTCCTCATTTTCTTCTCCCTCTACCTGCTTTCCTTCCTTCCTTCCTTCCTTCCTTCCTTCCTTCCTTCCTTCCTTCCTTCCTTCCTTCCTAGCTCCCTCCCTCCCTCCCTCCCTCCTTTCCTCCCTCCCTCCCTTCTTCCTTCCTTCTTTCCTAACTCCCTTCCTCCCTCCCTCCCTCCCTCCCTCCCTCCCTTACTCCCTCCTTTCTTCCTTCCTTCTTTCCTTCCTTCCTTCCTTGTGTGGTGTAGCATGTGTATGTGTTCATATGTATATGCATGTGCAGGTCAGAGGTCAATGTATGGTTTACTCTATACCTTGTTTATTGACACAGGGTCTGTTGCTGAATGTGGAGCCGACTGATCCACCTAGACTGGGTGCCAGGGATTTTGCCAAGGCACCCAGCTATTTAACACGGTGCTAGGAATCGAAACTCAAGTCCTCAGGCTTGTGCAGCAGATTTACCTACTGACCATCTCCTCAAACCCCAAATCTTTCCAAAGTTATTATCTTGAGATTAGTGAAGAGAGTTTGTGTGTATATTGTTGCACTGTGTTCTTGGATGACATATTTTCCACTTGGAAAAAGAATGTATTTATAATGATGTTAACATGTGTATGTAGGTGGATGGTGCATGTATGTGTGTGCCAGGGTGCGTGTGTGGAAGTCAGGACAACTTTATGACACCTGTTCTTTCCTTCTACCTTTCTCTAGATTCTGGGGGATGACCTTGGGTCATCAGGCTTGCATCATTTACTGGCAGGCTCCCTTACTCCAGAGTCCTTGAGAGGTCCCATGCCAAGATGTAATTCTTAAGTGGCTGGCGTGCTCTGCAAACACTCTGGTTTGGACAGGAAGACATGTGCCCTCAGTGTTTGGGATTGTGTGTGGAGTGTAAAATGCCAGCAGTGAGAGGCTGGCTCTGGGTGACTCTCACTCTGCCCAGTTCCCCTGTGCACTGCCCCACTGAACATGCACCCAGCCCCACAGTGCATCCATCTCTCCCTCATTTTAGAGAGGAGGAACCCAAGGTTCAGAGAAGGGTTCACTTGACCCAAGTCACCCAGCACTTGAATGACGTGACCGGAGTTTGGCCCAGGGCCTGTGTCTTGCCCAAGACTGCCTATGTTTCTTGGAAGGTACTGAGACTCAGGCTGTGTGGCTCCTCTGCAGGATGCCCTCATTCTCAGGCTCCTGCAGTTGGACTGAACCCAGGATTCCCAATCTACGCTCAGAACCTCCCTTGCTGCCTTCCATGGTGCCTTGAATTTGCCTTCCCTTCCTCCCACGGGCAGTCCTGTGAACTGGGAATGCCTTACTTGCTGGCAGGAAGGAGATGGGAGTGGCTGTCCTGTAACTGATGATCTCTTTATCTTGGGTAACATAGGTACCTGCTGAGCAATACAGGAGCCTGGCTGAGAGCGCTCTCTTGGAGCCTCAGGTGAGGAGGTACATCATCTACAACTCGAGGCCCATGCGGCTGGCCTTTGCTGTGGTGAGTAGTAGCTTAGGCCTACACTGCCTTCCTCCTCGGCCTCAGGCACACCAGATGCAGCAGTATGTTCAGGGATCCAAGTTGCCTTTGAAAGCCCCGTGGCAAAGATGTGGATTTGCTGTAGAAGGGGTCAATAGGGATGGGAGTAGGGACTGGGAGCCAGGCTTCTGAGTCAGTGTTTAACCTTGGCCAAAGCTTTTCTCCCTGGGACTTGGTTTCCTTTTGTTCACAGGTCGGTATGCTTCCTGTGTTCATAGAATGCACACACACACAAATGCATGCATGTACCTACCTACCTGTATGTGCATATGCTTGCAAACATATACCTGTGAATACATATCCACACACAGAAACATGTACATATGTGGCTAAGCAGTGTGTGAACCCAGGCTATATAGTTGAACCCTTAGCTATTCTGTTTTCTGGCTTCTGTATGTGTTTATGGCCCAGCTGACCCTGCCTCCCATTTCAGGGGAGAAAGGAAGGAGGGGACTAGCATTTAACAACCCCCTAACAAATACTGGACTTTGAAATGTTACCCTGCTAGTCCTGGGAAAGTCCTGTGAAGAAAGCGTGATTATTCCCAGTTCACAGGTGGAGAAACCCAGTCTTGGAGAGGTCATAGCTTGTCCCAGGCCATGCGGTAGCAAAGATAAAGGCATACCACAAGGGGTTAGATATAGAATTCTTTCCAGCCCTGCCCTTTTGTGTTTCATCTAGAATTGGGGTCGGTCAGGAGGATTTAGGAGTGAGGGGCTCAAACTTGAGTGCTCACACTTTACCCCAAGTCAGTTGTAACCACCTGTCTTCAGTAGGCCAGCTAAAGGAACTATACGGAAAGTGGGGTGGAGAAAAGGCGGCTCATCCAATATGGCCACAGTGGAAAGTGGGAAGTGACGGGGAGATCTGGCAAACACCCCAGAGGTCCTGAAGGGAGAGCAAAGTTGAAGTAGATAGCCAAGGCCATGAACCTCTGAGCAGTCCGTCACGATATGGCCCCTCCCACCACTGACTCATCTTTATCTGGGTCTCAGTCTCATCCTGTGAGGTGGTCTGAGAAACTGTGGTGAGCTGTGTAAAATCTCTTTCTGGGAGACAGGCCTCCTCTGGTGCCATTTCCCAGCATGAGATTCCTAGCAGAATTCCCATTTCCTTGGGATCCGTAGTTTCAACAGCCTGATAATCAGATTGAGAGACACAAGTGTCTCTAGAATACATTTCTGCTAGGCCAGTTACAGCCTGTTGTCATGGTTCACTTAATAAGCAGGGAGCAGGAGCTCAGTCCCAGGGTTGACGTGAATCCTCCCTGGCCCTGGGAGGCTGTTTGGCCAGTTGGGGCTGGGGGTCTCCAAAGGGGTACCCATGAGTGGCGCTCCTGTCCCTGACAGCTCCGTGCCTTCCTGTGTCTTCTGCAGGTATTCTATGTGGTGGTGTGGGCCAACATCTACTCCACCAGCCAGATGTTTGTCCTGGGCAGCCAGTGGGTAGGAGTGCTGCTTGCCACCCTGATTGCTGTCAGCCTGACCCTGACTCTTGTGCTGGTGTTTGAGAGACAGCAGAGAAAGGTGAGATGTGGGGCCTGTCTGCCCCCTTCAGAGGGCTGGGCAGTCTGATGCTGTAAAGGAGCTGCTCCAGACAGCTTTAGCTCCCTCATGGCTGCACACCCGTGACTAATAGAAATAGGGACACGTGAAGCTCAGTCCTCTTAATTGTCCCTCCCTCCCTCCCTCCCTCCCTTTCTTCTTTCCACAGGTTCTTACCATGTAATCCCATAATTTAGAACTTGCTCTGTATAGGTTGGCCTGCCTCTGCCTTCTGAGTGCTGGGATTCTAGGCACATGCTCCCACATGTTGCTCTTGTTTTGCTTCTTCTTTTGAGGTGGGGTCTTGTTATGTAGCCTAGGTTGGTCCCAAACTCATGATTCTTTTCATAAGTGCAAGGATTATAGGCTTGTGCCACACCATTTTCTTCCTTCCCTCCTCTCCCTTCTCCTTTGCTCCTTTGCTCCCCCAAAAGGTATGATTGATAGAATACAGACACGAGGTGTTGGCGCACGCCTTTAATCCAGTGGTGCAGGAGAAGTGTCTGTATTTTGTCAATCATTTCTTAAATAAACATTGATTGGCTGATAGCCAGGCAGGAAGTATAGGCGGGAAAACCAGACAGGAAGTAGAGGTGGGGCCATGAGAACAGGAATATTCTGGGTAGAGGAGAGCTTAGCTGAGAGTCCTGCCCAGATCATGGAAGAAGCAGGATGTGACCTGCCCCGCAGAGAAAGCTGTGGGAACTGGGTAGGACAGAAACCCCAACAAGCAGGCCCCTCATGTTACAGGTCAGGAACTGAACTCTCAGTGAGTGAGTTTCTGAAGAGGCGAGCGAGACCGCCCAGAGTTCTGATCAGAAACAGTGGAGGCATTCCAGTGCACTGTGACCCCTGGTGAACCCACAGTGGAGGCATTCCAGTGCACTGTGACCCCTGGTGAACCCATGTGTGCCTGGGAGTTAAGATGACATGCTGGAGAATTCTAGAGAGATTTCCTACCTCCTCCATGCCTATGATAGTTTTTCCATGCCCAGGTATGTCAGAGGACAGGCCCTGGGCATGTAGAGCTTTTTCTTGGGCCAGTCCTGCAGTGGGAGGCATGTTTTGGCCACCCTGACCCTTCTTTACAGAGTGCCTGTGCTGTCTGTCTGTGTGGCCATGGAAAAGCCCTGCACATGTCCAGTTCCCCGTGGGGCCTGCTCTTTGTGAGCACTTCCTTCGGCTGCTCTAGGAGTTGCTGCTAAAGACTTGGAGGGCCTCTTCCCCAGGCCACTGCTATGGGTCTGTCACACCTCACTGGTGGGAGTTGGAGGAGACAGCTTCTCTGAGGACTGCGGACCTGTTAGCTTAGCACGTGGCCTGGGAGAACACGCCTCACCCGTGGCTTGCTGGAGGCTAAGGCCAGGGGATCTTAAATTGGAGTTCCTGTTTCAAAAAAGAGAAAGGGAAAAAAGTAGGTGTGTTGTTAATAGAGTTGGTTCTGTCCATGCAAAACAGACCATGTGTCCCTTGCATTCCCTCAGAGACCACTACACTAGGGTGTCATCTAGCCTGGGGTAATAGAGACTTCCTTCACAGCTTAGTGAGCTCTCCCCTCACTCCCAGGAGGCAGGGGTGTGCTCTTTTATTAATCTGCAGCCTAAGACAGGGAGCCGCACTGGAGGGACATGGGCGGTCCAGCCAGGAAGCCAGAGCCAGGCTTTGTCTCCAGCTCTTTAACACCAAATTCACTGTAGGGGGAGAATGGAGTTGTCTTGAGCGTGAGGATTGATGTGTGGCCTTTAGGAGAGGGACAATTATAATGTCCATGCCTGAGGAGCTCCTGGGAACCTCCGTGGAGGTCAGCCTTGGGCCGGGCACTTGTCTTTTAGGCTAACACTAACACAGACCTGAGGTTGGTGGCCGCCAATGAAGCCCTTCTGAGACACCGGGTGCTGCTCGGGGTGACAGACACAGTGGAAGGATGCCAGAGTGTGATCCAGGTACTGTGTCTCAGAGTGTCCCCTCCTGGTGGCCCACTTGCAGGTGGCCTTGCGTTGTCCTGGCCTGCACTGTGAGGTCCAGTGTCTGCTGTGCTGCTGTGAGTGGCCCTGAGGTCTCCTCTGTGCTGAACCCTGCGGTTGGGCGCTGTAGGAATCAGTGTCCCTGTCCAGTATAAACCCGCATACCCATGAAGATGACAGCACACAGTCGCAGTGGCTTTAAAGGGACTGTGGATTCTCATGGTGGCCTAGGGCTGCAGACAAGTGACATGGTGGCAGGAGAGACGAGGCTGGAGAAGCTGTGTGATGCTCGGTAGCTTTCTGTGTCCTGCCTGCCTCTGCTCAGCGCTGAGTGCTTTCGGGCGTCCAATGTAAAGGCCTGGTAAGATCTCCCCTCCCTCTGTAGAGCAGCAGTATCCTTTATTCTTAGTCTCCAGCTGAAGAGCAGGACTTAGGGAGGGACACAGCCTCCATAGCCAGGAAGCCGAGCTGGTGCCTAGAGTGTGTGTGCTCTAGGGACCGAGGAGATGTAGCCTTCTGTGAGTCTGACAGATGTTTGTTGCACACTGCGCTCTGGGCAGAGCTGGGCTGAGGACACACGAGTCTTGGTTTTGTGGAGCTGATCACACCTGGGCTAGCATGCAATCTAAAGTTATCTTGCCTGGGATATTGCACAAGATACCTGGCCGTTCAAACAGGACTTTTGCGTCTCTCAAGTCTACAGCTCCTTCCTCACCTCATTCATTTTCCAGTCTTCCCTGTCAGCTGATGTGTGGGAGGGACCTTGGGATGTCGTTGAATCTGCTGGTTTCCAGGTGACTAATGAAGGGACACATCTTTTCAGAGTGGTTACTTCCATCATGACAGTGCCCTCTTGGGGTGAGATAATACAGTGTCTGGAGGTCTTTTAGGGTCCTTGGGGGTGCTGGGTGATGTGATGGGCAAGGAGAGAGGTGGCGCTCAACAGGGTGGGCATGAGTTGAATTCTTAAAGGAGGGTGATAGAGACTCCCATCTCCTGTGGATAGCTGAGATTTTTTCACAGTGAAAAGACTTTAAAAAGTTATGTGGACAGATCCTCCTTGGGGTGAGCTGGAGAGAGAGACTATGTGTCAGGAGCTGTGAACTTTGGTCTTATGGGTCAGTTGCCCTGAGCAGGGAGTAAGGTAGTGGATGCAGATGTTAGACTTTTCTGCAGAACTTGATTATTGTGAATGTGGCACCATCAAGGCATCTCAATGGATATGGAAACTTTGGGCCTTGTAAGGATGTCCTGGCCAGGGTCTTCTGAAGCTGAGGTGGAAGGGAAGGCTGGGAGTATCCCCAGGACATCTTTCTTACCTGCGCTCCTTTCATGAAGAACACTGTGTTAACATCTTTGAGTTTAGTTCTGGTTGGTGAAGATGTCATTTGTGAGGGCTTTTCTCCTTTGTGTATTTGGGTCTCAGACAAAATGGTACCCATACTCCTGAGGGTCCTTTGCTCCAGTGGACATGTGAAGGCCAAAGAAGTTGGGGTCCACCTGGGATTCTTGTGGGAGATGGGGCCTCGCCATTTTTTTCATGGTTGGACATATTCTGAATTTGGTTGCAAAGCCATTTGGGGGAGGCTGGGGGTGACCATGTAGCTTAGTGATAGTGTGTCCCCCTAGCAGTGTATCTTGGATTCAGTTCCAGTACCACCATTCTTACCCTCTGCAGCCATACAGATGAGTGCGGTCATACGGCCAGGTGGTTGTCAGAAGGATGGGCCCCGGGTGAAGGGCGGGAGCTCAAGGATAAACTGCTGCTTCTCTCCACAGCTCTGGTTTGTCTACTTCGACCTGGAGAGCTGTGTGCAGTTCTTGTCTGACCATGTTCAGGAAATGAAGAGGAGTCAAGAGGTAAGAAGACTGGCACCTTTCCCTGGGATCAGCCGTTTCCTGGGGTCTCTGTATCCTGAGGTCAGGATTGCCATGGCACCCTGCTCCTGGCTATCTAGAACCTGTGACTTCAGACAGGGTTTGCCCTCCAGGACCTTCAGCAGCTTCCCAGGACCCTGGTTTTGTGGGGAGTAGTATGATCTCACTGGCGTGGCTCACTGAGATCAGCTGTCTGGCTCTCTAGCTGGTTCCATCCTTTACAGCCTGCCAGACTCAGACCACACCTGTGTCCCCTGTGTTTCCTTTGTAGTCCATGCTGAGAAACAAATTAAACCAGCTCTGTGTTGTCATGGAGACAGGAGTGATGCCTGTGGTGGAAGGGCCCGAGGACTTGGAGGATGCCCCGCTGCTCCCCAGCACTCCCGGTCCTCCGGAGAGACCACTCATGCAAACTGAACTCTATCAGCTTGTTCCAGAGGCTGAGCCGGAGGTAATGGTACCACAGCAGCTGGTGTGGGCCTCCCTTGGGGCCCGTGTGTGGTCGTGATCTGAGCGCTGGCTCAAGGTTTAGGTCTTGGGTTGTAGCTTCTCTGAGTTGCTATGGACCATTTTACCTTGTAGGTCAGAGATGTCTTTACATTCCTTCGTTGTTGTTGTTCACCCCAACACGTATTTTGGTTTATTCTGACACCTTTCTTTTTTGAGACAGAGTTTTGCTTTGTAGCCAAGGTTCTGCCCTCGGGTTCTGTGTGGGAACTGGTTCCTTCCTGGTAGATATGTGAATTGTGAGGACAGACCCAAGTGGGGGGATGACCTTAGGTGGCATTTTCAGCTTTGGCGATTACTTGACTTTTCCTTTCCTTTCTGGGATTCAGAGAATCAAGGTCTAGCCCAACCCAGCCCCCCCTTTTGCATTGGTGGGATTCTGGGGCTTCCCAGAGGGTTATTTAAGAGAGAAAATGATGGGCATATTAGTCACATGCCTTATTCAAGGGTTTGTGTGTCTGGGTTGGCATGCAGTAGTTCATGAAATATGGCCCTTTCAAGTTCTTCTTTCAAATTTCCTCAAACCCTTAGAAACACAATTTCCTGTCCTGAATATCGTGTGTGTATGTTTCTGTATGCATGTTTTGAAAGTAGCTTCTCAGTTAGCTAGGGAAAATATAACCCCTACTCAGGTCTCAGTGGACAACTAGACTCCCTGTGTCTGCAGGAGTCCAGAGTCTGTGACAGATGGAAAGAATCAGAACTGTCTCTCACATTTTTAAGGATTTTTACTCTGTAAAGAACGTGTCAGCACATCCCTGAGGTCTCGATGACCTTCCCTTCTTTGGTGGGCGGAGTGAGACTGGCCTGGCTTTCAGAACGAGGGCGGGTGAGGGCAAGAGAAAGCATTGGTTCTCACAGTATTGACCTTGGGCTGATTGGCGAGGCCAGGCTGAGCGAATGCCGAGGTTACGGGGGTGAGCCTGGCTTCTGCTCTCAGTGTTGGTGATGATCCAGTGATATTCACTGAACTGGCCTTGCCCACCTCACAGCAGCAACAGCACGTATTGCCAGTGAAGACAATTCCTCGGTCAGGCCGACACTTGTGCAGTGAGCGCGGAGTGGAGGAGCTGGAATTCCTCTGTCCTTGATCTCAGCACCTGTTTTTAATTACTGTCTGCACAATGCAGCCTCTCTGGACCCCACACCTGATGTGTTGTATCCCACACCGAGCAACACTAACCTCCCTTCTGCTTCCCCCAGAACCTGGGGCCACTGTGTCCTTTGTGCACAGTATTGTTCCTTTGTGGTACTCAGTTTCCATCAGCAAATCTTTATTACGTCTGGTAGCAGGATGCCGACCAGGCACCATGTGTGAACTGAAGGTCTCCTGTCATGGGATGCTTCTACTCATCCAGCCCCATTAGTGATTTTCTCCAAGTGAGTCAGTCTGAACTCGGCCTGTACAGATTCATGGGCTTTAGAAAGTGTAAAGAGGGTGTAGGTAGGGCCAGGGTGATACTTCTTCAGTGTTCTGAGGGTAGTGGTCTTCTGGGGGCACACTAACATCCGTGGTGCTTGGGATGGAACCCAGGGCATCAGGCATGCTAGGTGCATGATTTGCTTCCGAGAAGAACCCGTGTATCTTGTTAGTAAGACCTCCTTGGGAATGAAGCAGCCAGGGCCACAGAAGCTCCAGTGAGTTGCAGAATGGGGGTTCTTAGCCAGACTGCATCTTCCAAGAGCCCTAGGCACTGGTCTGAGCTGTTCTCCCCCTGGAGCATGCCTCCTGGGTAGGGCAGGAGCCCCGTCACCCCCAGGGCTGTCCGCTGTGTTCATGTTACTGTCGTGACTCTTGCAGGAGATGGCCCGGCAGCTACTGGCAGTGTTTGGTGGCTACTACACTCGGCTCCTGGTGACCTCTCAGCTGCCCCAGCCAATGGGAACCCGACACACAGACTCTGCAAAGGTCCCATGCCCCTGTCAGCTCATAGAAGCACACATTCTGGGCACAGGATGCTGCCCATTCCTGGCCAGGTGACCTACGGACAAAGAAGTTCATCTTCCTCCAAGACTGAGAAGTGGGGGAGGAGTCAGGAGCCTGGTGTGGTTGACCCTGAGCTCAGATGAGATCAGCATTTGGGGGATGTCCTGTCGGCACCACATGCTGTCCTGGCCTTGCTGAATCTGGTGACTGAGCTGGTGGGGTGAGGAGACCAGGGCTGGTGGTCACCAGCAGGGCACTTGGAAAAGAAGACCCTGTTGGTGCGGCTCAGACTGATTTCGTGGGCGACGTGCTGACTTGTGTCATGCTTCTGTCCTGCGGAGCGGCAATGCTTCCTCACACTCCACTGTTCTGGAGTGAAGTATGGTCAGACACGTGGGGTTTGAGTAGGAAGCTCAGAGACTCCCCAAGAGTTTGAAGACTGCCCACAACCCCATGTCCACACTCATTTGGTGTGGAGGTCCAGCTCCGAGTTCCCCACAAATCACCATCCTAAGTTGGAACTGTTCCCCGGACTGGCAGGGGCATTTGCTCCTTCGTGTCCCTTCGGCTGCTTTCTGTCTCATGGAAATTCCTAGTGTTGATGTTTGTGTTATTCCACTTTTTCCTGTACATACTTCTTTTTCTGTCGAGACTGTAAACTCCTCAGGGTCCAACACTGTACCTATCTTCCTTCTGTGAATGACCTGGACTTGCTTAAAAATACTGCTGAAAAGTCCCATGGATCAGTTGCCTTGTCCTCTCCACCAGTTGTGGCAAATGGTTCTGCAAACGTGGTTGAATGATAAGACCTGGGTCGTGATGGACCAGAGTCCTGGTCCTGAGCTGCATCGCTGCATTTGTCCACCCTCCACTTACTGGATGGTCCTGGTCATTTCCAGCTTATCCTGCTGATATTCTTCCCTCAGGGCACAAAGTGCTCCCCTCACCCCCTGGCCCCAAACTATCCCTTGGTGATACGCCATCACAGGGAGCTCTGGTGTAGCTAGTGACCTGGATTCTTCTTGCACATCTACCATCTGTAGGGCGATGTGGCCATGGCTGAGTGTTCTGCCTTCTCAGTGTGTCCACTGACTCCTTTTAGAGCCGTGTGGTGGACTGAAGTGGTACAGTGCAGGAGACCTGCTGGGTAAGACACATCCTACCTCTGCTTTTCCTGTGTCCAAGATGGAAGAGTCCTCAGCCATATCCTGGGGTAGCTGTGCTTAGAGTGGAATTTTTCACTGTCTTTTGACCCACTGTGGGCAATGTCCCTGAATTTGATCAAGGGAAGCCTGTGCTTGTCATCTGGGCATAGAACCCTTCAGTACAATGATGGGGAATAAAACTGTGTGGTGAACGACTGAGCAGCTCGGCTTGGCTCATGGAGGCTTGGTGTGGTCCTTCCACTTTCTCTCTAGAACTTCTGCCTTCCTGCTGTTTGGGGAATATGGGGAGAGTCATGGTGGACTAGCTCTTGTAGACCAGGCTGGTCTCAAACTCACAGAGATCCGCCTGCCTCTGCCTCCTGAGTGAAGATTTTTTTTAAAAAAATATTTTATTTTTAATCACATCTGTGCATGTAAGTGTGGGGAATTAAACTCAGGTCCTCTGCAAGAACGGTCCATGCTCTTAACTGCTGAGCCACCTCTACAGCCCAGTGCACCGAGATCTTAAGGTTCTATTTCTATCTGAGGCAAGGGTCCTGGACACTGCCATGCAGGTAGGAGCGTTCAAAATCAAGTCCACTCATCCTTCCAGCCTTCTGGTCTCTGCCCCGTCATTCGAAAGGGGAGGAGTGTTCTGCCTGGAAGATGGTTGCGAAAACGATTGGTGTTTGCAACACCAAGTTGCAACTGCAGCAGGAACTCAATAGCCTGTCATGGTTTCTTGGTTAAATTCTTGCTGTCTGGGTTCGTAGTAGGCGCCTGCTTGTGTTTAAGTCGCCTTTTGTCTCTCACCTGTTGTCCCATCACCACAGACTGTATAGGAATAAAGCTTGGTCAGATCTCACCTTCAGGAAGGGTCAACGGCCTGGCGAGGGAAGGACGGGGCAAGCTGTGACTTTGCAGCAGACTAGCCTGCTCTGTGCTTCTCAACTTCCTCTTCTGTCAGGACTGGGTTGTGTAATGATGACAGAGACACTGTCACGTGACTCAAGACCTGTTTCCTGGTGTGTGTGTGTGTGTGTATGTGTGTATGTGTGTGTGTGTGTGTGTCTGAGGTTTCAGCCCCCGAAGCTTCATTTCTTTGTGGTGCTGGGGCTGAAAGTCAGGCCTCTGGCATGGAAGACTGTGGAGCATGGGACTGTTGCTGAGCCACACCTCAGCCCTCAGGGGCGGCTTTTTTTCCTTTCAGTAGCTGCCAGATGGTTTTCTACTTGAATGTAAACACAAGTTTTTAACAGGCTGTTGAAATCTGTCATTAATAATTTTATTTAGTACCAGTGAGGGAAAACTCCAGTCATGACTATAGATTTTGCCTTTCTTTAATTTCTGCTTTTTCTTTTTTTAAGTTAGGGTCTCATGTAAATGCGAGCTGGCCTCACACTCTCTTTGTGGCTGAGGATGACCTTGAATTCCTAATCCTGCCAACACATAAATGCTGAGGTGACCTGTGTGTCCAGTGCTGGGGTGGAACTCAGGGTCTTCTGCGCGCAACACAGCCACACAGACTCTGCCACCTCTCCTGACTTCAGGCACATTGTGTATGTGCGTGCGTGTGTGCGCGTGTGTATGTGTGTGTGTGGAGTGGTGCGTGTGCCTGTGCACATGTGTGGCAAATGGAGTGTCAGGTGTCCTGTCATTCTCTGCCATGCTCCTGTGACACTGATCTCTCACAGAGCCTAGAGTTTGGCCTTTGGCGGCCAGCAAGCCCCAGCAATCCCCCTCTTCCCCCTTTACCATGCTGTCCTGGCTTTTTAAACATGGGTGCTAGGCCTAAATGGTTCCTCACAACTGTCTGTAACTCCAGTTCCAGAGGATCTGACACCTTCTTCTCGCCTCTATGGGCCCCAGGCATGCATGTGGTGCTTAAACATACAGACTGTAATGGATTAAATAAAAATGCTGCAGATCCCCAAGTGGCTGCAGCGGCAGAAACGTTGCAGGTCCCCAAGCATCAGTGTGGGCAGCGGTCCTGAGAGCAGCCAGTCCCAGACAGGGATGACACAGTTCCCTTAGTGGCTGCAGCAGGCCATGAGTCCCTGTCAGGGAGCCGCATGGTGGATGAGAGACCTCAATGGGGCAGCCAGTCTCACAAGGAGAAACAGACAGGCACACCATGAGACCACGCTGAAGGTCTAAGGCGGCTGGTCCCGGGCAGGGAGCCATGTGGTGGGCGAGAGACAGAGACATATGTGTTCTGCAGAGGGTATGCTGTGCAGAGTGAGGTTGGATATTTATTTAGTGGGTTATGAAAGGGAAGAGAGAGGAGAGAAGAGTAGAGAGGCAGAGAGAGAAAGAGGAGAAAAACAGAAGGGAAGGGGAGACGTGGGAAGAGACAGAAGCTGCCTCTTCTAAAGGAAGACAGAAAAGGAAAGGACTCAGGCTGGAAGCTGAAGATCAGCTTGCCTAGGTGGACAGGGGAGGGAGTGGGCGTGGCTTGTTTCTTAAAGGGACAGGACACTGACAACACACATAGAAACATAAAAAAACTAAAAAGAGAGAAAGCATGAAAGCAGATGCCAGGGATTCAAACTTAGGTCCTCAGTCTTGTCCTGTTCACTGGGGTGCCGCAGCGCGGGGTGCTGTTCACCAGGGTGCCACGCAGCACGGGGTGCTGCTTACCACAGGAAGCTCGGGGTGCTCACAAATCCCTCTGCTGTCCTCTCAATTTGACTTTGAACCTAAAGTGGCGATCGAAATGTCCTCTAGCAAGACAGTGATCAAACTGGGAAAATAAAGGGTGGGTGATATTTCTCAAGAGCTAAGGGGAAGCTTGTGGAAAGGGAAGCTCGAGAGCTTGCCCTGGCTTCCAGAGTCTCTCGTTTGGATCCTGGCATCCACATCAAGCAGCTCACAAGGTTCACCTGCTTCTTACTCCAGCTGTAAGGAAGCCAAAGCCCTCTGCTGCCCACTTCTGGTACTGCATGCTTGTGGCATATACACAAACATACCTACAGGTAAATAAAAATTAGGTCTAAAAAAAAAAAAACAAAACTTGCTAGAAATGAATATCAAATGTAGGCTCTTAGAAAGTGTCCATCTATAAAAAAGTGTACATGACTATTAGAAGCAGCATTGCTCTTGACAGCTACGGAGCCCATGCAGCCCAGCAGCTTAACAAAGTGTAGTATGTGTGGACAATGGAATAATACTCAGCCATCAAGAAGAACACAATTGTGATACATACGGCAACATGGATAAACCCTGCAAACATGCTACACAACAAACGTGCTGTCCACTGCATTATTCCATATGTGAAAGGTCCAGCGTGAAAACCCAAGACAGAAACTGTGTTCATGGCTGTCAGAGGCTGAGAGAGAGAATGTGGAGCAACTGCTGCAGGAGCCATTTAGTGGGTCATTTCAAACGGTGCGTCTTACGGGGTGTGTGTTATATCTCAGACATATAAGCAGTGTCAGAGGACTGCGGAGATGGCTCGTGTAATTCTGGCTGGACTGGAACTCACTATGTAGACCTGGCTGGCCTCAAACTCACAGAGATCCACTCGCCTTCTGCCTCTTGAGACCACACCCCACTGATAGATGTTTGGACATGTGATGGACACCTTATCCACTTACTTGCCTACTAAAGGGCACCCAAAATGCTCCTGGGTTTTAAGAATTATGAATGAAAGCTATTTTAAACATCCATCCAACGTTTGCTCCTGCCCGTACGGGAGCGTGAGTGTTTCATTTATAATAAAAGTATAATTAGTTTTGCCAGAAGCTGTCGAGTCGACTTGTGGGTTTCCCACGCTGCTTCCCATTGCTGTCAGCTGTGGATGAGCGTCCCTGTTCTGCTTTGTGGGTGGCATTTGGTGTCGTTGGTTTCCGAGTCTCGCTGTGCTGACAGGTGTGTGGTGACTTCCTGTTTTAACTTCCATTTCCCCTGGCTCACTCTCCACCTGCATGTCCTCTTTAGTAGGATGCCTGTGAAGAACGCTGGCTTGTTTTCCTAATGTGGTCCTAGTAGTTTTTCATATCCTCTGGACCACAGTCTTGTACTCGGTGTAGTGTGTGCAAATATTTTCTCCAAGTTTGTGTATAGCCTTCTGGTACAACCTTGGCACAGGGATTTCTTGACTCTAGGAGTTTCCTTGTTGGTTATTTGGGGTTTTCTACATCAGCACTCAGGCCACCTGTAAACAAAGTGATATATTCCTAATCTGTATACCTCTCCTTTATTTTTCTTATTGATATAGCTAGGAGAATTCCCAGTGTGAAGTTGAAGAGATGTGGTGGGAAGGAACATCCTTGTCTTGTTTCCCGTTAGGAAAGCTGCTGGTTTCTAAATATTGAGTAAAAGATGTGCTTTTCTTTTCTTTTTTTTTTTTTGATATTATACTTTCTCAGGCTGCTTACGTTTCCTACTTCTAGTTTACCAAAACAAATTCTCTTCTGACCTTCAGCTTCAATTTATCTGCATTCTTCCGTCTTAGGTGTCAGCACAGTGGGCATGCAATATCTGAACTGTTTAAGAAATACTAGGTCACTTAAAAATATGGTTTACTATGCTATGTCTAAAGCATTTGACAGAAGTGCACCTTTGGTCTTGCTACTTTTCTGTCTTTAGGAACAGCTTGAGGGTAGAAGGACTTGTTTCGGATCCTGGTTTGAAGGGCCAGTCCTTCCTGGTGGGGCACACCCAGCAGAGCTCTCAGTGGCTGGAGTGTGTCGCTAGGACTCTGCATGTCTTAGCATCCCAGGAAGCAAAGAGAGAGGGAAGCTGACACCCATCCAGCCTCTCTCTTTCCTCTGTTAACTATGGACCCTGTGTTGGTGGCACCCATATTCAGGGTGAGGCTTTCCTCCCTGGTTAACTTTTCCTAGAAAAGGCCTCATGGATGCACCCAGAGGTATGCCTTCTAGGTGATTCTAGAACTGGTCAGGTTAACAATGAAGATTAACTGTCACATAGGATCTCATGGCATTGCCCAGGCTGACCTCAAACTTGCGATCCTTCTGCTTGCTGGGATTACAGTCTTACCCCTGGTTAAAATGGACCATCTTAGTTTTTCTATTGCTTTGCCTTCCCTGAGTTGATCGCTTTCTTCTTCAGTTTTGTTTATTTATGTAAATATAAAAAAATAACTTAGCCTCTGTGAGCTACTTCTTCTAGTTGTCCCTGATTTCAGCAGTGGCCCTGGCTGCCTGAGGTCTGCCATGTGAGTCCTCACACTGGCCGCTGGGCAGACAAAGCCCACACTGTCCTTCACCCTGCCCCTGGGGCTGCCCTTTTCTGGGATCAGCTCTCAGACACTATTACAAATGCTGTAGTCAGTACTCATTTATGTTTAACCATGTTTCTTTTTATTGCTTTTTATCACCTTTAAAAACTATTGTTTTTATATTTCCAGCTTGTGTCCTATGTCTCTTTCTCCTCCTGGCACTAATTTTAGACATTCTCTTAGTACAGTGTAGGTAGGATATTGAGAATTCCCTGTAATAGTTTTCTTCCTATTTTTTTTAAGGATTTTTAATTTTAATTTTAAAACAATCTTATTTTACATACCAATTCCATTTTCCCCCCCTCCTATCCCTCTCCTCCCTCATTCACATCTGTCTGTTACATCACTTGAGGGAGGACCAAGGCCCTCCCCTCTGTTTCTAGGATGAGCAAGGTATCCCTCCACAGGGAATGGGCTCCAGAGACTCTGTTCATGCACTAGGGATAAATAAATACTGGTTCCACTGCTAGTGGCCCCACGAGCTTCCCGTGCCACACAACTGTCACCCACCCACATTCCGAGGGCCTAGTTAGGTTTTATGTTGGTTCCCCAGCTGTCAGTCCAGGGTCAGTGTGGTCCCACTAGCTAAGTCAGCTGTTTCTGTGGGTGTCACCATCATGGCCTTGGCCTCTTGGCTCATCACTCCTTCATCTCTATGACTAGACTCTAGGAGTTCGTCGAAGTCCTTAGCTGTGGATCCCTGCCTGTGCTTCCATCAGTTGCTGGATGAAGGTTTTGTGATGACAATTAAGGTAGTCATCAATCTGATTACAAGGGAAGGGCAGTTTAGGTATTCTTTCCACTATTGCTTGGGTTCTTACCTAGGGTCATCCTTGTGGTTTCTTGGGAGTTTTCCTAGTACTTGGTTTCTTGCTAACCCCACAATGGCTCTCTCTTTCAAGGTATCTCTTTCCTTCCTCTCTCTCTCTGTCCTTTACCTAACTTGATCTTCCTGATGTCTCATGTTCTCTTCCCCCTCCCCTACTACCTCCCCCCATGCTGCCAATTTACTAAAGGAACCTTGTCTACTTCCCCTTCCTGGGACGATCCATGTGTGTTTCTTGGTGTGGGAAGTCATTCTGTATATGTGTTGCTTTTATTGATTAATAAAGAAGCTGCTTTTGGCCAATGGCTTAACAGAATATAGCCAGGCTGGAAGAGTTACATATGGAGAGAGTAGGCGGAGTCAAGGAGAAGCCATGTAGCCACCCCCAGGAAACAGATGCCTCCACCTGAGCCCGCCGACACTGGGTAGGCCACGGCCTCGTGGTGATGCACAGATTAATGGAGATGGGTTAGTTTAAGATATAAAAGCTAGCTATCAATATGCTTAAGCTATTGTCCAAACAGTATTACAAATAATATAATTTCTGAGTGATTATTTCAGGTCCAAGCAGCCAGGAACAAACTAACAGCCTCCGCTGACAGTTTCTCTTAGGGTTGTCTGTTTCTTGTCTTCTCTGGGGTTGTGGATTGTGGGCTGGTTATCTGGTTATCCTTTGCTTTATGTCTAATATCCACTTATGAGTGAGAACATACTGTGTTTGTCTTTCTGTGTCTGGGTTACCTCATTCAGGGTATTTTTTTCTATTCCTTCCATTTGCCTGCAGATTTCAAGAAGTCATTGTTTTTCACCACTGTGTAGCACTCCATTGCATAAATGTACCACATTTTCTTTATCCATTCTTCAGTTGAGGGGCATCTAGGTTGTTTCTAGGTTCTGGCTATTACAAATAATGCTGCTACGAACATAGCTGAGCAAAAGTCTTTGTGGTATGGATCTACATTGTTTGAGTATATGCCCAAGAATGGTATTGCTAGGTCTTGAAGTAGATTGATTCCCATTTTTTTTTGAGAAACTGCCATATTGATGTCCAAAGTGGCTGTACAAAGTTTGCACTCCCAAGAACATTGGAGGAGTATTTCCCTTATTCTACATCCTCTCCAACATTAGTTGTCATTAGTGTTTTTGATCTTGGCTATTCTTACAGGTGTAAGATGGAATCTCAGAGCCTTTTGGATTTGTATTTTCCTGATTGCTAAGGATGTTGAGCAGTTCCTTAAGTGCCTTCGGCCATTGGAGATTCCTCTGTTTAAATCTGTGCCCCATTTTTTGATTGGATTTATATTTTGATATTTAGTTTCTTGAATTCTTTGTATATTTTCAAGATCAGCTGTCTGTTCAAAGTGGGTTGGTGAAGATTTTTTCCCATCCTGTTGGTTGCCATTTTGTCTTGTTAATTGTGCCCTTTGCCTTACATAAGCTTCTGGAGATCCCATTTATTGTAGATCTCAGTGTCTGTGCGACTGGGATTATATTTAGGAAGTGGTCTCTTGTGCCAATACGTTCAAGTGTACTTCTCACTTTCTTTTCTATGAGGTTCAGTGTGGTTGGATTTATGTTGAGGTCTTTGATCCATTTGGACTTGAGTTTTGTGCATGGTGATAGATATAGATCTATTTTCATTCTTTTACGTGTCAACATCCAGTTATGCCAGCACCATTTGTTGAATATTTTTTCATTGTATAATTTTAGCTCCTTTTCAAAAATCAGGTGTTCATAGGTGTGTGGATTATCAAGGCCTTTGATTTGATTCCATTGGTCCTCCTATCTGTTTTTGTGCCAATACCAAGCTGTTTTCATTGCTATAGCACTATGGTAGATCTTGAAGTCAGAGATGGTGATGCCTCCAGAAGTTACTTTTTTGTACAGGACTGTTTTGACTATCCTGGATTTTTAATTTTTCCATATGAAGTGAAATATTGAGGTCTTGGATTTTGATGCAGATTACATTGAATCTGTAGATTGCTTTTGGTGAGTTTGCCATTTTTATTATGTTGATCCTACCTATCCAAAGTATGGGAGATCTTTCCATTTTCTGATATGTTCTTCAATTTTTTTCTTTAAAGACTTAAAATTCTTGTCATACAGGCCTTGCATTTGTTTGGTTAGAGTTACCCCAAGATATTTTATGTTATTTGTGACCATTGTGAAGGATGATGTTGCTCAGATTTCTTTCTCAGCCCATTTATCACCTATATATAGGAGGGCTACTGATTTGAGTTAATCTTCTGTCCTGCCACATTACTGAAGGTATTTATCAGCTGTAGGAGTTCCCTGGTAACATTCTTTGGGTCACTTTATGTAAACTATATATCATCTGCAAATAGTGACATTTGGCTTTTTCCTTTCCAATTTGTATCCCTTGATCTCTTTTTGTTGTCTTACTGCTCTAGCCAGAGCTTCAAGTACTGTATTGAATATTTATGGAAAGAGTAGACAGCCTTGTCTTTTTCCTGATTTCAGTGGGATCACTTTGAGTTTTTCTCCATTTAGTTTGATGTTGACTGTCAGCTTGCTGTATATTGCCTCTATTATGTTTAGGTATGTTCCTTGTATCCCTGCTTTCTCCAAGACCTTTATTATGAAGGGGTATTGGATTTTGTCAAAGGCTTTTCCCACATCTAATGAGATGATCATATGCTTTTTTTTTTCAGTCTGTTTATATGGTGGATTACATTGACAGATTTTCATATGTTGAATTATCTTGCATATCTGGGATAAAACCTCTTGATCATGGTGGACGATTTTTCTGATGTGTTCTTGGATTGGGTTTGTCAGTATTTTATTGAGTATTTTTGCATCCAGACTGGTCTGTAATTCTCTTTTTTAGTTGCATCTTTGTGTGGTTTGGGTACTAGGGTAACTGCCGCCTTGTAAAAAGAGTTTGGCAATGTTCCTTCTGTTTCTATTTTGTGAAACAATTTGAGGAGTATTGGTATTACTTCTTCTTAGAAGTTCTGGTAGAATTCTGCATTGAAGGTATCTGGTCTTGGCCTTTTATTGGTTGGGAGACTTTCAATGACTGCTTCTATTTCCTTAGGGGTTATAGGTCTATAGGTTATATGTGTGTGTATGTATATTTAAATGTACACATATGTGAAGCACAATTAATAAAAGTTCAGAGAGAGAAATTGAGGTTCAACCTGAAGATCCAAAAAGTAAAGCAGCCAGCTACTGGCTCTTACCTCTACCTCAGTCCGAAATGGCAACCCTTCCTCCAGGAATCTTAGAACAAGACCAAGAGTGTGAGCTGTCTCCTTCCATTTTATATTCCTCTCTAGGACTGGGATTAAAGGCGTGCAACCACTGGGATTAAAGGTGTGCACTGCCTGGTTTCTATGATAACTAGTGTGGCTACTGGGATTAAAGGTGTGTGTTACAACTGCCTGGTCTGTAAGGCTGACCAGTGGGGCTGTTTTACACTCTGATCTTCAGGCAAGCTTTATTTATTAAAATATAAATGAAATGAAACTACACATATGTATGTATGTATGTATGTATATGTGTATGTGCATGAGTGTATGTATACGTGTGTATGTATATATGTATGTGTGTGTGTGTGTGTATGTGTGTGTATGTGTGTGTGTGTGTGTGTGTGTATTTAGAACTGAAACTCCTCCATGGTAATAATCATTTATATCACCCCACTCTGAGTATGGAAAGTTCTCAGCTTTATGGCCTTGTGAACTCTGCTTAGGGTCTGACAGTTGTTGTGACAGAACATCTCTCTGACATGTTCAACAGCTTTGTGGAGTGCTGTGAGCAGGGGGATTGGTCAAGCTTAGGTTACTTTGCTGTGATCCTGTAAATCGGGCTTCTTTGACTTCTGTTGGATCTCTTTACTGATATTTGAAAACCCTTCATATGCTGCACAGAACCTGATGGCCCTTTAACAGCCACAGGCTGGCAACGTCTTCACAAGCTTTTGTGGAGGCTCTTCTAAATTAAGAAAAGTTTCTTTAGTGTTCAGAATGCCTACTGTCTGTTGCAGGAAGGAAAGTCAAAGGCAGAGCCTGGGATGTGTTGGGAAAAGAAGACTGGCCTGGGAGATGGTACAGAGCGCCTCCCACCACTGCCTGATTATGAGACTGGAAAGGAAGAGGAAGCTGGCCCTCGGTGAGGCCCAGGGCAGCCTCTAGACTGCTAGCTCCCCTCACATTGCTCCCAGGCCATATGTCCATCTGCTTTCCTACAGCCACTGTTCTGGTCTGTCTTCTAAACACCCTCACATCCTTGCTTGTTTTCTGTGAGGTCTTGCTATATACCCCAAGCTGGTCTTTAAATTGCTGTACTCCTGTGTCTGGAATTATAAGCCCACATCATCATTCCTGGCTCTTTCTCCTTCCCTTTCTCCTCCTCCTCTTCTCTTCATCCTCTTCAACAATCCTTCTCCTCCCTTCCATTTTCTTCCTTCCCCCCATAGGCTCCTTCACCTAGACACAGCCCAGAATGGAACAATGAGTGTTGTCAGATTGTCCCCAACACTATGAGAACTCATTCTCTATTTTTTTCCCCACATGGTCTGGGCTAGAGGTCAGCTGTCTCCAAGAAACACTGTGACCAGGGCTTCTTATCCAGTCTCATACGCTGCTGCTGTCCCAATCATGCCCGTGAGTTTTTCCTGTCTGCTCTGGTTTTATTTCTGTATTAGTCAGATCCAAACCACACACAAACGTGATCAGAGGTGTGAAGAGTGTGGATAGATTTCCTGAGTCTGAGTCTCAGCCTGCCACTTACTATTAGCAAACCCTCTAATTTCCTCACCCTGTGCCAGCTTCCTAGGCTGTGACACCTGTTTGTTTTGCTAACCTTTTGTCTTATTGTCTTGGTTGAACTGTTTTTCATGGAGTCTTAGAAAGGGAAGCTGTAGCCAGAAGTTGTTTGCATGAATACACTCAAACTCACCATTCACACTAATGGTTAATCTGCACGGGTGGATTTAGATCTACCAAAGAAACACACCCTTTTAAATAAGGAGGGCACACTCTTAATGTGGGCATCACCTTTGCAGGGCCTGGGATCCGAGACTAATTAAAAGGAAAGAAGGAAGTGAGCGAAATGCCAGCCTTCACCTCACTCACGGTCCCACCCTGGAGCCCCCGATGGACTGTGCACCAAGATCACCCTTTAAGTTGCCTTTGCTGGGTGGTTTGTCATGGCATTGAGAAAGAGATGTGATTTTAAGCGTAGATGTGAACACAGTCGGTGACAGAGAGTCGAGTTTCTTTCTCTGAGGCGGGACAGACACAGGGTGAGCGAGTACAGGGTGTTGACTTCCTACTCACCTTGTGACTGCCCCCCAGGCTTCATGTTGAAGTCCTAACTCTGGAGGTGATGACAGAGGAGTTGGGGACCCCTTGGGATGGCATTAGTACTAGTGAGTGCCCTTATAAAAGCTAAGCAGAGACTCTCTATCCCTTCTGCGAGGACACAGAGAGAAGTGCATGCTTCCTTGCCAGATGCTGTGCCTGTTGGTGCCTCAGCCTCGCTTCCAACCTCCAGGGCAGGAGCAGTTCACATATTCCTGTTGTTTATGCACCATCCCTTCCTGGTGTGTACTGTCAGATACTGCCACAGCAAACTCCAGGGGCAAAGACCCAAACTTCTCCTCCCTCCCTCCTTCCCTCCCTCCCTCCCTCCCTCCCTCCCTCCCTCCCTCCCTCTCTCCCTCCTTCTCTTCCTTCTTTCCTTCATTCCTTCCTTCCTTCCTTCCTTCCTTCCTTCCTTCCTTCCTTCCTTCCTTCCTTCCTTCTTTCTTTCTTTCTTTCTTTCTTTCTTTCTTTCTTTCTTTCTCTTTCTTTTTGAGACAGGTAACTTTGTGCCTGTCCTGGAACTAGCTCTTGTAGACCAGGCTGGCCTCAAACTCACAGAGTTTCTGCCTCCCGAGTGCTGGGATTCAAGGCGTGTGCCACCACTGCCCAGCTCAAAGACACAGTATTTCAAAACCTACAAATCTGACTATGTCATCCTGCTTCTATATCCCCTCATTACCTTCAGGGCACCCTGGAATACAAAGTTTTTGTTGCCCATTTTTCCCTACATCACACCCCAGTGCAGAATTTTACTTGAGTTAGTACAGAGTTTGAAGCTTGCGACCCTTGCACCTCCCCAGTTCTGTTTCCCGGATTTTCTGATTTTGCTTCTTCTTCTTCTTGGTCAGTTCCCTTTCAACCTTCAGAGACTTCAAGTACTGACTCCTCCAGGAAGCATTCCCTGAACCCCAAAGTCAGGTGCAAAATGCTCTTTCTTCTTTTGCTTTCAAAGTTATCTTGCTGTACCAGAGTGGCAGGTTTCTGCCTGAGATGGGAGCCCCTGGGGGCTCCTGCATCTGGCACTGTGCAGCCCTGGGGTTGCTGATGGCAGGGTGTCCCATGATCAACATCACCATTCACTGTGGCTTTGTGAGCAGAACCATGTCCCCTGGCTCTAGATGTTTACAGTAGTGCCCATCTACACAAGCGTCCCTACTACATGACATTCCTAGGTACTTGAGGGTTGGTTGAGAGAAGCTTAAATGTTGTAGAATAGTAAAAGTACCTCTCCTACAAGAGATGGCAGGCACATCTTAGTCCACATTCATGGGACTCAGAAGGAGTCTGAGAAGTGGGCAAAGAGGAGGGACACGTCATCTGATGCGACTAAGGACTTTAATTGCAAGCAGCCCCGCTCCCCAGCTGTGTCAGGTGCTGGAGTGTCGTATGCTGGTGGCACAGGGATGTCTCAGACCTCTTCTTCTCCTGTGGTGGAGTTTCTGAATCAGTCTTCATGACTCCTGGCCACTGCCTTCTTCATCCTCTGGACACCCTCCAGCAGCTGCACAGCTCAGAGCCTACAGGATGCTCCTTCTAGAACCTTCAGGGTCTCCCAAGGTTACATGCCTTAAATATTGGCCAGTTATCGGAGAAGTTGAGTAACTGTTTCCTTTGTAAACCGTTTTGATGAGCACTTGCGTTCATATCTGAAAGAACAGAGGAGAAGACAGCTTGGACAAAGTTTTTTTTATTATGAATAAAAAATCTAATCATACTCTACTTAGGATTCCTATGATTGTTCATGATTCTGAAAACAGGCCTGGAGACATAGCTTAGTTGGTAGAGTGCTTGCCTAGCACAGAGAAAGACCTGGGTTCAATCGCCAACTCTAGGTTAAATAGGTTTGAAGGTGCCAAGCTGTAATCTCACCATGGAGATGGGGGCAGGGCAATCGGAAGTTCAAGGTGATCTTGCTGGTTAGTTTCTGTCCACTTGACACAAACTACAGTTATTTGGAAAGAAGGTACCTTGATAGAGAAAATGCCTCCATCAGATTGGCCTGTCAGCAAATCTCTAGGAGATTTTCATGGTTAATGATTGATATGGGAGGAGCCTGCCAGCTGTAGGCAGTGCCATCTCTGGGCAGGTGGTTTAGGTTGTATAAGAAAGCAGACTGAGCAAAGCCACGGAAAGCAACCCAGTGGGCAGCACTCCTCCTTGGCCTCAGCTTCAGTTCCTGTTTCCAGGTTCCTGTCTTGAGTTCCTGCCCTGACTTCCATCAGTGACAGACTGTAAGCTGTAAGCTGACGGCAAACTCTTTCCTCTCTAGTTTGCTTTTGACATGGTCTTATCACAGCAATAGGAAGCAAACTAATATAGTCAATCCTCAGCTAAATAGTGAGTCTGAGACCAGGCTAGGCTACATGACACCCATCTCAAATAAAATAATTCCCCAAATAAAAATAATAGATTTTGTTGGTTTGAGCTAAGATTGATTCCCAAATTATGCTAAGTACTTGAGATTTGATGGTTTGTTACCACAGCATAACCTAACTTATTTTGACTTATATACATACATGTAACTTATTGCGTGTTGTTTTTGTTTGGGTCATAGTCTAAGTGCTTATATGTCTCAGTTCCAACCACCTGCACAGTAGATGTCCCTTTCATTTTGCAGAGAAGGAGGGCTGTCAGCAGCACACCCAAGTGGCTGACTTTAGGCTTCCCAGTAGGGTGGTAGCTGGGGATCGTCGCTAAGACCCAGTAAGTAATATCAAATATATTATCAAATATTAAATTATCAAATTTAATTATCAATTAAAATTAATTATCAAATATAGTATCAATTAAAATTAATTATCAAATATAGTAGAGTCTGTAGACAGTTGGATTATAGGTTTTCTGTACCCACAAAGTCTTAAAGAAATTATCCTGGCAAGAAGTGGCTGGGGAGACTGAATTCCCAAGAACTAACTCAGGCTTGTGCCCATTGTCCCAAGTAAGGACTTACTGAAGGTCCGAGGGTGATCCTGTTGGGATTTTCTTGGAGAGTGGTAGCCAGGAACGTTGAGAGTCGACTCACTGGCCTTGCAACAGCAACAGAAGATCTTGGAAGCCATGTGTTGGGAAGAGAAAAAGGTATTGGGCAGCTGGATGTGCAACCCCAATCCCAGAAACCCATTGTTGGCTAAGCGGTGGGTCACACTGGTCCGCTCCCTCCCATTGTCAAGTCACTTACCAACCAGCTCCACCTTTGAAGGCCAGAGTTGACCTGTCAGTAGAAGGGTGACAAGCCTGTACGCTGGTGCCCCTCCTTCAGCCAGCAGGTAGTGATGGGGTCCTTCCTTTCAGCTCACTGGCTGAGTTCTTTCTCGAATGAGCCCAAGACTCATAGAGCTCACATGTGCCCGTCCGTTCTTTGCCAGCTTCGCCGACAGCAGATCTTCAGCACATGCAGCCCGTGCACAGATTTTAGGTGAGTTATCTTCTGCTTGCAAGGATGCTGAGTGGGCCTGCAGAACTTGAGGTTCTGCTTCTCGTTGGGAGAGCAGGAAGAACAGTTTAACCCAGAGGAACACGTGTCTACCTGTCACCTGCTGCAGTGATGGTGGCGTGGGTGCTCACGAGAAGTCCCTCTGCTCACTGTCCTCTTCTCCCGTGGGCCTCATTGGCTCCAGTGTATTTCAGTTGGGCCTAGGTCTGAGGGAGCAGGATCATGGAGTTCATTCAAGTCCCTCCTTCACTGTTAATTGCTGTGTGACTGTGGGCTAGCTCATGCCTGTCTCTGGGCACATCGGCAAGACAGATGGTTCACTGGGTCTGATGATCCAAAGCATTAGTCTACCACATTCCAGTCTCCTTTCTCTCTTCCATGTCCTGCTCTAGATCCCTCTTTTCTATCACAAAGACCTTGGTAGAGAAAAAGGATGACAGATGGGTTGGTTGGTATGGGAAAGGAACTTGCATGAAAACACCCTTCACGAACGGACTTTACTAGAAGAGATGGTTGAGACTGTGAGATCATGGTTGAGCCTTGAGGTGGGAGAGCATTAGAAAGGGGACAGCATATTACATCAGATACTGCACAATAAGGACTTAAAGGGAGAGAGAGGCTTCCCTTTAAAACCTGGAAAGGAGCTTCATTGAGAGGGATGGCTTAAAGTAAGAGACAGATAACTGTCATAGACAACCTAAGTCAGGGAGGCCCAGAGAAGAAACCTTCAGAGAAAAAGTCCCAAACTAAGGGAAATTGCTGGCTTTTATATCTTTTTAGAGGATATCAGGAGGGTCTGTACTAGTGTGATTTAGGTCAACATAGTCTATGTGACAAAGCACTGGAGATGCCAGGTACAGGGCAAGATTAGAAAATTAGGTGATGTTCGACACAGCATGACTTATTAACTCTCTATTCCAGAGAGACAATGGTGGGGGTGGGGGTGGGAGTGCACAGACCTGATTTCAAGCTGTGGGATGCAGCCTCTCAGAGTGGCCAGAATCTTAAAGGCTCAGGCCCATGATCTCACAGCCCCACTCTGGAAATCTGCATCATAGTTGTTGACTGTCAATCACAGCACCCAAGTCTATTCTACGGTGTCATTGCTGGGCTCCAGCTTCGTATCTACCTCTCCAACTTCCTTCCTGGGTTATTGCCTTGGCTGCACATGCTCTCTCGCTCCTCCCATAAGGTCTTCCTTGAGTGAGGCCCATAGCCTGCTAGTAGCCACCATGATGACTAATTTTGACTGTCAACTCATCATACTTGGGAAGACAGAACCCTGATTAAGAAGTTGTCTCCATCAGATTGGCCTGTGGGCATGTCTGTTTAGGGCATTTTCTTGATTGCTGTTTGATGTAGGAGGGCCTGGCCCAGTGTGTGTGGTGTTATCCAGGACCATGGTTCTGGGTTGTGTAAGAAAGCTGGCCCAACACAGGCAGGAGGAAGCAAACCAGTATACAGCATTTTTCCACGTCATCTGTTTCATTTGTCCCTGAAGAATCCCCGCTTTGGCTTCCCATGAGGATGAACTATAAATCTGCAAACTAAAACTCTTTCCCCTAAGATGCTTTTGGTTATGGTTGTTTGTCATAGCAACAGAAAAGCCAAGTCTAACAGTTTCCCTGCCTGCGCCTCTTCGGGAGAAGTGCGGAAGCACCTTCAGCTTGCCTCTGCCCACCTGAGGGCTGTCTCCTCTTCTCCCTTTTCTCGGTTCCAGCAGCCAAGCACATCTGTCACCAGCAGTGCTTCCCCAGATGTCTTCGGGGCGGTGCTCCCCCTCTTCTTCGTACTCCAAGCCTGTGCTCTCTCTCAGGCTGCCTGGTCCAGCCTTGTCATGTTCCACCTCTGCTAGGGTTCAGTCATTTGTATGTGCTCAGGTGCTCTGGGAAGAGGTCTCTGCCTTCTGTGGTGATCTGAGTGTAGAGACATGTTCCATGGACATTAGGGAATGGATGAACGAACCTGGATTTATCCTGCTCTGGCCCTGTGCATAAGCAGGTGATGTCACCAGGCAGCAGCAGGAATCATTCTTAATTCAAGAATGCCACAACTAGTAACCAGCTATAGAAATGACTCCTAAAAGTCTAGTTTTAAGAATGCCACAACTAATAGGCCACTTTTTATCCATCTGCCAAATGTTTGGGTGACTCATGGGGGGATACATTTGTGGACTCTGTGGTAATTCATCTGCTTCTCTTCTTCCATTGGTCCCTCTTTGGGAACAAGCCCTATTTATATCTAGAGACTGGAATGGAGAACCTCCCTGGCTCCTTTGCCCTCCTCACAGTTAATTATTTTTCAAAGCCTTTTGATTCCAATTTGTACACATTTTCCCTCTGCCTTCCCATGCCTATTGCCCTCCCTATTACCCTATCTGCCTCTGGTTCACGATCACAGACGCCCCTCCCCCATCACTTTGGCTCAATTGCAGCTGGAAGATCTGCTACGCAGCAAATTCCACCACTCTGTTTTGTGAGCTCACAAGGGCTTCCTGTCCAGTTGCATTTGCTTCAGGCTCTAGCCTGAAGACATCACCTGTCCTGTGCTTGCTCTTGGCTCACTCTCTCTATGCTCACAGGAACTCCCTATGCAGGGGTCTAACCTGCTCTTTCCAGGACTCACCTCCTGGTCCTCCCCTCCCTCTGCCCCACATTCCTCCTCAGGAATGTACTCGGGTACATTCCTTGTATTCGGGTGAATCAGGTTCTCCTTTGTGGTCCCTCTGCTTTTGGCCCCCCTGGATTGTGGCCTTTACCTGCCACTGAACAGTGTCTGCCTAATCTCTAGCAAGTGTCCAGCAATATTTGCTGAATGGTTATTTGCCCATGAAAGAAATCTGTGATTTCTGTAATTGGCCAATTAGAGAGGGGTTCTGGCTATGCAGTCTAAGCTGGTTTCAGATGTTTTATCCTGCTCCTCCCCACCCCCTGCTGTGATTACAGATGTATGACACATGCGCAGCTAAAACTGATGGTTCTAAAAAATAATTGTGGACTCTGAATCCATGATTTCAGTCGGCTATGAATGAGAAAGTTCTGAGCAAATGTATATCTCTGCTGAGCATATGCAGACTCCTATCATTGCGTAAGCCGTAGGACGTAACAAGCATTTCTGTAGCTCTAGGCATTATAAGTAGCCTGAGATGGTTTAAAAGGTAGTGGCGTGTGTATGTGTGTGTGTGTGTGTGTGTGTACATGTGTATGCATATGTATGTGTGTGCATGTGTATACATATGTGTGTGCATATATGTGTACGTGTGTGCATGTGTGTGTGCGTGTGCATGTGTGTGTAGGTTAGATGCAAATACTATGACCTATTTATGGGCCTTGGATGCCCATGTGCTTTGGGACTGATCCTCTTTGGGTAGCTGGGGACAAGCGTTTCTGGAGGATTTACTGCTGTCAAGTCCTGTGTGAAATCCTGAGGATCCTCAACAGGAGCAGGATTTTTGCTCTCAGAGACAAGATGGATCACCAGTGGCACCTTCAGATCTCTGGTTACACCCTAACTCAGGGCAGAGTGGGTGTCCACTCTGTGTTGGTAGAATTAATGCCTGGAGCTTCTTTGTTGAGTGACAGACAAACCTCCTCAGGTTCCTTTCTGCCAGTGGGTTTTTACTCTCTAGTTTTAAAACAGCTTCATTTGGAACTTCGCTATTCAAGTTAACGGGAAGTGAGCCAGCATGCTCGTGTTCACTGATTAGCTAGGGCAGGTCCTTTGACATTTGAGGATCCTTTTTCTTTTGTCTCTTCTGTATCTATGATGCAGGATGGTGACCCACTTTGTCAGAGGGAACTGTGAAGCATTATTGACAGATATTGGGGTTCAACCTTTTCTGAAGGTCAGAAAAGCAAAACAGCCAGCCACTGGCTCTTGGCGGCCGTTTGTAGCATAATTAAAAAAACTGAGAGACAGATACTGAGCAAAGCAACCAAGCCACTAGAGAACTTTTACCTCTTAGAGAGCTGAGCCTCAGAAATGTGACTTGTTCAAGGTGTCACAGGCAAAGGAACAGCTTGGACTTCAGTGACTCTGTTTTATTTTCCATTACTGGGAACAGAGCCTGTACCTTGCCTACGGTAGGCAGATTCTCTACCACAGAGCTGATCTACCTAAGTACCCTTAGTGTGGTGATGTGGGAAGCCAGCGTTGCTGCTGTCTACCGCCCCCTGAAGGCTGTCCTAGGACAGCATGTTCAGAAGCATCTGAGAGCTGATGGTGGGGGACTTAAATAGCAAGACTTCACCTGGAGATGGACAGAGTGCACATTTTTTACTTAAGTGGATGTGGGGGTGGGTCTTAATTTCTATAACACCTTTCTGTGTAATCTAGAGCAATTTTTCCTACTTGAAGTTCAGCGCATCTCTGTACAGTGGGGATAAGACCTGTCTGATGTGAAGGTCATGTGGCATGAAGGTCACATGGCTTAGCATGGCATCTTGCATACAGTAGGTGCTTACATCACCAAAATACAGTGACATAAAGAACATATAGGCTTTTTTGTGCCACCTGTGCCCCCTTTAGATGAATATAGGAGCCAAAGAGGAGAATTTCTGTTTTATCTTCAATAGACTGTAATTCTGAGGTCTCTAGAGACCCCACACCACATTGGCCAGATGAAACAAGGTCACTGACGTTAAACCAGCAGGTTTATAGATTTGGGGGAACCCTTTGGGGCCATCCAGTACAGAAGAGGAGCCAGGAGCCAGAAGGAGAAGCAGTTGGTGGAGGCGGCCCAGGGGCGTAGTGTTCTGCTGTGGGTGTTCAATGTGGACACTGCCAACCTTTAGAGCAGGGAGATTGCTCTCTCCTACTCTTAGGTCTTCCCTTTAGTCTGGCCAAGTGGATAGGAGACTGTGATGTCACAGAACTGACAACTGGGAATGGGGGTGACAGGGGTTCTGGACAGGACCACAGTTCTGGGAGGAGGGGGCCGCTGCTGACCTATGCAGTGGTTTGTTTCACTGCCCAGTATGTGTTAGGTTGTTAGAAGAGAATCTCTTGTCCTTGGATTAGTGGGCCAGCTAGGATGTGTTCTTCTGAGACAGCTGGACCTACTACTGTGTAGACGCAGGTGTAGGCCCTGGCTACTGTCCCATCTCCTCAATTTTCTGTGTGAGGCCACCTGGACACCTTTCATCTTCATGGCTTCTGCTGTTGTCCTAGGTCAGACATCTTTCTTTCCATAACTCAAAGACATATCGCCCTGGCTGAGCCAGTCAGAGCACAGGGCACTCAAGAAGATACAGCAGGGAAGGGGATGGAGTTCAGGTCAGCTTTGCCTTGTTCCATGCACTCACTATTGCGTAGTCACTGGGGCGCAGTATCAGCGCTGAGCATTTCAGTGGGTTAGGCACTGCCCCGTCTCGTGTTCTAGCTAAGGTTGTCTTCCACCCTGGAGGGAAGGTCTGGATTGCCTGCTACGACCACTTCAATTCTGTCCTGGCCTCTGTTCTGTCAGGAACAAGCTCGGAACCGGATGGAAGATTGTCTACACTGACGGGACTAGGCCCATTGGACAGCTGGCTTTATCTTCATCTGAAGGTCACACTTTAGCACCCGTGTCTGTTTAATCTACAGTGTAAAGTAAAATGCTCCCAGGTTCCAGGAAATGGAGGAGAGGCGGCCTTGGTTTTAGGCCGTTTTGCCCACCATACACTTTAAATACTTGTATCAGGAAATGAAAAGAATGAAATAAATTCCCAATTCAAGAATCAAGAAAAAACACGTGACTATTGAGATGGCTCAGTAGGTAAAGGTGTTTGCTGCCAAGCCTGATGACCTGAGTTCAATCCTCGGAACTCACATCATGAAAAGATAACCAATTCTTGCAAGCTGTACCCCGATCGCCACTTGTACAACCTGTCCTGCCCCCTCTCAATAAACAAATAATGGAATGTAATGAAAATCAAAAGATAAATACAACAAAGTAATAAAGATTGTCTGTGATTGAACCCGGAAATCACACAAGAGCCGAAGTAACAAAACCAAGCTAATAAGTCTTTTGGAAAAAAATTACAAACCAATAAAGTGGAAAAATTTGTTTAGCAAGAACTGAAATCTAACAAGTGACTTTTGTTTTTATTTCTGTAGTATTAGGGATCAAGTTTAGGCCTTCTGCATGCTGGGCAAGTAGCCTGTCAGTGAGCTCCACACTAAATACCTTCAGCAAGCAATCTATATTTTACTCATGTGATGCCCTATGTGCACTGTACCTCCTGATACCACCCATTAGGGAGGATACCATACTCCTCTTGGGCCATTCCTACCCCAAATGGGAACCTTGACTCTGATCTAATAGAAATACCAGATAAATTTAAACAGAGCACTTGAAATATGTGAAATTCGTGATGACTGCATGGAATCCATGGTCTTGGGTGAGAGAGCTCTGAGGCATTTTGGGTAATTAATGACATTTGAATAGGGTGCTCTTAGTGTGAGCAGCTTTTGTTTTGGGCCCTGCTGGAGTTAAAGGAGGACACCCTTTGTCTATAAGAATAGCTCATGAGGATTTAGGATGGGGGCTGGATTCTCTCAGATAATTCAGAAAAAAAGATAATAATTATAAAATGAACAGGGAGATGTGCAAAACACTGATGAATCTGAAAGAGTTTTTCTTTTTATCTATTTTTTCTATTAAGACTTTTCTATAAATTTGAAATATTTTCAAAAGCTATTCACAAAGTCAAGTATTTAGAAGTGACAATATAAGAACAGATAGGATATTTCTAAGGTGTGGGGGAGGGACAAAGAGGAGGGACACATCCTCTGATGCAACCAAGGACTTTAATGCAGGCAGCCCCTCCCCGGGCTGTGTCAGGAGCTGCAGTGACTCTTGTAGGCACAGGGATGGCTCAGACCTCTTCCCTCCTCTGGTGGAGTTTCTGAATCAGTCTTCATGAATCCTGTCCACTGCCTTCTTCATCCTCATGGAGACCCTCCAGCAGCTGCACAGCTCAGAGCCCCTGGGATACTGCCACTAGAACCCTCATGGTCTCCCAATGAGGCACGGCTGGAAGGTCCAGTGTTCCTGGCAGTAGCGGCTTAGATTTTTTTTAGGGTATCCTGTTTGTATGTTGTATGCAGTCAACTCTGAAAGAAGGAAAGCATGCTGGTGGGTGAAGCGCCTTGAACTAGACTCGGATGGACTGCTGTGTCCCTCTGGGACGGGCTGCTGGGACTGTATCCCTCTGGGACAGGCTGCTGTGACTGTATCCCCCTGGGACGGGCTGCTGTGACTGTATTCCCCTGGGACGGGCTGCTGTGACTGTATCCCCCTGGGACGGGCTGCTGTGACTGTATCCCTCTGGGACGGGCTGCTGGGACTGTTTCCCTCTGGGACGGGTTCTCAGATTCCATGAGCTCTCTGGGAGCCCAGGCGCACCCCAGCTTAGTAAGTCAGGCATGGTATTGTTTTGCATGGTGGAGTCACAACAGAAAGTCTTGCAAGGAGACAGAGATCTTGGGCATGGATGGCGTTTCCTGGTACAAAGTCCCTTTCTAGTGTGGATCTCAGCCTCCTCGGGCATGGAATATCAGAAACGGAGGGATTGGTGAGCCAGTGAGACCCTCAGCTAGATTCAGATAGAAAGGTAGGCTATTGTAGGAAAATTTACCCTTCAATGAGCTCCCGTTTGCAACAAGGGATTGAGTGACAGGTGGGGAGATGTAAGTGATCCTGATCTATCTGTGGTCCCTGGGGCATGGCGAGCTTTGTGAGGCCATCTGGGCACAGGATAACTTTCCTTCAACACGACTGCCTTTCTTCTTCATGGTGTGTGCTACTGAACTAGGTTGAACATTAGTTCTTCTTTGACCCAAAGACATGTCATCCCAACTGAGCTATGCTCAGTTCATTAGCGTTTTCAGATATTGCTCATTTGACCTGCGCCTGGCTGGGTTTGGGGGATATCAGAAAACAAACCCAAGGTGGACCTACCAGTCTGGAGCTCAGTGTGTAGCCCCCAAAGTAAAGATTAAGCAGTGTCACACAAAATACACATTCCAGACCACACTGTGGTGCCCAGAAGAGTGTGTGTGTGTGTGTGTGTGTGTGTAGCTCCTCCCAGAGCCGCTCCTTCAAATACAGTGTCTAGCATGGAAAATAATGAGCTAGGCCAAGTGCTGTAGGAGGCACAGCGCCCTCTGGAGTGTGAACAGCTAACTCACATACCTGTAGGGTCTGGCCATCAGGACAGAGACCCCTGCCCTGAGGCCAGTGTCTGGACCTCACTCGGACTCACCTTCAAATTCACTGCTGCTGGAAGAGAATGTCTTTTCTTGTCCAGTGAGGAACTGTGCATTAGTGTACTTGAGATTTGGTTTGTTTAACTCATTCTTCTGAGACTGTGAACCTGACAACGAGAATTCCGTGGGTGTCATGTGGGAAGGCGTGGCCAATCACAGACATGAGGGCATTCAGCTGACAGAAGCAGCGCACAGGAGAATGAGGGATACTATGGGATGGGGAAAGTTTCAAACTTCCTCCTTTAAGCAGCTGCTGAATTTAGAAATACATATTTTCAAAGAATCAATGTTTTTCTATTTTTAAATGTAATGCATATCCATTACAAAAGGAAAAATGATCCAACTCCTCTCCTCCCAGATACTATCTTTACCTAAGCATATTTTAACATAGTTCATCAGATTGTGTGTTCTATGTATGTGATTAATTTTCTTCATATAAACAGTTTTTCCCATGTCACTACATTAAAGTAATAATTGGATAGTATTTTCTTTTATGGATAATTCAAGATTTATTTATCCAATGGACTATTGTGTGTTTAGACTTTTTTCTAATTTTACTACTGCAGAGACAGGCATGAATTGTATTTAAGCCTTTATGTATATCTAGAATAATGACAAAGAACTTCAGAGACAGGTGAAGGTCTCGGGAGCAGGGGTAACAGCTTTGACACTAGATGTGTAACTCAATAAATCGCCTCTACTCATACCTGCAACAAAATAACATGGTTTGCTTTGGATAGTAGTGTCCACCTAGAGCTGCAGTGTAGACAGAGAAATGGAGGTGGGGGACCCACCTAGAGCTGCAGTGTAGACGGAGAAATGGAGGTGGGGGATCCACCTAGAGTTGCAGTGTAGACAGAGAAATGGAGGTGGGGGATCCATTAGAGCTGCAGTGTGGATGGGGGAAGGCAGGTGGGGGATCCACTAGATCTGCAGTGTAGACGGGGAATGCAGGAGTGGGGGATCCACTAGATCTGCAGTGTAGACGGGGAATGCAGGAGGGGGATCCATTAGAGCGGCAGTGTAGATGGGGGAATGCAGGTGGGGATCCATTAGAGCGGCAGTGTAGACGGGGGAATGCAGGAGGGGGATCCACTAGAGCTGCAGTGTGGATGGGGGAATGCAGGAGGGGGATCCATTAGAGCAGCCGTGTAGACGGGGAATGCAGGAGGGGGATCCACCCAGTGCTGAACAGCTGCACAGAGGTGTGGGTGTACTGGCGAATCATAGTTTGCACTTCACTGGCATCGTCAGCGGAAAGGGAATTTGTATTTTTAAGATTTTGCTCTTCAGCCGGACAGTGGTGGTGCGCGCCTTTAATCCCAGCACTCGGGAGATAGAGGCAGAGGCAGGCAGAACTCTGTGAGTTCGAGGCCAGCCTGGTCTATGAGAGCTAGTTTTGGTTGCAGGGTTTTTTCCTGCTCTTTGTCCAGTTTCATCTGTCAGTGCGAGTGTGACAGATTTCCACCAGCACTCTGTCCTGCTATGTCCCCATGAGTCTTAGCTTCGCCTGATCTTCATAATAATGTTCTTTCTCTCTCTCTGAAATTGCTAATTTTGACTCCTGTCTTTTTTTGTCCTGGGCCATCAAGAAGTTTGTGACACAAACTGGAGGCTGGGATGCTTCAATGTTCCAAGGGGTCTCATATTTCTGAGGGGGAAGACAAGAAGGCGTGGTGATGTGGCCTGGACTTTGTCCATTGGAGCTCCGAGGCTCCTTAACAGAGGCCTTGCTGGAGTCTTTCTGAACTTACCTGTCTTCATTGCTTCTCCACCTGTTTTGTGCTAGGCACCTATGGACCTTGCTTTATTCCACACACCCATGATTCCCCAAGTGTATTATTAATATTCCTATTTTACAGAACAGGCTAGCTGAGTCTAAGATTAAGTGACTTGCTCAACCTCTGTGGCAGAACTGAAACTCAAAGGGGCATGTCAGCTCCGAAGACAGGAGGCCTTAACTATTGTCTTAGAGTCTTTAGCCTTGTTCCTTAAATTGCAAAGTACATCCAGATTTACCTGGAGACCATACTAAAACACGGTTCTAACTCAATTGGTTTTTAATGGGGTCTGAAGATGCACTTTTTAAATTCCGAGAGTCTCATATCTCCTGAGCTGACTTCCAGCTCACTAAGTAGTAGAGGGTGGCCTCGAAGCTCTCATCTCCCCGACTCAACTTTCCCAAGTTTTAGGGGTACAGATGTGTGCCACCACACTAATTTTGTTTTATGTGTGGGGCTAGGATTGGACCTAAGCCTTAAGGAATGCTACGTTAACTGAGTTAACATCCTCAGCCCTAAAAATGTGTTCCAAGAAGCTCTCTGGTGATGTCCGTGCTGCAAGACCTCAGTTCACACTTTAGCAAACTTGAGCTCACTGGCTGTTTGCACACAGCCATCTATCCTTCAGCTCAATTTAGCTTGGATTTTTTTCAATCAAAAGATGAATGATATACCTACAAAATCACTCCCTAACCTAAGGCTCAGGGGACATTGTGGAAGAGAGGGAGGAAAGACTGTAAGAGTCAGAGGACCAGGGAGTTGACTATGTGATCGTGTCTTCTAATAAAGTCAGCCAGAAGCTACACCCATAAAATCTCTCCAATATGACTGCCCAAGCATGAGCTGAACAAGGAAGAAACTGATTTGTGCGGGTGGATGGGGAGAGCCCACAGACTCGTCCTAGACAAAGCCGGCAACTAAGGAATGCCGAGAGATGGAGAAAGTCTTCCTCAGGAAAGAGCACACACAATTGGTTATTCAATACCAAATAGTCAGCCCTTAATAGCATACAGGTAACATCATACAAACTGAGCAGGTTGTACTTATACGTATTTAGGAATATGGATGTATATACTTATATGCACGTAACAGTTAATGAGTATGAGAGAGAGCCATGAGGGCTTGGGGTGACAAAGGGGAAGGTGAAAATGATGCAATTATGATCTCAAAAGATAAAAATAAAGTAATGACAAAGGAAATTTGGGGTCATTTCAGGAGGAAGACGGTAGAGAAGCCGAGGCTTAGGGAGGTCAGGCAGGGTGTTCTTGTTGGATACCTACTGTAGGATGGTGGCCGGTTCCCTTGAGTTTGACTGGGAGGCTTGGAGCTCTCGATGACGGCTTCCTCACAGTCCCGGCAGCACAAACAGAATATCTTCGAGGCCAGGTTTTGGTAGGTTGCTGTAGGAGGTAAACAAATGGGGACGATGTATTCTTGGATCTGAATTCATGTATTTGTTAGAAATTGTCTGTGACTCCCTGTGGTCAGGAAGTTCATGTTGGTTCTTTCTAAGCTGCTGCTGCTGCCAGTGTGTGTGTGTATGTGTGTGTGTGTATACACGTGTTCATGTGTGTATGGGGAGGCCAGAGGGCAACATCAGGTATCTGTATCAACCATTCCCCACCTCAGCTTTTTGAGACAGGGTCTCTCAGTGGACCTGGAACTTGCCTCTTGGACAGAATGGCTACTCCAGGAATCTCTCTGTCTTTGCATCCCCAGTGCTGGGGTTAAGAGACACATTGCTCCACTTTTCATGAGGGATCTGGGGTCCAGACTCAGGTCCTTCAGCTTCCATGACAAGTGCTTTACTGCCCGAGCTGTCCCCCCAACCCAGAAGCCCTCATTTAAGGACATTTTTTCCTATTTTATACAAAATTTCCTTACCCATAGAGAGGAATTGAAGACTTTACTCTGCCAGCTTTGTTTGCAGTGGAATCACTGGTGTTAATTTGTGCTCAGTTCACCAAGCAGGGTTGTTTCCTAGATGAACAAGACCATAGCTGAAAAGTGTTACTCCTTCATCTGTGTCTGCGCTCTAGTCAGGACCTGCTGCAGCGGAATCCTATAGGAGTTCCTGCAGGAGCAGGCCACTGGGGAGCAGACTCCTGCAGGAGCAGGCCATTGGGGAGCAAGTTTCAGATAGCTCTGTGGTCTTCCCCATTTCTAGGGACATGTCCTTGGATTTTTCTTTAGCCTTTTAGAGCCTCACTCTTACTACATGGAAAACAGGAATAGTGGTGCCCATTTTACAGAAACAAAGTGTTAACTATATGCAGGGTGACTCCGTGGTGGTAGGTATGCAGGAAGTGCTGAGCCCACGGTCATTTCCTTTCCTTCCTCTGATTTCCTCTTCATAGTTCATTGCCCCTAAGTTAATCCACCTCCCTGGTCCCACAATAACATGGTGAGGAAGTGTATAGACCTGTAGGTTTAATTCCTGCTGTGAACATTCGCCATATGGCTTTGGGTAAGTCCCTCAATGGTAAGGGGAAGTTAACCTGGGAGGTTCCTCCAAAAATCTTTCATGTGTCAATGGCACAAGAATATAAAGTTTTGTTTTAGTCTCAACTTCTTTTATATGTCAACTTTTAAACCTTTAGATATGTTCCATCCATGTTCTGTGTCAAAAATTCCTTTTAAGATTAGTTGTCTGTCATCACAACCAATTCACCATGTGAGGTGACCTTCTTGCTGGCACTTGTTTCTTTTGTTAACTGCTGTACTGGTCCGAGCTGCTAACATCTCCTGCATAGGTTATTTCAATAGTCTCTTAGCTGGTCTCCCTGTTTTTTCTACCAATAATGATTCATGCAAAAGCTAGGATTCCCATGGTAATATGTATTATGTCACACTTTTGGTCAGTGTCTCTGGTGGCAGAAAGAAATGGATATAGTAGATGAAGAAATGTAGTGTTGAGGAAAGAAATGGTAATTCTGGAATACTAGAGATTCTAGTTATAGAAAACAGCAGTTGGAGCCCAAGAGATGATCAGTGGGTAAAAGCACTTTTTCCACCCGACAGTCTGAGTTCCATCCCCAGGACCCACATGGAAGAAGAAAACCAATGCCCATAAGCTGTCCTTGATTTGTATGTACATATCTGTGTGTACCCGTGTGTATGTATACACACACACACACACACACACACACACACACACACACACACACACCAGCATCTGAAAGGAAAATATAGAGAATGATCAACAATAAACTTGACAGTAGATGATATAGTGAATCTGAGGGAACAGAAAGGAAATAGAAGTTGTACACATAGAAGTAGAGAATGAAAAAGTGTTTAAAAGATTGAGAAGAGGCATTGGTCTGGGACATCAAAGGAACAGGCAGGAACCTGGAACCTCTGTGGGTCCGAGGGTGCGTCTGGGACCTCTGAGGGAATAAGCAGGTCCTCTGTGGGTCTGGGCGCACCCGAACCTGGGACTACGGGAATTGCAGCCTCGAGTTACATTTCCCTGCCCCCATTTGAGGTGCTTATCTGCAAAGAAAACATAATAACTTCCCTCTGCTCCTGGAATTGGGAAAGGAAGTTTGAGTGCATGGTGATCATTCCTTGACCCCTGCAGTCCCCTCCCATTGGTGCCATGGTATAAAGCTAGCCCCAGCAGAACAATAAAGAAGCTGTTCCACCTCAACCTCGTGCTCTGTAAATTCATTCAACCTGGACACCCTCCGCCGAGACTCTTGGTTCCAGCCCATGCTTGTGCGGTATGGGATCTCTGAGGCAGTAGACCAGAGCCAGAAACCTTTCCAGGTACAACTTCAACCCAGGGACTTCTGCAGGAGGGAATCCAGACCAGGATTTACAGATACAGGTCAAAGCAGGTAACCTAGGCCACATTTGCCCCAAGGCAAGGAACTCCACCTCAGGCAACAAATTCCACAGGAGTGGCTCTGAACAGGCTACCTCAGACAGAGAGGGCCTGAGGAAACAAGCTCCACAGGGAGCAGAAGCCAGGAGCAAATTCAGTCACAGGAGCCAGTCCAGTCCCGGGACACTGGAGGATCAGGATTGAGCCAGCTATCAGATCCAGAGTCAGCGATCTCTATCAGAACAGGCTCAACTCCAAGCCAGGGACTTCTGCAGGAGGGGATTCAGACCAGGATTTACAGAAATGGGTAAAACCGGCAGCCTAGGCCAAAGTAGGCCTTCCACAGCAAACTGCAAGTGAGTAGAGCAAAGCACAGGAACACTGAGCTATCTCCAAGAACAGGAGTAGCCAACGGGGTAACTAGAACTGTGACACTGACTGTACCATGAGGAACAACCATCTGAGCTTAGGATTCACTGGCACCTAGAAGATTATTCAACAGAATCTCAGACAGCCCCAACCACACCTATTAGAGGAAAAGATGAATAGAAAAGGTAAGATCACATGCTACACCACAAAGAGCAACACAACACCAGTAAAACCTAAAGACCCTACAAAAGCGAGACCTGAACAACAAAATATGGATGAACCAGAAGAAAATGACCTAAAAAATACCTTCAAGAGAATGTTTGAAATTCTTAAAGATGAAATGAGAAATTCCCTTAAAGAAATTGAGGAAAAGACAAACAAAAAATTGGAAGATATCAGCAAATCACTCAAAGAAAACCAAGAAAAAGGAATCAAACGTGAAAGAAACTATTCAGGACTTGAAAACTGAAATAGAAACATGTTATGAGTCTGTAAGGACAAACAAGTCAAGAAGTATTAGAAGGAAATATTAAGTGAAATGTTATGAGCCTGTAAGGACAAACAAGTCCAGAAATATTAAGAGAAATATTAAGTGACACACAAAATGAAACTAAAAAGTATGAAGCAATGTGTGCAGTGGTGATAAGAGTTTGAGCTGAATGAACAAGTGTGACGTAACTATATGATAAGCAGACATGTGTGCTAATCTAGAAGTAAGAAGGTAAAGCAGCCAGAAACAGTATAAAAACTTGAGGCTCACGTCCAGAAGACATTCTCAAAATGACTTGCTAGACACACTGTCAGAGCAGTCATAGAGAATCCAACGAACCAGCAACTTGACAGCTGAGACCTTCCAAGAGCCAGAGAACTAGCTCTTGCCTGCGGATCAAGACTTGCTGATCCAGAGGTCTACGTCGAGAGCCATGAACCATTATCAGGTCCTATACACCAATGCCTCAGTAAGATAGGGTAGAAAACCTTGCCTAGGGCATATAATCCTTGCTGAATGTGCGATGTGATTGATTGACTAAGTAAGGATTGTTATAGTTTTGATGTTTGCTTATATCTGCCATAGGAATAATTAGAGATTTAAATAATTGTTATAGTTTTGATGTTTGCTTATATCTATCTGCTATAGTAACAATTGGAGATTTGACTATTGGCATAATAAACTTGTTCCTAGAATAAAAACTGTGGTCATCCTGAGTATTTGCTTGCAGACCTCGAAGTAAGGGCAGAATGCCTGCTCAGGAATAGGGCTCGCGACAAAACAATAAAGAAAACACAAGCCAAAGGAATTATAGAAACAGAAATTATGAGAAAAAGATCAGAAACCACAAATGCAAGCATGAACAGCAGAATACAAGAGATGGAAGATAAAATCTCAAGCTCTGAAGATACAATAGAAGAAATAGACTCATCAGTTAAAGAAAACATTAAATCAAACAAAACCTTAACCCAAAATATCCAGGAAACATGGGACACCATTAAAAGGCCAAATCTTAGAATAATAGGTATAGAAGAAAAAGAATTTGTCCAACTAAAAGGCACAGAAAATTTATTTAACAAAATCGTAGAAGAAAACTTTCCCTACTTAAAGAAATATATGAAGATACAAGAAGCTTACAGAACACCAAATAGACTGGATCAAAAAAAAAAGTCCTTTCGCCACATAATAATCAAAACACTAAATATACAGAGTAAAGAAAGAATATTAAGAGCTGCAAAGGAAAAAGGCCAAGTAACATATAAAGGTATCAGAATTACACCTGAATTCTCATTGGAAACAGTGAAAGCCAGAAGGTCATGGTCAAGCGTTATGCAGACATTAGGAGACCACGGATGCCAGCCCAGACTACTATCCCCAGCAAAACTGTTGATCACTATAGAAAGACAAAACAAGATATTCCATGACAGATCTATATTTAACTAATACCTAGCCACAAACCCAGCCCTACACAAAATACTAGAAGGAAAACTCCAACCCAAGCAAGATGGCTACACCAATAAAAACACAGACAATTGATGATCTCATAACAGCAAAATCCAAAGAAGAAAAAAATGCACAAATTAACACCACCAATGATGAAAATTAAATTAATAGGAGATAGCAATAACTGGTCATTAATATCCCTTAATGTAAATGGATTCAACTCACTCATAAAAAGACACAAGCTAAAAGATTGGATACAAAAACAGAATCCATCCTTCTTTTGCATACAAAAAACACATCTCAACCTCAAAAATAGACATCGTCTCAGAGTAAAGGGTTGGGAAAAAATATACCAACCGAATGGAGCTAAGAAACAAGCATGATTAGCTATCCTAATATCTAACAAGATAGACTTCAAGCTAAAATCAGTCAAAAGAGACAAAGAAGGTCATTTCATATTAATCACGGGAAAAATCCATCAAGAGAAAATTTCAGTACTGAACATCTATGCCCCAAATACAAAGTATCCTCATATGTGAAAGAAACACTTCTAAAGCTTAAATCACATATTAAACCCTACACACTAAGCGTGGGAGACTTTAACACTCCCCTCTCACCACTGGACAGGTCAATCAGACAAAAAACGAACAGAGAAATAAGAGAATTAACAGATGTTATGACTCAAATGGACTTAACAGACATCTATAGAACATTCCATCCAAACAGAAAAGAATATTCCTTCTTCTCAGCACCTCATGGAACTTTCTCAAAAATTGACCACATACTCAGTAACAAAACAAACCTCAACACACACACACACACACACACACACACACACACACACACACACACAAAATCAGAAAAACCCAGTGTACCTTATTAGATCACCATGGTATAAAACTAGAAGTCAACAGCAATACTAATTCCAGAAAACCCACAAACACATGGAAATTAAACAATGCTTACCTGGGTCAAGGAAGAAATAAAGGGAGAAATTAAAGACTTCCTAAAATTCAATGAAAATGACCACACAACATACCCAAGTTTATGGGACACATGAAAGCAATGTTAAGAGGAAAGTTCATAGCACTAAATACCTACATAAAGAAGCTAGAAAGGTCCCGTACTAGTGAATTAACAGAACATTTGAAAACTTTAGAACAAAAAGAAGCAAACTCACCCAAGAGAACTAGATGGGAGGAAATAATCAAATTGAGAGCTGAAATCAACAAAATAGAAACAAAGAAAACAATACAAAGAATCAGTGAGACAAAAAGCTGGTTCTTTGAGAAAATCAACAAAATAGACAAACTTTTATCCAAACTAACCAAAAGCAGAGAGAGAATATCCAAATTAATAAAATCAGAAATGAAAAGGGGGACATAACAACAGACACTGAGGAAATCCAGAGAATAGTCAGGTCATATTTCAAAAACCTGTACTCCACAAAATTGGAAAACTTAAAGGAAATGGACAACTTTCTGGAAAAATATCATTTACCAAAATTAAATCAAGACCAGATAAGCAAATTAAACAGACCTATAATGGCTGAAGAAATAGAAACTGGTGCGGGAGAATTCTCTGTAATCTGTCAATCATATTTTAAATAAATGCTGATTGGCCAATCAGCTGATTGGCAGGAAGTGTAGGTGGGAAAACCAGACAGGAAGTAGAGGTGATGCAATGAGAACAGGAGAATTCTGGGAAGCAGGAAGTTCCCTTGGCAGTTCAGCCCAGATCACCAAAGAAGCAACATGTGAGCTACTGAGCTAGAAAAGGTACTGAGCCATATGGCTAATGTAGATAAGGATAATGGGGTAGTATGTGTTATAAGAGATAATAAGTAGCTAGAGCTAAGGGCCAATCAGTTTATAATCCTATGGAGTCTTGTGTGTGATTTTCTTTGGGGTTTGCCGGTTGTGGGGTACTGGGCAGGACAGATACCCCAACAAGCAAGCCCCTTCATGCTACAAGAAACAGTCATCAAAAGTCTCCCAACCAAAAAAAGCCCAGGACCAGATGGTTTCAGCTCAGAATTCTACAAGACTTTCAAAGAAGAACTAATACCAATACTCCTCAAATTGTTCCACACAATAGAAACAGAAGAAACACTGCCAAACTCTTTTTATGAGGCGACAATTACCCTGATACCCAAACCACAGTAAGACATTACTAAGAAAGAGAATTACAGACCAATCTCACTCATGAACATTGATGCAAAAAATACTAAATAAAATACTGGCAAATCGAATCCAAGAACACATCAGAACCATCATCCATCATGATCAAGTTGGCTTCATCCCACAGTTGCAGGGACGGTTCAACATATGAAAATCTCTCAACATAATCCACCAAATAAACATTCTGAAAATAAAAATCACATGATCATCTCATTAGATGCTGAAAAAGTTTTTGGCAAAATATAACATCATTTCATAATAAAGGTTTTGGAGAGAGCAGGGATACAAGGAACATACCTAAACATAATTAAGGCAATATACAGCAAGCTAACAGCCAACATCAAACTAAACAGAGAGAAACTCCCAGCGATTCCAATTGAAATCAGGAACAAGTCAAGGTTGTTCTCTTGATATCAATCCATATCTATTCAATATAGTTCTTGAGGACCTAGCTAGAGCAATAAGACACAAAAAGGAGATCAATGGGATACAAATTGGAAAAGAAGAAGTCAAACTCTCACTGTTTGCTGATAATATGATAGTTTACATTAGTGATCCCAAAAATTCTACCAAGGAACTTCTACAACTCATAAACACTTTCAGCAATGTATCAGGATACAAGATTAACTCAAAAAAGTCAGTAGCCCTCCTTTACACAGATGATAACTGGGCTTGGGAAGAAATCAGAGAATCAATATGCTTCATAATAGCCACAAATAGCATAAAATATCTCAGAGTAACTCTAACCAAACAAGTGGAAGACTTGTATGACAAGAACTTTAAATCTTTGAAGATAGAAATTGAAGACACCAGAAAGTGGAAAGATCTCCCATGCTCTTGGGTAGGCAGAATTAACATAGTAAAAATGGCAATCTTACCAAAAGCAATCTACAGATTCAATGCAATGCCCATCAAAATCCCAGCAAAATTCTTCAAAGACCCTGAAACAACAGTACTTAACTTCATATGGAAAAGCAAAAAACCCAGAATAGCCAAAACAATCCTGAACAATGAAAGAACTTCTGGAGGTATCACAATCCCTGACTTCAAACTCTACTACAGAGCTACAGTACTAAAAACAGCCAGGTATTGGTATAAGAACAGGCAGGAGGACCAATGGAATTGAATAAAAGACCCAGATATCAATCCACACATCTTTGAACACCTGATTTTTGACAAAGAAGAAAAGAATATCAAATGGAAAAAAGAATATTTAACAAGTAGTGCTGGCATAACTGGATATCAACATGTAGAAGAATGAAAATAGACCCATATCTATCACCATGCACAAAACTCAAGTCCAAATGGATCAAAGACCTCAACATAAAGCCAGCCACACTCTGAACATTATAGAAGAGAAAGTGGAAAGTACACTTGAATATATTGGCACAGGACACCACTTCCTAAATATAACCCAAGCAGCACAGACACTGAGAGAAACAATTAATAAATGGGACCTCCAGAATCTGAAAAACTTTTTTAAAGCAAAGGACACGGCCAATAATACAAAACGACAGCCTACAGAATGGGAAAAGATCTTCACTAATCCCACATCAGACAGAGGTCTGATCTCCAAAATATAAAAAGAACTCAAGAAATTGGACACCAAAGAACACATAATCCAATAAAAAAAATTGAGTACAGACCTAAACAAATAACTCTCAACAGAGGAATCTAAAATGGCTGAAAGACACTTAAGGAAATGTTCAACATCCTTAGTCATCAAAGAAATCCTAATCAAAACAACTCTGAGATTTCATTCTACGCCTGAAAGAATGGCCAAGACCAAAAACACTGATGACAACTTATGCTGGAGAGGTTGTGGGGAAAAGGGAATTCTTCATTGCTGGTGGGAATGCAAGCTGGTACAACCCCTTTGGATGTCAGTATGATGATTTCTTAGAAAATTAGGGAAACAACCTTCCTCAAGACCCAGTAATACCACTTTTGGGTGTATATCCAAAGGATGCTCAGTCGTGCCACAAGGGCATGTGCTCAACTGTGTTCATAACAGCTTTGTTTGTCATAGCCAGAACCTGGAAACAGCCTAAATGCCCCTCGACTGAAAAATGAATGAGGAAAATGTGGTATATTTACACAATGGAGTTCTACACAGCAGAAAAAAATAATGACAGCTTGAATTTTGAAGGAAAATGGATGGAGCTAGAAAACATTATTTTGAGTGAGGTAATCCAGACACAGAAAAATAATTATCACATGTACTCACTCATAGGTGGTTTTTAAACATAAGCAAAGAAAACCAGCCTACAAACCACAATCCCAGAGAACCCTGACAACAATGAGGACACTAAGAGAGAAGTAGAAAGTAGAAAAAAACAAGATCTCCTGAGTAAGTTGGGACCATGGGGATGTTGGGGGAGGGGAGCAGAGAAAATATAGAGCTCAATAAATATCAATAAAAAATTAATAAATTTAAAAAAAGATCAAAAAGAGTGGCAGGGAGCTGAGAGCTGCTGCACAGCTAATGTGTTCAGGGCAGGGGCAGGAGGGTCAGTGGACGCATTTGAAGCATGAATGACAAACTCCCCCTCCCCCAAGTTGGATGAAGAATTCTGACTCAAGAGTTCATCAAACATAAAAATGTAAAGTTATTCTTTAACACATAGAAGTCCAATAGCCAAAGAAGAAATTAAAAAACCTTTAAACTTTAAAAACCATCAAAATAATAATAATCCAATGGTTCAATTGCATATTAAAAAAAGAATGACAACCTATTTTTCATCAGAAACAATCCAAACTAAAAGACAAAGGAGTAACATCTTAGAATATATTTTTGAGAGCCTGCTATGTGTCAGGTACTGTTTAGTGCTGGATGTCAGCAGTGAACAAAATAAAGATGGACAGTATCGCACTCACATGAAACCAGGGGTGATGGGTTCTTCATAACTCATCTTCATTTCATCTGTCCTCAGTGTACAGTCTGGTCGTTTGCAAATGCTTGAACAAACATGGTTCTTCTTCCCTTCTCCCATCTGGTCTTTAACTTTTTGCACATAAGTGGTTCCTCATGGTGAAACACATGCAGCAGGAGAGACACATGTGTCTTTATGGTGTGGGACCTTTGGACTATAGGGGACACCTCATGATGAACTTTACCCCATTTCTAATTATCTTTTTGGATTTGTGGCCTCTTGAGTTATTTTTGGCAAGATCTGAGCTCTGGTGTAGTTCACTGATCTCCCGTTCATAGATTTGTTTTTCAGGACTCATAGCAATAAAAATGGATATAAGATGGTTAGATCTTGTGTTTAGGAGATGCATCATTATCAAACACCCTTGCCTTTAACCTGCCTCATTCTTCTAATTGTTTTACTTTCAATTTTCTTCACTTATCCAGACACGTGCCTCATGTATACAAGTGTTTTGTTCCATGTTTGATGTGGGATTCCCCTCTGTATGCTGTGAATACCGTTGGTTGATAAACTGCTTTGAGCCTATAGCAGAGCACGGCAGAACAGAGCTAGGTGGGGAAAACTAAACTGAATGCTGGGAGAAAAAAGGCAGAGTCGGGGAGCAGCCAGAGCAGACATGCCAAAACTTTGCCTGTAAGCCACACCACGTGCAATACACAGATTAACGGAGATGGGTTAGTTTAGGATATAAGAATTAGCCAGAAATATGCTTAAACTATTGGCCAAACAGTATTGCAAATAATATAATTTCTCTGTGGTAATTTTGGGAGTCTGGGCAGCTGAGAACACACAAGCGGACTCCTACAACACATGTTGCCTTGCACATGTGACCCGTGAAAGAAGCCCTTTCCAAGGACAGTGGAAAGAGTCTGACCAGCTGCTGTCCCCCCCCTCCCGCCCTGCTCAGTCAGTCTGGAGAACCCCTGACTGAACTTCTGCTAGTCTGGTGGCCTTTTGCTTAAAGGAGATTGTTGACCCTTTATCTTGGGCTTTCTGAGCCCTTCATAAGTACACACTCTGTCTTGTTAAATCACAGAACAAAGTCGCTTCACTTAGCCTGTGGCCTGAGTTGGCTTCCAGGTCACAGATCATGTGGTTCTCTCTTGGATACTAATAGTTAAGTTATTTAAGACTGAGCAGGTACATGATTTTTGAACTGGTGTGGTGTGATCTTTTCTGTTTGCCATAGTCCCTCTGCATTGGACTTGTCACCTCTTCTGGAAACACAGCTCCTTCACACTCATATTCTCACTGTGTATTCTCGAGTTTACTTAATAGGTGTCAAGAATTTCACTAAAAGATGCGGAATTACCATGGCTATTATTATGAACTTGACTTTGTTTCTTTCTTTTGAGACAGGATCTCACTATGTAGGCCTGACTGGCTTGGAGCTTACTATGTAGACCAGGCTTGACCTTAAACTCATAGAGATTTGATCTTTCCTGCCTTTGCCTTCCAAGTGCTGGGACCAAATCCATGTGCCAGCTTCTGGTCTTTGATAACCTAGGATATTAAAAACAAGGGATTTCAAGGGGGACACTAAACATGAGAGAAGAAAACTCAAAGTAGCAATTCCTCCGCACAGGGCTTCTCTAGCAAGGAAACAAAGGAAGAAGAAAGAACAAAAGAGAGTGAAAGGTCACACTCCTGCTCAATCGTGGGGAGCCTCCTTTCTCTGCCCCTTTCGCCACCCAGCTTTTCCTTCACACCTACTTACACTTCTGCTATTGCTCCCCATGGCTGTCTGCTCAACCTTAGCACAATAATTCCTGAAACTCTTTTGCCAGATGATGAATCCAGTGAGACTGGATTTTAAAAACCAGGTAAGAGTTGACAGAGTGCAAATATTTAGATTCTTCTCGAATTTTAGAGCAGTAGAAAGTGATTGCACCTAATTCAGGCTTTGGTCAGCCTCTTGCTGCCAGAGAATTTCATATCCTGATATATTGATTGAATACTTGACCATCAATGATGGGGAAAAGGTATTTAAAAACAGGGTGGAAAAGACCAAGATTTCTAATTAACCAATTTTGTATAATTAAAAGCAAAAAAGACTTGAGAAACCTCTTTGAAAGTCTCTCTTGAGGACGCCGGCTCAGAGTCGCTAATGAAATGAAAATGGGTCAATGTGAAGCACTTTTCAGGACTATTCTGGGGCAACCAAGTGTTTTACAAATATATACATATCTATCTATACATACATACGTACAAAAATAAAAATGGCTAAGATCTAAGATAGATGTGATGGTTTGAATAGGAATGGTCTCCAGAGGCTTATAAATCTGAATGGTTAGTCACTAGGGAGTGGCACTATTAGAAGGCATGGCCTTGTTGAAGTAGGTGTGGCCTTGTTGAAGTAGCTGTGCCCTTGTTAGAGGAGGTAACTTGTTGGAGTAGCTGTGCCTTGTTAGAGTAGCTGTGCCTTGTCACTAGGGGTGGGCTTTGAAGTCTTAGTCGTTCAAGTCCGGCTCAGGGTCACTTTCTGCTGGTTGTGGTGTTCAGGGTCCTGCTGGTTGTGGATCCAGATATAGAACTCTCAACTACCTCTGCAACACCATGTCTGCCTGTGTGCTGCCATGCTCCCCACCGTGAAGATAATGGACTAAACCCCTGAAACAGAAGTCAGCCCTAATTAAATGATTTCTTTGATAAAAGGTGTTGTGGTCATGGTCTTTTCATAGCAATAGAACACGGACTAAGAGGGAGTGCAGGGAAAAATAAATCAGAATGAGAAGCATCACCATAGACTCCTGCTTGTTTTCTAAGAGCCCTTAAAATGAATGACTCCTGAAATTAAAACACTTGCTCTATAAGAATCTGGAGTCTGTTGGTAAAGGACTTACTAGTAACAAACGTCTATTGGAAGAGCCAGTGCAGTGCCAGAGGTGGTGGTGGCTTTCCAAGTCCGCCCAGCAGTGGGAGTGCGCTCCTACCTGTCCGCAATCTAATAGTCTTGCGCAATGGACGGGGAGTAGAAGTGCTTACTTGTGGACGAGGCACAAAAGCTCTTAGGTTGGGCACCAGTCTTTTCAAGGCTGTCACGGGTTAATTGTTCTGGGCACCAAATACTTAGGCGATTCTAAGTGGCTGACTCCCCAGTATGTCTAGTGGGCCGTGTCTTCTTACACAGTGTGAAGGGCCAAGCCTGTGACCATGCTGCTTATTTTCCGCACTGTAGCTGACATAGCCTTGCAGCCTAAACCCGGATGTATCGGCCTAACAGCCTGGCAGTTATGGGTTGTATTTTAGAATGTCTTTGGATTTTTATTTTGGCTAACTAGGGTGCCTATACCATTGACAATACTTCATGTTTTATCTTCACAGGGGAAGTTGACCTGGATCTCAGCAAAAGAAATAGACAGCCTGGATGGGAAGTAGATGGTTGTGTTTAGATGTCTAGACAAAACTCCTTTTCTTTTATTCTGTAGAGAATCTCCTTTTATAGTCCAGGCTGGCCTACAACTCCCCAACCTCTCACCTCAGCTTCTTTATTGCTGTTTGCAGGTTTTCTGATTCTTCTTAAGATATGTAAATCATGGCTTGTTTCCTGAGACTGAGTATGTGCTTGTGTAGAGGCAAATGCTCCTTCAGCACCTCTGATCCAACACATGGCACAACAAGAGATTAAAAAACAAAGTCAAGAGGGAACTAAGGCGCTTGGGTCTCAGCCTGGAAACTCCATCTTTGCGATGGAAAGATGAAACTGTTTTTAAGGACAGCTGGCGACAGTGCTGGAGATTGGACATGCTTGGAGAGTCTTCTTACAGCTATGATTGAGGGAGGTAGGGGAGGTGAGACACAAGGGGAATAAGGCACCCACAAATCCTAGTAAAGACCCATTTCCCTGTGAACATGGTGCCAGCTTGTCATGAGTCATCAATTAATGAAACGGCCACTGGGCCTTCTGCATGCTGGTGTCACCTCACATAGACGGTCCCAGATGCCCAAGCACCCCTTGCCTCTGGAATCTGTAGCCTTAGTGTAGCCTTAGCTCTGGCCCTTAAGCTCTGCCCTGGGGTGCACACACAGCTCTCTACGTAACTGGGAACAAACTCCATTTCTGTTTCACACATTGAACAGGAATTTCTCCTCCAAAATAGTTTATGCATATATAAGAAAAATACAATACTCCGGCTCCCTCTCTCTCAGACGCTGGCTTACTGCTCATTGCATTGGCACCTTGTCCTTTGCAGTTGGAAATCGTCCTTGACGACCACAACTGTTGCCACTGGGAGCTTTGAGTGGAGGTTACTCCAGCTGCCGGCTGCGGTGCTCTCCATGTCTTTCCTGGGCAGTCTTGATGACGGAGCTGGAGCTGCCTATTCCTCTTCAGAATTTCAGGGAAACAAGCGATGCACTTGCCAGAATGTTATTTGGAAAATAATTTGTTTTCTGTAGCAGGGTCTTATGTAGACCAGTCTGGCCTTGAACTCTCTCTATACCCAGACATGACCTTGAATTTCTGATCCTCTTGCTTCTACCACCCAAGTGCTGGGATTGTAGGTGGGCACCACCATTCCTAGAGTACGTAGTACTTGGGAAGGAGCCCAGGGCTTCATGTAGGCCAAGTAAGCACTCTAACAATGCGCTAATCCCCAACACAAACGTGTAGCTTCTCATAACTTAGTGTTTTGTCTATAGAATGGGAAACACTGTCTGCAACAAAGGGCTGTGAGGATGAAGGGTGTTGGAAAATGCCGAGCTTTCTGGCACACTGTGAAGCTTGGGAGTATAAAATGACAGCAGTGTTGAGGGGACAGGACGGTGAAGGCATTCATGCAGTACTACGACCTGCCTCTAGATGGGGGCAGGAGTCAAATAGAGGCCCCTGGATTGTCCCCAGAAAACTGTGAGCTTCAGGTCTCTGAGGACACCAGAACACGCTGACCAGATAAGCCCAGGTCACTGAAGTGAAGCAGGCAAGATTCTGGAGGAGTCATTTAGGGTCAACCAGCTCTGGTGGGCACGTGGCACCAGAGAGAGAAACAGAGGGAGGGCCTCCAGGAGGAGTGGTGTCTGCGGCTGGGGGACAAATGAGGGGCATCCACAAGTGTGCGGGCACTGCCAACCCTTTAGTGCAGAAAGGTCACCCCTCGCGGGTTGTTTCTAGGTCTCACCTGTGAGCCTTACTTACTCACTTGCTGCTGGCAGAGAGGACAGGAGGCTGTGATGTCATAGAACTGGGAACCAAGGAATGTTGGTGACAGGGTTCTGGACTGGACCATAAGGCGAGGAGGAGAGAGACGATTGCTTCTGTTGACCCTCCCTATAGTGGTCCATCCCTCTCTCCATGATGCCAAGCTTTCCACCATTGCTGTTCCTCAGGGCACCAGACAACTTGTCTCTGTGGAATACTTTGAGGGTGTCCTGCCAGAAGGGGGCACTACAGCACTAACTGCAGAAGGCCTGGGACAAAGTCTGTCACCTGATGCCTCGGGCTAGTAACCTCAGGCAGATGAACTGCAGGCCTCAGATTCTCCTTCTGCAAAATAGGAATAATAGTTATGTGTTCTCTCTATATTTTCAAGATGAAATGACCAGCGTGATGAACATTGGGAAGCTGCCTAGATCCTGTAGCAACTACTCCATGGAAGGGGGGTGGTGACAACATGTGTAAAAGTAAATGACATTTCTATCTTCCAGAAAAAGGGGAATTGATTCCTAGTGGATTCCTGCAAAATTTCTCACCCTGTAGGGTGGGCTTTCAGTTCCCCCACTTGGTACATCTTGGTGCTATTTAGGGAAGTCACATTAGGTTCAAACCCTCTATCAGTGTAGTCTTTGGTTGCACGTCGAGGTCATAGTACAGCGGAAGGAGAAGAAAACAAGGCAGTGTTAGGGCTGTGTGCTGTGGGGGTGGTGATCAACAGCCTTTAAAAGCAGTCGCGGCCAACAACACCGCGCAGCGGCAGCACTAAAGCGGTCTCAAGCCTGGCTGCCAGTCAGGTTCACTTGTACCACTGGGGAAACGTGAACTTCCTGGGGTTCTTTCCCAGAAAAGCCAGATTCCTGGGGTTCTAGAGAGCAGGCATTAGCATGGCTTCAAAGCTTTCTTGGTGATCTCTGTGTGTAATCAAGAGCTAAATTGGGTCTAGGGAGATGGCTCAGTTGATAAAGTACATGTTATGCAACCAGAACCCAGCCAGGAACACCTGGGTTCAATTCCCAGAACTTATGAATAATGCTGGTGTATGTATAACCATCCAAAATACATAAATATGATTTACTGAGCCTGTTTTCTGCTGTTTTTGTACATATGGTTTTAGGACTGACCTCATGGTATTGGATAAGCAATTAGGGATTCATCCCTTGGGGGAGTTAATTCTCCCTCATCAGTCATTAGTTGCCTCAAAAAAAACACAACTTGGTATTGGACCTTATTGTTCTTTTTTAAAAATAATGATGATGGGATGGCCCTGGGCGGCTCGCGGAGCAGCTTCTAGTCTCCAGGGTGGCAGCGCCATGCGGCCGGGGGAGTCAGGCGGGCGGTTACGGCGGATAAAAGGCTCACAAGACATAGTAAATAAACATAAGGGTAAACATTTATTACTTAAAAGGAAATAGAAAAACAGAGAGACAGAGATAGACAAATATAAAGACAAAGACACAGAGACAGAGAGAAAAGTGTGCACACGACAGGAGACAACCACACAAGAGAGAGAGAAAGATGGCGAAGGGGGAGGTCAAAAGTGGCTGGGGTGGGCGTGGTTAGTTCTTAAAGTGTCCCAAAGGAATAACATTCCTGGATCCTTTTTATAATAAAAAGTAGAAGGTTAGACATTACAGTTTGAAGGAATTGGGGCGGCGAATTCTCAAGGCTGCTTCCGGCTGATTCATGGGCATCGTCTTTGGGGGGGTGTAAGGGAGATCCGAGAGAAGCTGGGTGCTGGTCACATTTTGGCATAGCTGGTTTCTGCTCCCGACAGGTGTCTGTGGCATGGAAATGTTTGGTGTCCCTTGTACCTGGTTAGGGTGTTGGCAGAACAGAGGACAAAGTTAAATTGAGAAAAAATTTTTAGGACCAGGGAATTGAGAGGTTTGTATCTGACCTGTTTATGATGGGTTCTTTAATTTGGCTCCCTGGAACTTATAAGAAAAACAGAAGTTTTAGACATATACATTGTATTAAGAACTCCTTGGGTTTGTAAAAACAGAAATTATAATGAAAAGTATTTTTATTTGGTGAGACAACCTGGCAAAACCTCTTAGCTATCAGACTGTCAGAGATCTTTGAGAAGGATAAGATTTTACTTGAGTTACTGATTAAACAATGAGAAAGAACTTACTTGGTTGGCATCTAGAGCTACTCTTTGGTCCTCCCTGGTCGCTGAAGGTTGCATTTGACCTTTGTTGTTTAATGTAGAGCCTGCCAGGCTTTTGAAGACCCTGTGGACTAAGAAATCTTTAGGAAGACAGGCCTACCTTGACCCTGGGCAGCTAGATTGTCGATTCCAGTGATTTTGTCCATGTTTGGAGGTCTGCAGTTTAGGTGATAGGCAGTTTTTGCCCAATGGTCAGCGCTTGGTAGTCGAAGCAAACTGCAGATGGATGGTGGTCAGTGACGTGACCGTCTGTCTTCTGTCTTCTTGGAGGAAACAGAGTGCTTGCTAGGAGCCAACCTGTCTCTTTTTGTTATGAAAAGTTTTTTAAATAATTAAACATTTTAATATCGCATTCCCCAGATCTCTGAGCAGTTGAGGGCTGATTATTAGGTACAGCTGCAGTAATTTGTCTGGAAGGTTAGGTTTGAATTTGACTGTACTGACTCTTAACAGGTAAGATCCACATTTGTAAAAAGACAGACAAAAAGAAAAAAAACTGTTTGTAACATTAAGATTAGTGGCAGAACTGACAATGGTAGAAAACAGTTTAAAAGTACATACCAGTTTAAAATATGAGACTTATGATTTTGTAGTCTGAAATGAGATGAAATGAACAATCATTATATACAGAGAGATTGAACAGGAATTAGGCAGAGTGCATGTTTCTGATGGGCCCTATCTGAAAGCATGTCAGTATGCACAACACCTGTCATCACAGCTAAGGAGAGATTTCAGTGAACACTGAGGAGGGGGAGGGGAAAGCGGGACATACATAACAGTGGGAGGGCCTGGTCGCGTGATCTGGCTCTCAGTGAATCTAGCGATAAAGTCACCTGACCCCAATGAACATGGCGGCGGCCACGTGTTGTGGGGAAAAGTTACAGTTTTTGAGCTGCTGTTGAGCTGCCATGCCGAACCATGAGCCGCAGAGGGGAGCAAAAGTCTGGAACCGAAAAAAAAACTGCACTAGGTCATGGCTGGGATGGGAAAGCCAGCGGCTGCCTGCCATGGACGATTGTTATCCAGAGTCTGAATTGTGAAAACCCGCGCAACGAACGAGCGCCCAGGACCACGTGAACGAGCGTCCCCAATTCACGGGTGGGGAGCTATGGGCCTAGCTGGATAAACCAGAGGCCGGGGCCACTCCATAGCGGCGGTATGACGAGAGGAGAGAAAAAGGAGAGAAAAGAAGTGAAAATGAAAAAAGATAAAGAAACTGAGGACCCGGTCCCCAGACGAATGTCGAATGCACAGCACAGGATGCAGTGCTAACGCAGGCGGACCAACCCCCGGGGTCGTCCAAACACGATTCCAGCAAAGGAAAGCAACCTTCTGTAGCAGAACGAGGAGCAACTCACCAAGTGAAGACAGTGTTGGTTGTAACAGGTGGGTCGGTGTTGAGACCTCGGTTCCGATTCAGTCCCAGAAGTTGGAGCTCAGAGTCCCAGACGATATGTGAAGCCGGGACCGGCCCTTGGCGGGTGAATCTCTCAAGTCCGCGGCACCAAATATTGTTTTTTTTTTTTTTAAAAATAATGATGATGGGATGGCCCTGGGCGGCTCACGGAGCAGCTTCTAGTCTCCAGGGTGGCAGCGCCATGCGGCCGGGGGAGTCAGGCGGGTGGTTACGGCAGATAAAAGGCTCACAAGACATAGTAAATAAACATAAGGGTAAACATTTATTACTTAAAAGGAAATAGAAAAACAGAGAGACAGAGATAGACAAATATAAAGACATAAAGACACAGAGACAGAGAGAAAAGTGTGCACACGACAGGAGACAACCACACAAGAGAGAGAGAAAGATGGCGAAGGGGGAGGTCAAAAGTGGCTGGGGTGGGCATGGTTAGTTCTTAAAGTGTCCCAAAGGAATAACAGAGCTTATTAACTCAAAACAAACTGTTTTACTTAAAAAATTTCTGGGTGCAGTGGTGCACATTTTTAATCCTAGTATTGGGGAGGTGGAGAAAGGGCTTGCTGGATGGCCATTCTAGCCTAGCTGGTGAGCTCCAGGCCAATAGAGACCTTGCCTCAAAGGTAGATAATAAGTTGAATATGATGGCACATGATTTTAATTCCAGGGCAGGCAAATCTCTGTGTTCAAGGTCAGCATATAAGAACTTGTCTTAAGGTAAATAAACAAACAAGTGCACAACAACAACAACAACAAACCCAAAGTCAAGGCTGATGCTGTTTCTGGGGAGGACTCCTATGTCCTCTGGACTCTTATCTATATCTGCACATACACTTAAAAATAAAAGAAAAAGAAAAAAAAGCACTAAATTACAACATGGGAGTCATGTGACACACCTACGTGGTGGCTTTCAACTTCAGATCATTTCTTAAACCCTCAGAGAAGCTTTAGAAAATGCTAATTCTTGAACCCAGCTCAGTAAAGTCACTATTGGTGTGTGTGTGTGTGTGTGTGTGTGTGTGTGTGTGTTCATGCACGCACTCAGACATGCATGTAAGGGTGGAGTGGAATCCAGGCACTACTAGGCTTAAAAATTTTTCAGACTACATTGAAAGCTTGGCTTACAGAATAATTTCAAATTTTTGTCTTTGGCAATTTCATACACGTATTTTGATCACATACATCCCCCATTATCGTCGTCCTCCTACTCAGGAGGCGCCCCTTCTCCCTCTGCACTCCCCAGCCTGCTCAGGAGGCGCCGCTTCTCCTTTCAGGCCTTTCTTTTTTTCCTTGTAGTCCTTGTGACTTACTGAGTTTGATTAATGCTTTTTACGTAAGAATGGGTTTGGGGCTATCTATTAACATATGGCTACGCCACTGAAGAAAATGACGCCCCCATCCTTGGTAGCCTTTAACTGCAAATGACTTCTCAGGGACAGGTGGGGCTTCTGAAGCTTTCCCTCCTTCATGAGGGAATGTTGAAGGCTTTGTACAGAGAGTCACAACTGCATGAGTTATGTGTGTGATGAGTGTGTCATATCGAGGAGACAGCCTTTTATGGCTCTGTTTCCATTATCAGTGAGTTCTTCACATCCTCTCTGTCTCCTTCTCCCATGCTGCTCCTCTCATCTCGGGATGGGTGATACAGATGTCTTACACAGTGCTCAGCACTCAATTCTAACTTATTCTGAGAATTTTGACAAGTTGTGCATTAATTATTACTTCAACAACAAAAAATTCTCTGGCTAAGGTTGAGAGCAACAATAGTCAGTGACTATAAATATAAATATTTAGAGGCAGTTTGACAACACATCTGCTTACTAGGATCTTCCCTAGGCCTCTTGACCCACCAAGGCATGGACTTTCGGTTTTATTTAGAGTAATAATGGGTTTAAATTCCCTCAAATCCAATCCCAAAGAAATTCGTTCTCATAGTGGTTTCCACAAGGCTTTTTCTTATCTCTGAAATTTTGGTTAATTTCTCACATCCTCTCCCCTCCACCTCCGTACTGTCATCCCTGCTTAACCCTTCCTAACACCAATATTCCCACCTCTCTATTTTCATATCATTTGTCCAAACAGTTTTTAAAAGAGCCCACATTTTCCTGTGTCATATGAATGTGCCCTTTCAGATGAACCTTGCATGGAAAGTATTATACATGAGCTTAAAACCATGATTCCCCAACCATTCAGACATGAAGAGAGTCCACCCTTGGATAAACCCATCATTCCCAACCTTACAGATACAAAGAGTGTCCACCCTTGGATAAACCCATCATTCCCAACCTTACAGATACAAAGAGTGTCCACCCTTGGATAAATACATCATTCTCAACCTTACAGATGTGAAGAGAGTTCACCCTTGGATAAAACCATCATTCCCAATCTTACAGACACAGAGTCCACTCTTGGATAAAACCATAATTCCCAACCTTAGAGATGTGAAGAGAGTCAACCCTTGAATAAAACCATCATTCCTAACCTTACAGACGTGAAGAGAGACCACCCTTGGATAAAACCATGATTCTCCAACCTTACAGATGTGAAGAGAGTCAACCCTTGTGTAAAACCATCATTCCCAACCTTACAGACATGAAGAGAGTCAACCCTTGGAAATCCATGTTTGCTATAATTGTGACAACAGTTAACAACAGTGCTGTGAGCACTGATGTTAAAGAAGTACATAAAGCATTGAGTGGGAATGCTTTGGGACCTGAGAGTACAGAGAGTCACATTTCTACACTGTTTACTATGTGTGTTTTAAATGTGGAATGTCTGAATCCTAGTAAGCTGGCATTTCATGTTTCAGTCACAGCACTGTTTGTATATTCATGTTTCTTGCAGGATAGTTGCTCAAACTGTGACACTGAGAATATTAATAAAGTTAACCTTGAATCAGGGGAAGAGTCAATAACTATCTGACTGGAATTTAGCCATAGAGATTTTGAATGGCCAGGATATGATACTATAGAGAGGCACAGGAAAAAATAGGGAGGGGCTTAGAAGGATTCATGGGGCTCTTTCCAACGGGGAAGTGTGGAAAGAGAGGGTCAGCTGCTTCTTCCTCCTTTCTTGATCTATCAGGTTTTTACTCCAGTACCTGACTCCCGAGTGTTTATTAATAATAGGACCATTTAGATAAATCTTCACAAGTTGGTGAAAATACTGAAAAAAATATCAAAACCTGGGAATTGGGACATTGTCTTCTGTTTGGGTGTTACCATTCAAAGATGTATAAGACTCTTTGTTTCTTCTTGGGTCTGGGGATGGGGGTTGGCTACAAGTCTCCTGGATTGGTGTGGTTCAGGCAGTGAGTAGTGAAATCTTGAGCTGAGTCACTGAGTTAGGATGAGTGGTGTCTTTGAGCCAGGTCTGGGGACAGATCACATGACTAGGAAGCCTGTTATCTATTAACTTACTGTTCAACTTTGATCATAACCATTAACCCATCTGATCATCAGTTTGCTGATGTTTAGACTGGAAATTATTCACAGAACTGCTGTGAGTTAGAACAGTCATGAAAAGCTGTAGATGTACAACCTGGGAGAGGAGACCCACTCAATACACTGTGTTAGTATTAGTATTATTTGGTGCCAAGAACTGTGAGTTACCTTCTTCATTACTGTGACAAAGAACATGACAAATTTAATGAAAGAAAGACTTATTTTGAATCATGATGTGAAGCTAGAATCCATCATGGTGAGGAAGGCATGGCTTGTGAGATGGAGGCAGCTGGTCACATTGTATCCACCATCAGGAAGCAGAGAGATGAATGACACAGCTGGTCACATTGTATCCACCATCAGGAAGCAGAGTGTGATGAGTGTCGGTGCAGAACTCTGTTTTTCCTTTTTATGCAGTTCAGGATTCAAGCCCTGGATTGGTGCCAATTGCATTTACAGTGGCTCTTCTCACCCCAGTTAACTCACTTTAGAAATGTCCTCATAGACATTCCTAGAGGGTTGTCTCTAGATAATATTAACCATCATGAGGGTCTGAGCTAATATCTTTCACATCTGCAGCTGAGAAATCAGGGAATTGGGAAAGAGGAACAAATTTTGGAGGAGGATAAATTCAAAACAAAACAACAACAAACCCTTTATTCTGGTGAGATGGCTCAGTGAGTAAAAGGTCCAAGCCAGATGCCCTGAGCTTGATCCCCAGGACCTGCACAGTGGTAGGAGAGATCGCATTCCCCATTCCCACAAGTTATCTTTGAACCTCTGTACCATCCCTGTGGTTTGTACTTCCCTGAGAAATAAATGCTATGCATTAAAAAAAACCAAAAATAAACAAAAACAGAACAAAGCAAACCCCCAAACCAGAAGCCCCTATTTCCTGAGAATGACGGAGTTAATAGGAAGTTGTGAGGAAGTGTACAGAGAAGGGCCTGAAAACATCCCAGTGTCTCCCTGTTTTACGCCTTCAAGATCAAAAGCAGGAAAATAACATGGTATGATGTATGACCCACAGAGCTTCAGCAAAGCTGATAGTTATACAGGTTCTCATTTGTGTGTGTGTGTGCGTGTGTGTGTGCGTGTGCGTGTGCGTGCGTGTGTGCGCGCGCGTGTGTGTGTGTGCACGTGTGTGTGTGTGCGTGTGTGTGTGTCTGTGTGTGTGTGTGTGTGTGTGTGTGTGTGTGCGTGCGTGTGTGTGTGGTGGGCACAGTGACTTCTGAGTTGATGGTGTCATTTCATATGTTTACCCCACAGAAAAGATACTATGTTATGAGTTTCTCTTATGCTTGCCACACCTACTCTCTTCCTAGGGACCGGTTCTCTATTCTCATAATTATATCACTTCATAATTGTGACATGAATGGGAACATGCTGTGTGCTTGAGATTGGCCTGTCTTACTGAGCACACTTTCCCGTGATCCACTTCAGCTACTACAACATTAATAATGGCTAACACGCAATTATTTTTCCTTGTTGAGTATTAATCTGCAAAGTGGATACACGACAGGTCTTTGGGACACATTCTGACTGAAAGCTATTTGGACAAATTCCAATTTTTGACTGGTCACAAAGCTTCTGTAGCCTAATGTCTGTATACTGGTTTCAACATCAAAATTAGCTTTTATTCTATGAGAGAAAGTGGACAAATTTACCATCTCATTCTTAGAGTGTACAGCAATACTACTTTAGATTTAGAAAAAAAAAAACTGCTAAATTATCCCGGAGACTAACAGTGCCCCTCTATCTTCCTAGATGCAAGCTGAGTGGCTGGGGTTCTCTGTGTCCATTCATGTAACTTTGTCATTTCCTTTTTGTATAAGCATTCTGGAATCCCCCCATAGTCTAAAGAATGTGCATTTCTCTAATGAATGGTGCTGTTGAATGTCTTTTTTGTTATGCCCAAATTCACGAAGTCCCCCAAAAGTCAACCAGGAGACTGAGTCCCGTATGTAAAAGCAAAGAGCCTTTATTTTATGCAAGTTTGCAAACTCGGTCTCTCCGTATGTCCAACGTATTGGAATAAACAAAGAGTCTTGAGCTCAGTTAAGAGTTGGGTTTTTATAGTAGTAAAGGTGGGGGTGAGGGCTTTCTGAGGTTCAGGACTCCTGATTGGCTGACATTTGTCTAGGGGTGTCCTGGTGAGTGTGTCCTGGCAGGTGACCCTATCTACAATGGTTGGAATGTTAGGCATTTCCTTTGGATAGTCTGTTTTTGTGTAGTGCTCAGGTAATCTTAGTTTATGGTTCTTCCTGCAACCAGGTATTGCTTCAGGGTAAACTACTGAGACTCGGGGCTCCATTAAACTTATGGATGGCTGAGTCCTACTCTGGCAGGTGATAATGGTTGGAAGTAAAGAACTTCCTTTGGATGATCTATTCAAATTTAGCTTATCATGGCTGGCTCCTACATTTTTCATGTACTACAGTTTTTAAAGTGACAGTTTTACTGAGATCTAATTAATACAGTATTACAGTCTCACTTTTAAGGCTTAGAATTTTAAGATGTGCGTGCTGGCATACCCTTGTAATTACTGCGCTTGTTAGGCTAGCTAACTCAGGGGCTAGCCTGGGCTACATGGTGAGACCCCATCTTAAAAACAAAACAAAATAAGCACATATATCTATTAGTTCCTACAATATTCAATTTTACAATTATCATCTAACTCTTAAATATTTTTGTCATCTCAATAGAAAACTCCACATTCATTAGCTGTCCCTTCCTTCCAAGTTCAGGCAAATAGCAATGAATTGTTTTTCTTTATAGATACACTTATTCTAGGCATTTTCAAAATGCAGTCCTGTGGATCAAGTAAATCCAGTGCTAGATGAGACCATTTATGTCTTTTCTCTACTTGTAGCTGAATGGCATCTATGTAAGCCAGGCAGTAGGTAGGGAGTTTCTTGGTCAGTCAATGTTGATTTCTCCATTTCCTGTAACTAAAGTGAGTGATAACTTTACAATAGGGTCTTACCATCTAGGTATGGTGAGCAGCCAAGAGCAAAGGCAATAGCTTGTGTTGTTTTAGGTGTCTCTGGTACCTCCTTGACCAATAACTTGTAAGGAGACATCCCACACCTGACACCAAGAGTTCAGTAATCCATATCATCTGGGACCATTGTTGTCCACCCATTGAGTGTACTTCTGTTCAAAGTCCCTTGAAAAAGTACATTATCTTATTTAATTACAAACTGGTGGATTTCTACTTGGCTTTTTCAAACTACCTTAGCTATGGTTAACCCACCCCTGAAACTGTGTCTTGTCTAAATTGTGAAAGAGAAAAGCTACCTTCATGGCAATTACTCGGTATTAGGTATTATAAGTAACCTAGAGACAATTTGACATACACAGAAGGGTGTGAATAGGCCATCTGCAAGCACTGGTTCTGTGGTGGTGTGAATTGAAATGGTCCCCATAGGCTCATAGATTTGAAAGCTTGGTCATTAGAGGGTGGCATTATTTGACAGGGATTAGGAGGTGTGGCCTTTTGGAGTAGGTGTGGCCTTGTTCAAGGAAATGTGTCTCTGAGGGTAGGTCTTGAGGTTTCAAATGCTCAGCAGGTGCAGTGTCTTTCTCCTCCCATTGCCTGTTGGAGTCAGATACTGAACTCTTAGCTACCTCTTCAGCATGGTGACGGCCTGCACTGCCACCATGCTTCTTGCCATTGATGATAATGAACTAAACCTCTGAAACTGTTTCAGAGTTCCACTGAGATTCTAAACCTCTGAAACTGTAAGTCAGCCCCAATGACTTGTTTTCCTTTAAAAGAGTTGCCGTGGTCATGGTGTCTGATCAACTAGCAATAGAATACTGACTCAGATAGCATTGTATCATTTGGTGTGAGCTTCTGTAGATTTGGTATCCAGGCAGAGAGTCCTAGAATTTCCATCGTTACCCGGAACAACTGGAGAGGCATTAGTGAACTATTCTTCACAACCTGGACCCAGTTGACTCCTGGGAAGTGGGTGATTTAAGGCCAAACGTGGACTTGACGTTTTATATTATTGTATAATATCATGGGGTAACTCTGTTTTGAGTCCTTTATTTCCACAAAGGAGAAAAGGGCTTAGGTGCTACCTATTCAGAAACTCACGAACTTCCCTTCAAAGAGATCAGCCTATGGATTCAGGACCTTTGGCAGGTAACTATGTCAGGATAAAATTGAAGTACATTATTTTATTTTTCTTATAGTTATTTTTGTGCTGATTTTTTATTATGGCAATGCCATGTATATGCATTTTAATGTAAGAGAGTTAGATGCGTTAAAGAAAAATATTAACAAAATAACATCATTGTAAGCCCCTCCCCTGAGGACTTTCAACTGTCAGGTTCTACCCACAGAACACCGTGATTGCCCTAACAACTGGACCTACCCCTTTCCTACAGAATAAAAAGCCTAAACTCTAGACTTAAAATCCCACCAATTCCCCACCCTAGAAAGCTTCACCCTGGAAATTTCTGTCTCCCTGCAAAGCTATATAAACCCTGTTTTCTGCTCAGTCTTCTGCTGTTAATTGCCTGAGCAGAGGCAGCCACCCTCATTTTCCCCTCTCCCAGTCTCTAGTGTGCAGTGTGACTTTGTGGTATTCTTTGACCCACAGCTACCAGGATACCTTTCCATCTGAGCCGAAACACTTAAGATTATCCTAGGCAGAGTTGCAAAGAGGTGTATGGCACACAGGAAACACTGATTTGATGTGTATCATTGTTTTGGTCAGAGTTCCCAAGAATTCTACAACTAATTGGAAATTGACTTACCTTCTTCTGTCTCTTGGTCTCCCTCTCTCCCTCCTACCTTTTGTCTACATACCTACTAACAAATCATCTGTCATTACCTATCATCTATGTATTATCTGTAATTTACTAGTATTTATCGATTATCTATCATTTAATCATCTGTTTATACATATGTGCTATTTAATGTTTACATTTTACTTATTTATCTCAATATATAATCTGTTACCTATCTTCTATTATTATTTATTTTTAGGTGTATGAGTGTTTTGCCTGCATGTTAATCTGTGCACCATGTGTGTACAGTACCCATGCAGGACAGAAGAGGACATTGGATCTCCTGGGACCAGAGTTATAGACAGTTGTGTGCCCTCTTGTGTGTGCTAGGAATAGAACCCTGGTACCATAGAAGAGAAACCTGTGCTCTTAAACCACTGAGTCGTCTCTCCAGCCCCATCTGTCATCTTTTATCTTCCATCCATCCATCTATCCATCCATCCATCCATCCATCCATCCATCCATCCATCCATCCATCCCCCTCCATCTATTATCTATCTATCTATCTATCTATCTATCTATCTATCTATCTATCTATCTATCTATCTATCTATCCATCCCCCTCTCTATCTATCTAATCTAGTCATCACGTTACCTATCTACTATCTAGTTAATATTTAACTTTCATCTGTCTCTTTATCTGTTTGTTTGACTGTCCACCCATTCACCATGTGTCTTATTATTTATGAACTGGAGACCTAGGACAGCTGGTGGTGTCGTTCTGAGGTCTGAGGGTGAGGAAATGAAGGGTGAGTTTGAAGGCCTCAGAACCAGAAGAAAAAGAGCAGCACTGGTGTCCATTTTGAAACAGGCATGTGGTGGTTGAATCCTCCCTTCCCTGATTTATTTGGTCTCTTCTGGCCCCTAACAGATTGGATGAGACCTGCCACATTTACTCCGATACTATCCTTCTCTAGATGTAACTGGAAATAATGTTCATCTAGATAGCTGGATATTTAATCAAGTTGACCCATAAAATTAACTACCACACCATAATAGCAATGACCTTTCTCTTAAATGTTATGGTTTGAATAGTTGTTTTCCTCCTTAAAAGCCATATATCACCGTGGTATAAACTCACCCCAGTCATACTTTATAAGGGGAATTTGCTTTGTTCATTTAAAGGATCTTGAATGTCTTCAAAGCCCCTTGGTGACTGTCACAAACAAAAGAGTTTTTGAGGCTCTTACAGCCTGAGGCAGGTGGGAGAACTGGCCCTGAGGTCACAAGAGCAGGAGAGCTGTCTCTGCCCCTCACCAGCAGCTGCACTCAGGAGAGCCAGTCACAACGTTGTGAGCATGGGAGAGCTGTCCCCGTTATTTGTCTTGTGGCAGCATGGGCAGGGGAGAGATGCCCTCCCCCTAGTATGACCTATCAACTCCCGAGGCAGGTGGGAGAGCTGGCCCTGAGGTCATAGGAGCACAATAGCAGAAGAGCTGTACCTGCCCCTCATCAGCGGCAGCACCACCCCTGGACAACACAATAGAGCTGGCCCTGAAGGTGAGGTGTGGAACTGACTCTAAGGACAAGTCTGGCCCCACACTAGTCAGCAGTGCTGGAGGGCTCACCCGGGAGCCGAAGACGTGGAAGACCTGGCAGGCTGACCAACCTTGCAACAACCCAGGCCCAGAACAAGGGTTCTGTGTTATCCCACCCTAACATGCACCCCGCCTGTGGTCTTCTGGGGCATGGGTGTATGTCTGGAGGTGGTCAGTCCTGTGGACCCAGGGCTCTACGATCTCCATTATACAGAGCAACAAGGCAATGTTCAGGATTAGTCCCAGTGAAGGCCCAGCATTGATGGTGTAGCAGAGACCAGGGGCTTTTAGCCAGAACAAAGATCCTTTGGGATGAACACCTGCAAGTAATAATGTATGGATTAAGGGGTTCACTGCGTGACTCACTGTATCACACTGCAGTTTCTATGATGAAATTCTCCCTATCTTCCTTTTCCACTTTCTTCTCTTAATTTTATTTTGTTTATTCTTTTTTGGGGGAAGAAAAAAGGGTGCAGGAAGAGAAATAGGTGGATCAGGAGATATAATGTGGAGACAAGATGTCAAAGACACAAAGAATAAGTAAAAAGAAAGATAAAAAATTACCCATAAACCTTTTGGTAAAAAAAAATCCCCTCTGTAATCTCACATTCTAAGAATAGACTTTATTTTCAGATTTTTGCTCAACAAACTATATGTTCTTCACTGAAGTCAGAGAAGAACATTTGCAGTATCGAGTTAAGACTTGTGGGAAACAGAGAGGCGTTTCACCGTGTGTGGAAGGGATGGGGGAAGGGTGAGGACTGCTCCAGCCATGGAAGCTGTCTGGCACCAAATAGAAAGGCAAAGTTCATATCCCCGTATCTATACTGTGGCCATGGAGGTCATTGGTGAGGTACTGTGGCTTCTGAGTAATTACTAAATCATTTCTTTAATGAAACATCACAGTAGTGGTGTTTGTCACGGAACATGGTCAGACAGCAGCAGTCTTTACCCTCTAGGGTAGCGTTGAAAGGTCTGAGGTTCCACTGGTAATGCTGGTCCCTTTCAAGGGAGCTTGCTGCCACTGGGTAATCCATGGAGCTATGCTATGGTGGCCAGCCACCTTCAGGAACACCTGGTGAGTGGCTCCTACCAGCCCTGGCTTTCCTGCTCTTCTCTCCATCTTTGAAACCATGGCTGTAAGGGAAGAGCCAGCAACAGAACAGGATATGTGGGTGAATGCCCACAGGGAGTTTCCTTGTTTTTCTTTGGGACATTTTCTTATCATCTTAGTCATTTTTGGTTCCTGGCCAAAAAGCCCATCCTTGGCTAGATTCAGACTTCTGCCAGTCAAATCACTTCCCTTCGTCAACTCTAAGCTGATCCCTTCACTTCCCACCTTGTCTATTGCAGAGAAAAGAATCACTACAAATGAGATGCTGTTGAACTACACCATGTGTCCCCGAAGGAGTCTGTGCTTTTCTATATCACTCTGAGTTTCTTTCAGGCAGCCACATGCCTCTCTGATGCTAACAAGCAAGATCAATATTCTCAGAAAGCAATAAAGTGAAACGTGCCTGTTGTCTGGGGAAAGGGAGTGTGGAAGCCTGAAGGTGAGCTGAAGTGGCCTTAGAGCAAGGAGACTTGCACTGTGCATCCCAGTGCCCTGCCCTTGCTTGACTGTGGCAAGAATCCCTGTCAGGGGAGGAGCATGGCAGTAGCAGGGCTGACTGCTGATGCCTTGTTCTGGAGCCATCTTCCTGAGATGCAATCCTGACTGGAAAAGTCACTTTTCTGAGCTCCAGTGTCCATGTCTGTAAATGAAATCCAAATGCTACTGATTTTTACAGGACTTACAGAACTCAACCTTGTAGGAACACACTATCCCTAGTGTTGCTGTTTTGATATTATGGCTTATACATCTCATGTAAAATCCAGGGCACCCATGATGTCTGTGGTCAGAAGAGCATTCTGTGAGCCTGGGCTTCAGTGTCACTATGGCTCATTTTATTCAAAGGGAGATATAAATACTTGGTATGAAAAGGAAGAATATCTGAGTTATAAGTGAGTATAATGTATACAGTGGGTGTTCTCTTTCCTCTAGAATTGTAGGGTTTTCTAAGACTTTTAAAAGGCCCTAATTAGCCTCTGTGAAAAAGTATCCCATCCATGTGTGATTTACCTATGAGCTATATAATTTCATGGTGGTAAATTAAAGTATAATTTCACCCCTAGATTCAATAGTTGTGATTTTTAAATGAAGAGAAAACCTTAGACCTCAGTTTCTCTGACAGGTTCTGCCTGGTTTTGACATGTGTTAGATGAAAAACACCTGTGCTCTTATATTGGAAAGCCCAGCAGTATTGTTCCAGCACACAAGGGAGGTCACACCTTTTATTACAGAGTGGAGAGACTTTAAAGCCTTCTGAAGGCTGCAATTAGACTCCGAACAAAGGTTTCTTCCCTCTTCATAAACCACGTGTATGGACTATATAATTTAATGCAGGAAAATTGAGATGAACTGTTTGAAGACCCAACCACTCCCTCCCCAAATGTTTTGATCTCTAAGCTTCCTTAGACTGGATCCAAGACAGGAGCTGAGGAGCCAAATCTTTGACCATGAGAAAGGTTGTGGGCTCTGGTAGGATTCTAGAGAGTCCCCACACTAGCCTTTAATGGAGGGGCTGTCACCTGGATGTGTAAATAAGTATTTTTTTTCTATCTGTGTCTGAATGATGCTCACTGCCTTCAAACTCTTCACTCTCTGACTCGAGAAGGTGCTAGAAGGGGCTTACCAGGTCTTGCAGAGCAATCTCTTTCTTGTCCTTCTTGTACCTGTAGAGACACAGGCTGTAGGAAGTAAAGGATTTGCTCAGAGTCTCCTAGCACATGCAACTATCCAGAAAGAATCACCAAGCAAAGTAGACAGATCATCTGCAGGGTAAAATTTCGTTCTCTGTACATATATATTTATATCTACTAACCAGTAGAATTTTAGACTCACTTAGGAATCAAAGCTGGCCTTGGAGTTGGACAATGGCTATACTCTAAATCTAAGTATCTTGTTAAAAGAAAAATTCAGAGTTTTGTCTCATTTCAGGAGCCAACTTGTATGGGACAGAAAGAAGAAAGATTTTTTTTAAGGAAAAATTTGACTTTTTTCCATACTTATTTTTGTCTCTGTTGTATTTTTTGTTGAATATATGTATATATGAATAATATTTAAGTTTTCCACAATGAATAATAGATTTTCCTGCAGTAATCTTTGTAGTTTTCAGTAAGAGGGGGCCCCACAACAATGACTCTACCTGGTTGATTTGACATCATGATGCTGATAACGCTGTTATGAGACCAGTTTTGGGTACCAGCTGCTCAAGGTAGTTCCAATTTGGTTAGGTGAAATGGTGTACCTTCTTACAACGTTCTGGCCAGAACTCCAAATAAAAACTTCAGCAAAACCCTATCGACTACTCAGAGACTATTTGCAATTATACCAGACAGTAATCTTGAAACTTAACCATCATTTTAGTTTAACAGGATACCATAGAAAGAACATCACCCCCATGACAGTTGGAAGTAATTCTAGAAGACGATGGCCCTTCTCCCAACAAAATTTGTCTTCAGGGTTAGGAACATCAATTAGGGGTTGATTTTGACTAATATAGGGTTGGGGGTTGGGGTGGAAATCTTATAGGCCCACGAATCTCACAAAAAGGAAATTAGATGAGATAATAGGTAGATTAATGTGAGCTTACTCACACGAATAATAATAGTGTGTAATAGAGTGAATACTTGTGAGCTATTAATTATAGGCAATTTACATTGGCATAGATTCTTGTATATTAATACAAATTCAGATTATATTGAATATGCTCCTATTTCTGTTTACATTATTTGTACACCTATGCAAAGTCATTTAGTCATATTGTATGCATGCATGTTTCTACCTCTGTTTAAGACATTTTGTATATTGATATAGTTTTAAGATATAGTTATCATATTGCATTATATATTTCTATTTCTGATCAAGATACTAATGCAATGTTTACATTTTGAGGTCATTGTCCTCATTTGCTGCACAGTTGTTTAAAATTGTTTAATATTCTAATATGAAGTATTATACAGGTATTAAGTATTATTGTTCAATAGTCATCCATGTTTGTCATAATGATAGTTAGACTACTCAGGTTCTTTAGAGACATAGAGATTGTATTCTGAATAGGAAGGTAATCTTCAACCATTTCAAAGAACTGTAGAATATGGCATTTAAATAACTTAGGGTTCTGTTGACGTGAGGTTGCTCCTGGAAGCACCAGTCTATTCCCGAGGGAATGTTGAGCACTGAAGACACTCCATTTGGAGCTTGTTTTCTTCTTGGAAAAACTTGCCTTTTGGCAAGGAACTGCCAGTGCCTTGACCACTGACAAAATGCATGGTATGTGGAGTGGACAAACAGGATACAAGAAAAAAGATTGCAAAATCTTGCCAAGACAGGGTAAGATGGTTTTAAAAATCTTCCTGCCTCTGAAAATGGTCTATCAGTTACTCTAGGCCTTAGCCAAAGTTGGTTGCTCCAACATTGCAAATGAGACTTTGGGTAGCCAGTTGTCTCTGTTATCTACTGCACATTTTGGAAGTTGCTGATAGCACTTCCTGCCTACTCAAGTAATATTATCTCCCTTCTCAGGTCTTCGATGGAGTTGAAGACTAGATGGTCATAGTTACTTTCCTTATATGACTTAGCCAAGCCATCTCTATTACAAGACTCAAATTCCTTAGGATAGAAAAATTATTAAAATGCTAGCGTATGTTTCTTGCTTAATATTGTTTATGCTGGTTGTAATTCTAATTCTTATACTTGTTATCTGTTTTTATTGTATATAGTTTTGTATTGGTTTTGGAACTGTCTTACTTAGACAAAAGCAGGAGGTGATGGGAAACCTCCTTCAGCCAATGGCCTCTGAGAGGCTGGACCAGGTTGGGCTTAGCCTTGGGTACCAAAAAGGCACCGCTCCTCTCTACTCTCTCTCACCTGGATGCTGGGTTTGGTTCCTGTTCCTGGTTTGTACAGAGGCCTGTGATCTGTGAGTTCCCCCTAAATAAATAACCCCTTTATTACACTCAGTTCTGAGCTAGTGTGGGATGACTTTATTCGCATCCACCTTCACCCTGCCTGCTCTCCCACAGAAAAAGAGCCTCTATCTCGTGGTTGGATGTAAAGCTGTCTTGTCCACAGATTTGAACTCCAGGCTTTGTTGCAGTAGAAGTGTCCATGAGACAGACTTCTAGCTGATCACAGATAAGCAACAGTGTCCTGAATAGCTTGTGCAAATAATCTTTTGTTCTCCTTCTGGCTGGGATGTGGAAGTGACTCATTGCTCCAATAGTGACACATAGCCAGGAACTGTAAAGGTTCAGTGACTTGTGAGTGTGCTTGCTTCCGGCTGCATCTGTGTCTGAGGGGCTTAGACGGGCCTGACTGCATTTCTAACAAGTTGACTCTTTACCGGGTGATGCAAATTCAGTGTGGCTAGGTCAGTGAAGGTGGCCTCCTGCACCTCTTCTATACCTGTTTCTCTGCAAGATTGCTCAGGCTAATGCAAGAGGCCACACATGCTAAGTGGAAACATACAAGTAACTCTTCTTGCCTCCCCTTTGTCATGTTAGTTAATGTCTTATTGGCTGAAGTCATGTGGCCAGAACCCAAGAAAGACTCGGATAGAGGATAAATCCCTGTCACATGACAACAGCTCAGGTAAAGGGTGTGATGGGAGTGGAGGCCCCAGTGGATCCAGTCTATTACAGGTGGATGACTGAATGGAGGGATAGACAGAAAGAGAGATGAGAAATAAGAAACTCTGCTCATTGTGTCCAGTAGAAGAGGTGAGGAGTCAGTTTCTGATCTCTGGTGTGTCTGGGCTATCTGGGGCTATCTTGGATTGGAGGCTATCTTCGACACCCAAGAAAGAGCTTAGAGTTGTGCTGTAGGCTGTGTGGGTTATGACCTGCTTCTTCCCTGAAGAAGGCCTTCACTTCTGAGTCATTGTGAAAACGTTCACAAACTTCACCCAGTGACTGGAAAGAATGCATCTTAGAAATGAGAACCTTTTAGAGTCTCTGTGTTCATAACACACACACAGTCATTCTGTGCCCTGAGAACTGAACTAAGATGCTAAAGACATGTATGACAATCATGCCTCTGTGATGTCATATAAGCAAATGACCACAGCACCAGAGATAGGGGACCATTTTAGGCAGTTCATAGGTCCCCTGAACTTGGTAGCAAAAGGAAAAGTTGAAAAATGAGTGAAATGATGTTTTCAGACTTCATGGATTTTTGAGTTTCTGTTTACACACCACACGCACACATGCACACACAATATTTTTTGTAGTGATAAGGATTGAACCTAGGGCCCCACTCATTTCCAGTTTCAGCTCCTTATAATATATATTTTGGAAAGGATAAAGATTTTTTCTGGTGATAATACATGTAAGAACTCAGTGTTTTGCCCCATATATCGAAGCTCCTGCAATGTTAATTGTTTCAGATGCCCTCACAACAAAGCTCTAACATCCACAGAGGTCACGTGACAGCACTGTGAAGTTTCAAATTGAGGGATGCAGCTGGTGTGCAAGTGAAAGGAAAACATTTTTCATATGAAAACTGATGGTTATAAACTGCATTGTTGTGTATTTGATGCAAGAGTGAGTGCTGATTTCTTTCAAGATGTGCGAATGACCTGTCTTTGTTTTGGTGATGTTAAGACTCGCAGTCCATTGGATCTTTTTCCTTCTGTAGTGGAAATAGGAGTGATTCTGGAAAACTTCCCAGAACCTTAAACACAAAATAAAAGCACTGTTAACTCACTTTGCTTAAATTTTATTGCTATGTTCCTTTAGCAGAACAATAATAGTATTTGGTTTACCCCATTTGGTTTACATTCATGGCCTATCTAGTCTTATATTCTTGGGCACCTAGCAGTGTCAGGAATTGTGGCACAAGGAGGGTGGCCCTTTGTTTGTCCCGGTCACCTGGCTAGCTTACACCTGAAATAATCACACAGAAACTGTATTCATTTAAATACTGCCTGGCCCTTTAGCTCTAACTTCTTATTGGCTAATTCTTACATCTTAACCATTTCAATTAATCTGTGTATCGCCACGTGACTGTGGCTTATCAGCAAGATTCTAACCAGCGTCCATCTCAGGCAGGAGATCTATGGCATCTGCCACTCTGCCCTTCTTCCCAGCATTCAGTTTTGTCTACTCCGATTACCTAAGTTCTGCCCTATCAGGCCAAGCAGTTTCTTTATTGATTAACCAATGAAAGCAACACATAAACAGAAGGACCTCCTACACCAGGGAATGTGTTCCATTGTGATCAGATAGTGGTTGTTACTCACCCAACATTTGTGCCACTTTTGCAGTGGCAGGTCATAGAGGCAGGTCACCATTGTAGAGTAAAGGGTTTGTAGCAGGGTTGGTGCTTACCTTTCTCCTCTGGTAGTGTGTAGAGTATCTTTCTGTATATGGGCACTATTCAGTAGGAGTGAAGACTCTAGTTAGGCACCAGCTTGACTTCTTTGTGTTCAACTGGGTTACCTCATTTGGGATGCTTTTTTTTTTAAAAATTCTATCCATTTACCTGTAGATTTCATGATTTCTTTTAATAGCAGAATAATATTACATTGTGTAAATGTACCACATTTTTGTTTATTTATTGATGGACAATTAGTCTGTTGCCAATTTCTGACTATTTGAATAGAGCAGCAAAGAATATGGTTGAGCAAGTATCTCTATAGTAAGGTATAGAGTTCTTTGGATGTATGCCCAAGAGCAGTTGTACTGGTTAGTTTTATGTCAACTTGACACAAGCTAGAGTTCCTGGAGAGGAGAGAGCCCCAGTTGAAAAAATATCTTCATAAGATTGGGCTGTAGTGAAGCCTGTGGGGAATTTTCTTAATTAGTGATTGATAAAAGCAGACACAACCCATTGTGGGTGGGGCTACCCCTTGTCTAGTAGTCCTGGCTTCTACAAGAAATCAGGCAGAAGAAGCCACGAGGAACAAGCCAATAAGCAGTACCCATTCATGGTCTCTGCATTAGTACATACTTCCAGGCTCCTGCCCTGCTTGAGTTCCTGTCTTGGCATTCTTTGATGATAAACAGTGTTGTGAAAGTATAAGCAGAATAAACTCTTTGCTCTCCAGCTTGTTTTTGATCATAGTGCTTGATCACAGCCACAGTAACTCTAACTAAAACAGTGGTACCGATGGATCTTGAGGTAGATCTACTCCCAGATTCATGAGGAATTCCCACACTGATTTCCATAGTGGTTGTACAAGTTTGCATCCCTACCAGAAATAGATGACTGTCCCCCTAACCCATGTCTTCAGTAGCATGAGGCAGGTGTCATTTGTTTGAGTGATCTTAACCATTTTGACTGGTGTAAGATGAAATATCCACGTAGTTCTGATTTTTCTGATGACTAAGGATGGCGAACATTTCATTAAGTGTTTCTCAGCTATTTGTTTTTCATCTTTTGAGAACCTCTGTTTAGTTCTGCATCTCATTTTTAAATATTTGTTTTGTTTGATGTCTAGTTTACTTTAGTTCTTCATTTTAGATATTAACTCTCTCTCAGATGTGTAATTGGTAAAAATCTTTTCCCATTCTGTAGCCTACCACTTAGTTAACATGACGGTGTCCTTTTCCATACAGAAGCTTTTCAATTTAATGAGATCCCGTTTATTAATTGTTGGTCTTAGTTCCTGTTCTATAAGTACCCTGTTCAGAAAGTCTTTTCCTGTGACAATGAGTTCAAGACTATTCCTCACTTTCTCTCTTATCAGATTCAGTATTTGGCCTTATGTTGAGGTCCTTGATCCATCTAGAGTTGAGTTTTGTGCAGGGTGATAACTATGGGCCTGTGTACAGTTATTTTATATGCAGGCATCCAGTTTAGCAGTCATTATTTGTTGAAGATTCTATCCTTTTTTCAGTGTGTATTTCTGGATTCATTTTCAAAATCAAGTGTCATAGGTGTATGGACTTATGTCTGAGCTTTCGATTTGATTCCATTCACCAATGTGACTGCTTTTATGTCACAACCCTGGTCTGTTTTATTACTGTAATTCTATATTACAGTTTGAGATCAGGAATGGTTATAACACTAGCAATTCTTTTATTTTTCATAATTGTTTTAGCTATTGTGGGTTTTTTTTGTGTTTCCATATGAAGCCAAAAATTATCTTTTTGATTTCTGTGAAGAAGCATGCTGGAATTTTGATGGTGTTGCACTGAATTTGGAGCTTGTTTCTGGCAAGGCAACCATTTTTACTGTATTAATCCTACTGAGCTACAAGCATAGGGAATCTTCCCATCTTCTGATATCTTTCTTTCTTCAGTGTCTTAATGCTTTTATTACACAAGTAAAATCTTCCTTGGTTAGAGTTATCCAAACTATTTTTGAAAGCACTGTGAAAGGTAGTTTCCTTGATTTTTCAATGTCTTTGTTATTTGTTTAAGGAAGGACACTGAGGCCATTTATGTACAGTCATGTTGTCTGCACAGGAAGAAACTCTGACTTCTTCCCTCACTCTCTGCCTCTCCTTTCTCTCCTTCAGTTGCCTTATTGCTCTAAGACACAGTACTGTAAGGAATAGGTACGGAGGGGACCTCCTTGTCTTGTTTCTGATTTTAGTGGACATGTCTTGAATTTCTCTCCATTTAGGTTGATGTTGGCTCTGGGCTTTCTGTAAATTACCTTTATTATATTGTGGTGTGCGTCTTGTACGCTAAGTCTCTCCAGAAATTTATCATGAAGGGATGTTGAATTTTGTTAAAGCCCTTTCTGTATCAAATGAGATGACCATGTCCCACCTTAATTTCTGAGACAAGGTCTTTCAATGGATCTGAAACTCACTAGTTTGGGGGCTCTGCTCCCACCCAGTGTTGGGGCTACAAGGGCACACCCCTGAGCTCTGCTTTAACATGGATACTGGCATCTCAAATCAGGGCTTTATGCTTGCATGACAAGCACTTTCTTGACTGAGCCATCTCTTTAGTTCTCCCATGTCCTTATTGGTCGGATGAAGAGTGAAAATGACAGCCTCCCACTGTCAGCAGGGAGGCCTCAGGGGCTGGGTTTATAGTGAGGCTTCAGAGACCCCCAAATCCCATAGGCTTGTCTTTGGATTCTCTTTTGGATTTCTTTGCTATTGTTACATATGTAGTTGTTACTCTGTGGGCTTGGGTGGGGAAAGGTTTCTAGAACAGAATAGATACACAGTTATATCTGAATATAGTTCTCCTCACTGTGAAACCATCTTTCTCTCATGCCCTATAAGAAATAATTCAGGCACCATGAGGCTGGATATCCAGGAGACCTAGGATAGGACTAAATACAATTGGAAAAAAAATCAATGTAATGATGCTTAATGATATTCTCCTATTCTCATAGATTGGTGCCTAGCCCAATTCAACAGAGTGGCTTCATCCTGCGGCTGGTGGAAGCAAATGCAGAGACCCTTAGCCAAACATTAGATGGAGCTTGAGGAATCCTGTGGAAGAGGGGGATTAAGGACAATAGGAGCCAGAGAGTCAAGGACACCTCAAAGAAACTTACAGAATCTACTAACTTGGGCACATAGGGCCTCACAGAGACTGAACTGGCAACCAGGGAGCCTGCATGGGGTTGACCTAGGCATTCTGTATATATGTTACAGTTGTGTAGCTTGGTCTTCTTTTGGAACTCCTACCAGTGGAAGCAGGGGCTGTCTCTGACTCTCTCATTTGCTTTTGGGGCTCTATTTCTGATACTGGGTTGTCTTGTCCAGCTTACTATGAGGTGCCTATTCTTAGTGCAAGTTGATATGCCATGTCTGTCTGAATAGAGAAAGGAGGAGGAGTGAATGGCGCATCAGAGGGGAGGTCAGAGAGGAACTGGGAGGAGAGGAGGAAACTGACCAGATGTAAAATGATGATGATGATGATGATGATGATGATGATGATGATGATGATAACCATTAAAGAAGGACATGGTCCTGACAGAGAAGAGAACTGCAGCTCTTTAGACGCCCATGGCCTATAACTCGGGCTCTGCACTGTGCACAACAGCTCTGCAACCTTGTGTAATGCATGCCCTTTTATTCTTATTGCTGCTTGTTGACACTTCACTGCCTGTAGTCCAAACATCCTGAGTTTCCGAGCATGCCGGGTGGTGGTTTACCCTGGCAGCAAGCCCCTTTGTTTAGATTTGTAAGAGACTGATGTATAAACTACATGTGATAGTGTCAATTTGCAGTCTGTGAACTAAACAACAAGTTTGCTTGCTTGTGGCTGTGCCCCAGGATCTCTGGGCTCCTCACTTGCCAGACTCCGTATGTTTTGTAGTTTGCTTCCAGAAAAGAGAAAGGACTCATTTCATGTGGTGGTGTGAGGGTGAGAGATGGGAAAAGAAAAAGAAAACACAACAAAGCCCGCAGTTTTTACCACCGCAGGGCCTCTTCTGAACTTTCTGCTGAGAGAGACTGGGGCCCCCACACTGAGAAAGTGGCAGAGCACGGGCTGAGCTCCTCCCCACATGGGTTTGCAGCAGAGACACAGTCATATCAGGAGTCAGAGATGCACAGAGTCCAGCCCCGGCGCTGCATGAAGGTCACCCTGACTTGAGATACTGGGACACTAGCTCAGCATCTTCTTTTGTGGGTTCCCCGTGCGGAGGTTACAGTTTGTGAGGTGCTTCCCGTTGCTGCCTGGCCCACTCTGCCTGCTACTTCTGCCAAGTTTTGAAGTCTCTCCTGAGGAGTTGACTCTTATATTAGCTTTTCATTCATTTCATTCCCACTGTTTACCTTAAGATTCCTTGGGGTTCGCTTGACAGAAGGGAGGGAACTGTGGGCTGAAACTTGAGATCTCTAAAACCAGGACCCTAGATCAGAACTCTTTCCAGATAAAGTGGGTCTGAGTCCAAAGGAAATCTGTCACCTATTGCGGGTAAGAAGCAAATATCTATTTGTTTAGTTATGTATGTGTATGGGTATATAAAAGCATACTCATGTATATACATATATATACAGATGTGATATATATCTGTATGCATATATGCACATATATCTACATGTATACACAAAACATAAAAATTTGTATGTATATTCACACACAAATGCCTGTATATATAATAAACACATATATGTATGTACATTCACATATATACATGTATATGCATCCACATTCACATAGAGGTATGTATATATGTGTGTGTTATGTACATACATACATCCACATAGCTGTCTCCATGTATGCACACTCATATGTATGTATTCTGTAAATCCCGCAGGGGAATGTAAGCAGACGTCTCATCTTTCCGTGGTAAGGCTGAAGGGAAATGACTTCTAGGAGACCCTTGCTGTGGGACGGGCCTTCTCTGGGAATTGGCCCATTGGAACTCTGATACACAAAGAGAATGAGGCATCACTTCTTCCATCCTTCTTCTGGAGCTTGCTGGTTAGATAGTCTAGGCAAAATGGTGAGGTTCAGATTCACTGAGAGACCCTGTTTCCACACACATAAACACACACACACACACATGCATACAATGTAAACATATAGAGAGATAAAACTATCTTTGACATGCATTGATTTTGATGAGTTGTATTCTATTTTGAATTTATCCTTTAGTAATCTGTATCTCACGATAGTACAAATCTGCAGGGTAGCAGGTCGTCATAGCGACCTTCCTCCATCCTTCCAGCCTAAGGGCTGTGTTGTGATCCCAACTATTTCGTTTGTGGCTTCTGTTGTCATAGCTCTGGGAAGCTGGGCACTTTCTAGGGCTACCATCTTCATTGAACTGAATGAACTCCAGACCTCGCTTCACCTGCTCCTGTATTTCCATCACTCCTTCAGCCACATAGCAGGCTCTTCATCATTTCCATCACACACACACACACACACGCACACACACACACACACACACACACACACACACCCCAGAGAGGGAAGAAAGAAAATGGCCTAGAAAAGGAGGCATAGCAGGAGAAGCATCTAACCAGGCTATGTTGTTGGTGCTTGGAACCTCCTTAGCACTCGGCTACAGCTTCCTTACTGTGGTTGTTTGAGAAATTTGTGCCTTGAGTCAGAGAGGATGTGGGTGTGAGGGGGATGGGACCTCTGTTCTACCCTTCCTTTCCCCTGGGTGTTCCAGTCTCTCCCCCAGTACTATCAGTAACAATACATGAAGTGTGGGACCAGAAAACTTGATAGATGGTGATTTGAGAGTCAAGGATTTATTTTACTCATGAAACAATGAGTCAAGATTGATGGACCAACCTCAGAGTCAGAGATTTTGTCATCCTTTAGTCCTAGATGCCTAATAAGGTAACCATTGCAGCCATTTAAGTTTAGATGAATTGGAATGAAAGAAAAATAATCTGGTGTTGAGGATTACTGCAGCTTTTCAAGGTACTTGTGGTTCCATAATGACTCAGTAAAGATGGGGACACTTCCATCACGGCAGAAATAATAAAACATCAGCTAAAGACAGAAGGGGATGGCACAAGCCACATTGGTTCATTTTTATCAAACAAGAACCTTTCTTCTCGAATTGCTTTCAAGCACGTACCAGGGTCTTGTTAGTCTGAACTATGGCCGCATGGTGCATCCCAGCTGCACGGGAAACTGGGTACAGGGTCTTGAACAAGGTTGGGAAGGTGACTGCAGTGGGAAGAGCTGTGTGCCTGACTGCCCCGATCCCGAGCTCTCTGGGGGTCATCCGGCAACTAGCCATCCCATGAGCATCCCCTGACCCCTTCTGGTGTCCGCAGCAGCTTTCTGTGTGATCTCTAAAACAAAACAAAACAAAATGAAGAAAGCCAAGCAAAACTGAAAATACTCACAGAAGTCGCTGTATGCAACAGACTTTCCTAGAGGGGCGGGAGCCAGGGAGGGTGTAGAATCTTTTAACACAAGCACTTAGGGCCAAGAGTAGCCTGAACCGAGCACGGGGCGGCTCTGCCATCACGCTCTCCTTTCCACCGCCCCCCATTTCTCACTAGCAGACCCCCTACTCCATCTTCTTCTTTTCAAGCAGTTTAGGCTCATGCTGCAGGATGCATAGTGTGGGGCCTCACTTCGGACACCCCAAACTCTGCAAAGCATTAGTCTTCTCTGACATCCCCATTCCTGTACTTAGTATACGGGACCTGCGGAAGGCTATTTTCTCCGTTCTCTCCTCTTTCAGCTCTGCCAGACGAAAGAGCCTGCACAGATTCATCATCCCTTGTCTAAAATGACGTCATCTGTTTTTGGAAGGCAGGAACATCCACAGCTACTTGGGACTTTAAATAATTTTCCTCCTGTGGCATCGTATTTGATATCTACATGATTGAACAGAGTAAAAGAAATTTATTAAGCATTTTTGTTAAGAGCCAGAGGTTAAGAAATTTTCAAAGCAGTGGAATAAAGCTGGGCATTTTAAATTCTGGAGGCAGAGGGGGTTTACATGCAGTCAGCTTTAAGTATGCCTGGCAACTCTAATCATATTGACAAGTGTATTCAACCTGTTGTGAGTTCACATTTATTATCTCTGTGGCATAGACAGAGGGTTGGATGGGGCAGAAAACTGAGTATCTGGACCCCGGAGCAGAGTGTTTTGTGTATCGTTAAAGGAGTTTGTGAAGGCAAACACCTAGGTGTGGCCCACCAAACCTACATAGCCATGATCAGGTTCCTATTAGAAGTTTGCCCATCCCTGGGTTACAGTCTGAGGAGCTTCCATCTCTAGTCTCAGGGTCTAGAATCTGGTGCCTGGAAACTTCAGATGTTCTGCTTATGTGGAGAACCTCTGGGACTCTGGTGACGACAGCGGTCCTGTATCTGAAGGGAACAGGAGGGACAATGCGGACATGTGCCGTGAGCCATCCCCTCTGCAGTGAATAGCAGCCACCCCCATCAGATCCTGGAGATGGTGGGCAAAGGGTTCGGACTTTCCCGTGGGGTCGGGTCTGCCTAACTAGAACCCACTACCCCAGCTTGAGGAGAACAATGAAGAAAGCATGAAGACCTATGGCAGTACGTGTGTGGGGGTGGGGTGGGTGGCCCTGCAGCTGTCACTTCAGTCAGCTGTCGGCCTGGGCGCAGGCGCAGACTTAGATGAGCCTAAGAGAGTGGGGGAGGGGAACCGAGTCACTCTTAGTTCTCCAAGGAAGCACTGAGATTTGAAGGCTGCCTCAGGTTTCTATGGGATCTGCCCTCTTAGAGACCAGCCCCTTCAGTGTGAGGCACAGGCAGCCCTCGCTTCTCTTTAATCTCAGCTAGCGACGGGGCCTACCGTTAATTCAAGAATCAATGTTTCTCGATAGCAAGTGAGCACCAGTGAAACCTCCTCCTGGGTCCCTCTTCCAAATGCTTCCGGTCAGAGTGTTTCGTACTGGGATTCCTTCATGTTGGATTATTTGCACAGACCTTCCTGTGTGAACATCCATCCTCTAAAAATCTGAAATCTGGATCTAAAATTCTACAAAATTTCGAACTTGTGAGGGTCATGGTGGAGCTCAATAAGTTTCAGGCTTTGGAACGTTTGTATTTTTGGATTGGGATTCACATCTCGTGCCACAAGATGGAGCATCAGCTACAAGTGGTAAAGTACTATAGGGCTCCTGAGTTTCAAGAGCAACTAAAAACCCAAAGTAAAACAAAAACATCCATTATTTTGAATACTTATCATACACATTGGTTACTCATTTAACCCAACATATTCTGGCCAGGAATTCTCCCTTCTTAAATTGAAAATTTTAAAAATATTTTTATATTTTTATGATATATTATGTTTTTATATTTATGTATTCTGATCATGGTTTCCCCCTCCCATATTCCCAGACCCTTTCCACCTCCATGATTTTTTCTCTCTTAAAGAAAAACAAGCAAAACCCCAAACAACCCCCCAAACCAGAATAAAACAAACAAACAACAAAAAGAAAAATCACAAGAAACACATTTATACATAGATACACAAAAACAAAACTCATAAGGATGCAAAATTAGACATACAAGCTAAAGTGCAGTAAGATAAAAAGCACCAAAAAACAAAGCAATAGAGGCAGAAAAATCTATAGAAATCCCCAAGTTTGCTTTGTGCTTGCCATCTACCTCTGTGCATTGGACCTACCCTTGTGGTTTGGGTACCCACAGAGACTCCTTTGGAGAAAACAAATGTTTCCTTTGTAAGTGGTTGTCATTTGGAGTTAGCTCTTGGTTAGGAGTAGTGGATGGCATCCACTTCTCTCTCTCAGAGCTGGGACCCTAATTTATTTGGGGGTTTCCATGTTGTCCTTTTAGCCAATAACCTAATTAGATGTAACCCATTCCTGGCACTAGAAATTACACTGGGTAGCACAAGATGGCAATGAATTTTGTCCCCTCCTGGTGGGTAAGGAAGCTCTAAGTCAGCACTGGGATTCCAAACAAGTCTGTATGGCACAACAGCTCTTGTTTCTTGATAATTGTTTTCTTTTAAAAATTATATTTATCAATTCCGGCTAATTATAGAGTTGTTGATTTTATTGTGATGTTTTTAGACCTGCATGTGTTGACTTTTGCCCTATCCACCTATTCAGTAACTTCTTTCTCCTTTTTACTATTTCCTGATCCTCAATGAACCTCTACTAATTTTCAGGCTTTTACAATATTAGGAGTGAGAGTACCCTACTTAGCCTCGCTTATGAGAGTGTCCCAGTACAGAGGCATTGAGGGAGTCTTGGCTTAGGAATTGCCCAGATCAGATGGACTTGTGACCAATGTCTGTCTGTGATGTAATTATATTGATGCATGACTGCATCGAGGAGGGCTCAGCCACCATGACTGACACCTTCCCCTAAGCAGGTGGGCCTAGGTGAGCTGAGTAAACCAAGAGAAAGTCATTAAGTAACATTCCTCTAACATTTCTGCTTCGGTTCTTGCCTTGGCTTCCTTCAGAGATAAACTGGGACCTGGAAGTGCAAGCTAAGACAAACCCTTTCTTCCGCTAAGTTGCTTTAGTTTGTGGTGTGTAGCGCCACAGAAAGCAGACCAGAAAACAGCATATAATACTTACCGGCCCCAACCTTTACCTTTTTTGTCAGTAGTACAGATGGAACACAGGGACTAGCGTGTGTTAAACAAGTGCTCCACCACTAAGTTATACCCCATGGGAGTCATTGCTTTCCTCCTTCTATGTGATTCCAGATTTCAAACTCAAGCTATCAGGGTTAGAAGGAGGTGCTTCTGCTTGCTGAGCCATTTTGCAAACCCCTAAACAGACTTTTGACAACCATTTGTATTTCTGTGATATTTGTTGAAAATTTTAGAATTTACAAGACTCATCACCTATTCCTCCTATGGGGGGGGCACTTGATTCTTAGTGGAATTCACCCAGTAGTGTTTCTTCTCGTAAAGTCCCCAGCCACCTGCTGAAGAGGCACTTATCACTGAAGCTTCACATGTGGGATAGCGGGACTTAGACAGTTCACTCAGACAGCTAGAAGCAAGAGCAGGGACTGAGCCCAGTTCTGCTAAGTTGTAACCCACACCAGGCTCACTGTGTAGGGCAAAAGTAACCCACACCAGGCTCACTGTGTAAGGCAAAAGGGACAACTGGAGCAGGAAACCAGCCAATCAATGAGCTCCCTGACTCAGAGCCAGTGAAAGAAGCACACCTTGGATCTGAGTGAGTCCTGGGCCAGGGAAATAAATGTCTTTAGTCCTGGAATCAGGACTAAAGACATGTGCCCTGACTCTGAAACTAGCGTCAAAGAAACACACTTTGTTCCTAGAATCAGAGCCAGTGAAAGAAATATGCCCTGGTCCTAAGGTTAGAATAAAAAAGCTAAAAAGGACCAGTGAAAGAAACACAGTTTGACCATGAAGGCAGAGCCATCCCTGCCCCTGACCAGCTAAATTGACCAATCCTTGAGCAGGGAAAAACTAACCAATCCCCCTTCTCCCTGGGAAAACTCCATCCCTAAGAAGCCCTATATAAGCCTCTCTGCCCCTTCAGTTAAGACTGCCCTTAATCCTTCCCTGGCAGAGGCAACCACTCCCCTGGACTCCTTCTTCCCAAATAAATCTCTTTCTCAAAAGAGTCTTGGGTGACCACCTTCATTCACCAGCACAGACTAGAAGAACCTGGCTGGGACTTCCTTTAGGGGACTGAGCTAAAAAAAACCTTGCTGAGATGCTCCCTAGGGGACCTCAGCAAGGCAGAGCAGAACAGGAGAACCTTGCTACCAGGCTCCTTAAGAGGGGCAGAGCAAAGCCAGGCAGAAAAAGTAACAACTTTTCAGAGACAGAGGAGATTGCTACATTTCTGCAGGGGCTTCTCCTTTAGCAGAGTCTTAGAAAAAGAAGAACCATCATGGGCCGGAGAAGAAGCAGATAGCTCTGCTAGGACGTTCCCTTCAATGAACAGAACAGAACTCAGCTACAGTGACTCTCCAGAGGAGCAGGATCCCTATATCCTGCAGGAGACCATCCCCCACCGCACCCCAGCTTCAGGTAGCCTGGCTTCCTGACTTAGTCAGGACACTTTTCCTCCAGGGCTGAGCTGTCTTGTTGTGGCTCCAGCCTCCAGAGCTGTCCTATTGTGGCTCTAAGTATAGCCTGGCTTCCTTATAAGCCAGGAAATCTCTGCAACACTACACTGTAATGCATTCCCCTACACACTGTTTTTGTGTTTCAATGAAGTGGGCAGGGAAAGTGCAAATGAGGGTGAGTGTGGTGGTTTGAATAGGAATGGTAGTCATAGGCTCATGTATTTCAATGCATGGCCATTAGGAAGTGGCCGGGCTACTTGAAAGGGAATGGGAGGTGTGTCCTTTTTTAGAGGAAATGTCCATTTGGAAGTGGGCGTTGAGTTCCAAAAGCTCAATCCAAGACCAGTTTCTTTCTTCCTGCTGCCTGCAGATCCAAAGGTAGAAGAACTCTCAAGCTCCTTCTCCAGCTCCACGCCTGCATGCACGCTGCCATGCTTCCTATCATGAGGACAATGGACTAAAGCTCTGAAACTGTAAGCCAGCCCCAATTAAATGCTTTCCTTTCTATCGGTTGCTAGCCATGGTATTTTTTCATTAAGACAGTGGGGTAGGGCACTTTGGTCCTCAGATCCATTGAGATGAGCCAAGGGGCAGTCTGATAGGATGTTTCGTGTGGGTTTGATGGTCAAAGTGAAGGGTGTGTCTAGAACTTCAGTCATCAAGAAGGGGTATGTATTAGGGCTGCTAAAACAGTAAAGAGGTCTGTGTGGGCAGGTTGATGTCTGGTTGGTTCTAATTTTCTCAGTATTCAAGAGTTAAAATTATTTACACGTTGAGTTCATTGAAAGATGTATGTTTCTTCACTTTAAACAGAAGTGGAGGGTAGAGAAGCACATTGAGCTGCCCAGGATCCCACAACTGCCTTGCTCCCAGGCTCCTGGGATCTAGTCAATCCACTTGTGGCCTTTGTCCTGCATCCCTCATAGGGCATTTTTGCTTGCAAGCAGTACTAGCTGCCTTACCTCAGCTTCAGAGTCTGGGGAAGTTCATGCTGGTCCAGGCTTGAGCAAACTCACTTTCAGAGACTAAAATGTTCATCTTGGCTGATCTCTGGGTTCACTAACTCATGTTTCCTAGATCTCATTCCTTCTCAGTACCACATGTGCCCAGGTACTTTCCTCAGGTGCAAAACAGGATGCTGCCTAGGGTGTCACTCTTGTTATCCATGCCAGTCCCACAGCTCAGTCATTTAAGATGTTACACCTTGTGAGTCCCTGGCTTCTCTCCACTCCTGGTGATGATATTGCTATGACTTTGGCTCCATCATTTCCCACCAGTCCTGGAAGGCGGGGTCTCTGGGGACCTCCAAGAGAATAAAACCCTGTCTGTTTTCTGGTCAAATATGAGGTCTTTCTTTGCTCTTAAATTGTAATCTATTAAAAGACTTTAAGATACAAAAATACTCCCAAACAAAATATTAATATCTGTAGCCTTTTGCGGGGGGAGAAATGCTTTCTTACTAAAGTGTGGCCTGCATTTTCCTTCCTTTTCTTCACATTGCCAGAGTAGGGAAGGTAAGTGGAGCTGTGGAGAAGTGCCTTCTAGTATGGTCCTGAGTCTTCTTACTCCATTCATGAGCTGAGTTCCTAACAACAAATCCGAAGGAAGAGGCACATTTCTCACTTAAGGCATTGTCTGTTTCTATGACCAGTGCCCTTCTTCTCCCTCACAGAGATGTCCATTGCTCTTCACCTCCAGCAGAGCTCTGGACAGTGGCACCGGGGGGCGGGGGGAGTGCTCTTTGTCTTATTTGAATATACTGCTTTTATCCAGTGTTTTCTCTTCCCATAGGGACCCTTCTGTAATCTCTTATGTGGGACATCAACTAGGAGCCAAGTCTTTCTTTTAATCTTTTTTTTTTATTGATTTTATTTAGCTCTACCTTTTTCTTTACTCCCCTCCCTTTTTCTCCCCTCCCCTTCAACCCTCTCCCATGGTCCTCATTCTCCCAATTCACTCAGAAAATCTTGTCTTTTTCTACTTCCCAAGTAGATTAGAGCCATGTGTGTCTCTCTTAGGGTCCTCACTGTTGTCTAGGTTCTCTGGGATTGTGAATTGTAGACTGGTTTTCTTTGCTTTATGTCTAACAGCCACTTATGACACTTATGAGTGAGTACATATGATAATTGCCTTTCTGGGTCTGGGTTACCATACTCAATATGATGTTTTCTAGCTCCATCCTTTTGTCTGAAAATTTCAAGATGTCATTATTTTTTTTCTGCTGTGTAATATTCTGTTGTGTAAATGGACCACATATTCAAGGCACATTTAGATTGTTTCCAGGTTCTGACTATGACAAACAATGCTGCTATGAACATAGTCCTTGTGGTATAATTGAGCTTCCTTTGGGTATATACCCAAAAGTGGTATTACTGGGTCTTGAGGTAGGTCATTTCCTAATTTTCTGAGAAATCGCCACACTGACATCCAAAGGGACTGTACCAGTTTGTACTCCCACCAGCAATGCAGGAATGTTCCCTTTACCCCACAACCTCTCCAGCATAAGTTGTCATTGGTGTTTTTGATCTTGGTCATCCTTTCAGGTATAAGATGGAATCTCAGAGTTGTTTTGATTTGCATTTCTCTGATGACTAAGGATGTTGAGCATTTCGTTAAGTGTCTTTTAGTCATTTTAGATTCTTCTGTTGAGAGTTCTCTGCTTAGGTTTGTACTCCATTTTTTATTGGATTATTTGTTCTTTTGATGACCAATTTCTTGAATTCTTTGTATATTTTGGAGATCAGACCTCTGTCTGATTGAGGCTGCTGAAGATCTTTTCCCAATCTGTAGGCTGTCATTTTTGTCTTGTTGAATGTACCCTTTACTTTACAGAAGCTTTTCAGTTTCAGGAGGTTCCATTTATTAATTGTTTCTCTCAGTGTCTATGCTGCTGGGGTTCTATTTAGGAAGTGGTCTCCTGTACCAATGCATTCAAGTGTACTTCCCACTTTCTCTTCTATGAGGTTCAGTATGGCTGACTTTATGTTGAGATCTTTGATCCACTTGGACTTGAGTTTTGTGCATGGCAATAGATATGAATCTATTTTTATTCTTCTAATGTTAGTATCCAGTTATGCCAGCACCATTTGTTGAATATGCTTTATTTTTTTCATTTGATATTTTTTTGCTTCTTTGTCAAAAATTAGGTGTTTGTAAGTGTGTGGATTAATATCTGTCTTCAGTTTGGTTCCATTGGTCCTCCTGTCTGTTTTTATGCCAATACCAGGCTGTTTTCAATACTGTAGCTCTGTAATAGAGTTTGAAGTCAGGGATTGTGATGCCTCCTTTATTGTACGGGATTGTTTTGGCTATTCTGGAATTTTTGTTTTTCCATATGAAGTTGAGTACAGTTCTTTCGAGATCTGTAAAGAATTTTGGGATTTTTTGAGCATTACATTGAATCTGTAGATTGCTTTTGGTAAGATTGCCATTTTTACTATGTTAATTCTACCTACCCAAGAGAATAGAAGATCTTTCCACTTTCTGGTGTCTTCTTCAGTTTCTTTCTTCAACGATTTAAAGTTCTTGTCATACGTGTCTTCCACTTGTTTGGTTAGAGTTACACTGAGATATTTTATGCTATTTGTGACTATTGTGAAGGGTGATGTTTCTCTGATTTCTTTCTCAGTCCATTTATCATGAGTGTATAAGAGGGCTACTGATTTTTTTGAGTTAATCTTCTATCCTGCTACATTACTGAAGGTGTTTATGAGTTGTGGAAGTTAGGAGCAAACCTTAGTAGCTACAAGGAATGCTCTGAAGTTTGGGGACTTCAACTTCACTCTTCTCTGTGCTTCTCAGCTACACAGGGGAAGGTTTTCTTTCTTTCTTTCTTTCTTTCTTTCTTTCCTTCTTTCTTTCTTTCTTTCTTTCTTTCTTTCTTTCTTTCTTTCACTCTTCCTTCCTTCCTTTTATAAAAAATGAGATGTCAAACTCTTTCTCTGTTATTGACTGATTTCTGGAAGTTTGCAAAGAAGCTTAAGAGTCTATTTTCTTAGTTCCCTAGGAGTGTCTCCTTGAGGCAAGTTGAATCGGTTGAAAGAGGTGAAGAGTTGATCAGAACCCGCTGGCCTAGGCTATAGGAGAAGCAAACACTTGCTCCTGCCTACTGAGTCAGAACCTGGTCCTTCCTGGTTTAGGCTAGCCATCTAGGGCTTTGCAGCTCAAAATTAAAGGTGGTTCTTTTGTCCTTAGGAGGCCACAAGAGTCAGATAAATACCACTTTCACAGTCCCTGTCTCTCTTAGCAGCACTTAAATCATTCCTTATTAGAGTAATCCCTTGTGTAAAAACATCTCCAAAACTGGTATCAGAAGCTTCAAGGAGGAGCATCCTCACAGCTTAGTGTGAGAAGACAACATCATCAATAAATGAGGGAGCTATGAATGCTCTCTCTAGATTAAGATATAAACCGGATTGCAAAACGTTGTGAGAAAATAACTTTCAAAAGATAGAAGATATGAGGAATGTGCCAGGTGGATGACCCACTCTGTCCTGACACTCAGCAGAGCTAGTACTTCAGAAATCCGCCCGTGACTCTCTGTTCCATTCCATTCTCCTCCACAGAGTCACCCCACCAGACCGGGGGAAGCTCTGGGAGGAGGTCTTTATCATCCTTGCTCATCTCCAAATCTATCATTGCACCAGCATGTATATGCCCACAAGTATTGTTTTGCAGTATTTGAAACTATCTAATGTCATAAGCATGATCTGATTTTCCTCCTTAATATTGCCCTTGAACATGGGTGTTGTAGGGAGCACAGGTGGCCCTTTGTTCTGTCCCGGCCACCTGGCTAGCTTACACCAGAAATAATCACACAGAAACTGTATTAATTAAAACACTGCTTGGCCATTAGCTCTAGTCTCCTATTAGCTAACTCTCACATCTTGATTTAACCCATTTCTACTAATCTGTGTTTACCACAAGGTCGTGGCTTACGGGGGGGGGGGGGGAAAGATTTAGCATGTCTGACCTGGCGTCTCCCTGGCGGCTCTCTCTCTGACTCTGCTTTCTTCCTCCCAGAATTCAGTTCTGTCTTCTCCACCTACCTAAGTTCTGTCCTATCAGGCCAAACAGTTTCTTTATTGATTAACCAATAAAAGCAACACATAAACAGAAGGACCTCCTACACCACATGGGTGCCCTGGTCCAACCAATTTTCAGGGTATCTAGTCATTCACTTTGGGGCAGCATCATTAATTATCCAGTCTCATGTTGTTGGATACTTGGCTTGTTCATGACATCTTTGAAATTCATTACAAGAATTCTCCCCACCCCAATAGGTAAGACATTCAGACTCCACCCCACTCCAAGTGCATCCAGGAGCCTTAAAGACTTTTTTAGGCCTAGGGGATTGATTGGCTCTACTCAACCAATTCTGTCTTACTCATCCAGGGCTATGTGTAATCTCAGGGGTGACATAGTGATGCTGTTCACAGCTCATTTCACTTGGTCGGTTGTATCCTCATGTCTTCACACAGTGGTATCTCCAGAATAGGAGCTGAGTCTGTGCCCTAGAACTGAGGAGTGGTGATCCCCAGTCTGCACTGTTGATCCCATGCCAGGGCATCTTCACTGACAATGTTACCCAATAAAACACAGACAGAGTCTCTCTGCATCCCAACATCCTTGAAAACCCTAGACCAGATAGTTATCAGCCACCAATCCAATTCTTTATGCCTGTGAACAAACAGCAAGAAGCAGTAATAGACAGACTGTGCCCTTGATTTATTTATGGAAGTCTCAATCATCAGAACCTCAAAATGTGACTATATTTAAAGACAGGCTCCTTAAAAAAACAGTTGAGTTTCATGTTGTCTCTTAATAGCACCTGTGTAAGAAGAAATGAAGTTACAGATAGATGTGGAGTGAAGAGAGACACACGGAAATAGGCGTAAGACAAAACGGATGCAGACTCTCACATATCGATTTCAAACTCTCAGCCTTCAAAACTGTCAGAGAATAAAGTTACCTTGAAAAGTCTGTGGGAGTTTGGTAAGGCAGGTTTAGCAGACACATGCAGAGGTGTGAGGGCTGGAAGGGACAGATGAAGCTGTCCTTACAGGCCAGTGCCAGGGTCAACCACAGAGAGAGCCAAGCACAACAGTCAACTTCCTATGAGCACTAATAAGATGTTTCTGCATGATGGTCAGACACAAAGCAATTATGGGACCCATCTCATGTTTCCTCGTCAGCAGATGCCAATCACAAAACACAATAGAACATAAGGCCCTGTTCACAGGAGTCAGTTTGTCAAGGAGCCCTCTGGGGAAGAAAAAGTTAAATCCAATTAAACAGTATAAAGGGGAAATTTGAACAAACAGGTAATATATTCCATGTTCATGATGGAATATAATAACATTGAAAGGACATCAAATCCTTTCATATTAATTTCTAAATTTGATGAAAATGAATGTTAATTCCAGATGGACAGGTTGAGAAGCTTGACAGACTTGTTATGAGGTAAATACATAAATATTTATTTATATAAATAAGATTCATAAATATCTGGACCTTTCACTAGTGTCAGGGGCTCACTACACAGCTCTGGCTGCTGTGGAACTCACTGTAGACCAGGCTGGACTGGATAGTGGAGACCTGCTTGCCTCTATCCTCCAAGTGCTGGGATTAATCTTGCATGCTATGTCAGTTTTTTTCTTTTAAAAGAGAAAGGATTCCTCTCTTTTGGAGGTAGGAATAAAAGACTAAAAGAGGTGCTTTGCTGCTGAGAAGGGTGGTTGATAGATTGACAAGAACTTCCAGAGAAGGTAAGTGACCAGGCCAAACCAGAACTTACATCTGTCCTGCGCTCGGCCTCGCCTGCAAGAACCACGCAGGACACAGGATCCTACTGCAGAAATAGCTTTAATGCCCCTTGGGAGAGCGAGCATCAACCAACATGGCGGAGACCCAGATATGATGGAACCCATCCCTTATATAGGAAACAGACCCTGCTTCGGACGTGTCACTCTTGGATTGGTCCGCTGCTCCCAGTCCTAGGTGATGCCTCGGGAGTAGGCAGGGACACAGTAGTGGAAAGTTACCAACACGTGTGCGTTCACCTGGCGGTGAAGCCGGATGTCAGCGCCATCTTGATGATGGAGAATGTGGCTGCGGCCCCCCACATACATCTGAGACAGGCTATCAAGAAGAAAATGCTTTTAAGCATGAATTTTGAAAACTAGACACATTTATGGGGTTGTGTTCTACAGCAGAGGTCTCCTTCCAAGACTTTAAGGCAAAGAAGAGGCAGATGCATTTAGGTAGAGATTCTTTTAGACACCCCCGTCTCCCCCATCTTGTTCTATAAACATTTTCACTTGAAATAGAGATCTATAGGAAATTTCAAAATGTGAAAATGCTGCATTTCTTATTGAAACTAGCGTAGGGATGGAATTAGACGTTCAGGACATGCTGTAAAGAAGAACACCCTCCCAGATTGTGGGAGACCACAGGGAGGGCTTCGCTTGGCTCAGGATGGGAGGGGATGTCTATTAGATGTAGGGTGGGGTGGGGTGAAGTTCCAGGAGTTAAGTCGGCTGTGCTAGAGAAATGAACTGGTAAGGTTTTGATGTATCTGGGGCTCTGGGTAGGTCTTACACGTTGCTAGTGTTACCAGATCAAAGGAGAGCAGGCGGTGGGATCAACGGCTGTGAGTAGGGCTGGTGGGAAAACCATGAGAGGACAGACACAGTTCCTGGTAGGAAATGTTGACTGAGGTCCCCCAGGAACCAAGGTCCTGAGCATCGCTCATACTGAGACACTGGAGATTTTAGTTCCTGTCTCAGGAGAGAGGTCCTGAAGACCCAACTAGCAGAGTTCCTGGAGGCGTTATTTATGGTGCTCTCCTGAACGGCCACACTTAGGAATTCCATTTCACACTTTCTGTTGCTGTAATAGACATCACCTAGGAGAAAGGCTTGCAGTACAGTGTTACGGTCCTACGTTGAGGGTAGCTGGGGCAGAGGCTCAAGCAAGGCCTGAAGCAGAAACCTTAGAGAAGCATTGCTCATCGTCTCATTCTCTGGCTCAACCTTAATCATCTTTTTTATACAGCCCAGGCCCATCTACCCAGAGACGGTGCTGCTCACAGTGACCAGGGCCCTGTCATGTCAAACACCAGCCAAGACAATCTCTCATAGACATGGCCAGAATCTGATTGAGGAATTCTTCAAGTTAGATTCCCTCCTCCAGAGTGACACTTACTTATGTCAAGGCGACAATTAAACTACCTAGCACAACACTCTTCTTGAATCCTTAGATAAGAAAGTTAGCAGGTTGGGTCTTTTTACTTATTAAATAAATAATAATAACTTATTAAATTTTGTTTTATTCACTTATTCTTTGTGTCTTTCACCTTCATGCCTCCTGATCCTACCCACCTTCACCCCCAGAATAAAACAAAATCAAATTTAAGAGAAAAAAGCATAAAAGGAGGAGAAAGGGAAGCTCTCGTCGTGGAAATTGCACCGTGACACAGTGAGTCATGCAGTAAACCCCTATATCCACGCATTCTTCCCTGCAGGGTTCATCCCAAAGAACCACTGGTCTGGTTTTAAGCCTCTGGTCTCTGCTACACTGTTGACTCTGGGTCCAGTGTCTCTTCCTGAAGATCCTGTTCTACCCGGTGTCATGGAGATCCTGCAGCATCACAGGCAGGGTGGATGTTGCATTGGGCTAACACATAACCCTGGTTCTGGGCCTGGTGATTGCAGGGTTGGTCCGCCCGCCAGCTCTCCTGTGTCTTCACTACTGGTGTGAGCTCTCCAGCAATGCCCTGCCTAGTTCGCCCCTAGTAGTGAAGTGTGAGATGTGCAAGGGTGGGGCCATTTCTCCTGCTTTCATGTCCTCAGGGTCGGTTCTCCCACACCTGCCCCTTCGGGGCCAGCTCTACTGTGTGGCTCAAGTGAGGTGCAGGGTCCACTTTCCCGAGTGCTGCGGCTGGTAAGGGGGGGGCAGCTTGCTCATCTGTAGCACTTGGTAAAGGCCAAGGGGTAAGTGGAGGGGGGCGGCTCTCCCCTACTCACCACCACTTGATAGACAAGTAGTGGGGACAGCTTTCCCTTGCTCACAGCTTTGGGACTGGCTCACCCGCACATTTGCCAGCAGGATTGGCTCTATTGTGCTGCCCAGGTGAGGCCCAGGGCCTGCTCTCCTGAGGCATCGATGTGGGGGTGTCTCTCCCCCATCCATGCCACCATGTGACATATGAGGGGTGGCTGGGTCTCTCATGCTCATGTTTCAGGTGTTGGCTCACCCGCGCTCTCATCAACAGGGTCAGCTCTGCTGTGCCGTCCAGATGAAGTGCAAGGCTCACTTTCCAAAGTGTTGCGGCTGGTAGACAGGTCAGCTCCCTCACCAACTGGAGGCAGCAGGGGTAATGGGGGAGGACCCTCATGTCCACCACCACACAGCAGACTGGAGAGGCCATACCAGCTATGCCCCTCTCAGGCCCTCTGGGCTGCTTCGCCTATGCCCCTGTCCTCAGGGCCAACTCTACTGTGCTGCCCAGGCCTTGTGCAGGGTATGCCCTCCTGAGCGCTGCAGCTGCTGGCGACAGTTTGGGTCAGGTTCCCTGTCTGCTGCAGGTGGCAAGGGGGTGCTGCGGAAGTATCTTCTGCTGCTTCAGCCAATAGTCGCTGAAGCACGAGCCCACGGTGCTGTGGGAGCGCTTTCCGCTGTGGGAGCGCTTTCCGCTATGTCAGCCAATAGCCGCTGAAATACCAGCCCACTGGGGCGTGGTATATTTCTCTTTTAAAAAGAGACACAGAGCTCAACTCGGGCCTCTTGGCTCCGGAGCTTGGTCTCGGCTCCTGCTCCCGGCTCCTGCTTCAGCGACTAGGATCCCTTCCTGACAGTTTATGGTGTATGTAAGTTTTACCCCCCCCCAATAAATAACCCCTTAAAACATAACTGGTGTGGGATTGATTCACTGTTAAGGGGTGAGGGGAGGAGGGCATCTTTCTCTCACCCATGCTGCCACATGGCCAATGAGAGGGGCGGGGCCTGCTCCCCAGTTCTCACACCCTCAGGGCCAGCTCACCTATGACCCTGAGAACAGGGTCAGGTTATTGTGGTGCCCATGTGAGGTGTAGGGCCCTCTCTCCTGAGTGCTTCCTCACTGCCCTCGCCTCTTCGAATCTGCCTTGTTCCCATATGCGCAGCTCTTTCTGTTTCCCTCCCTCCCGTACCATCATCTTGTTCTTACCCTGCCCCTGCCAGCCGCCTGGCATGGCGCGGAACTGTTGCTGTTACTGTTTCCTGGCCGGGGGATAGAGTCTGGGATTCATCTCGTACACAGTAAGATTCAACTGGGGATGTAGTTCATTTCTAGTTCAATTACTAACAGGTTCAAGTCTGAGCATGGCATACAGTCTGGTGAGGTAGTGTACCCCTCCTCTGCCAGCATTCACCTGTGATCCCAGCATTCAGTATACGAGGGCAGGAGTAGCAGAAGTTCAAGCTTACCCTTGTCTACATAGGAAATTTGAGACTAACCTGGGCCAACATTAATTAAGATACATTCTTAAGTCTTCTAGAAGAAGTAGCAGACAGTAAGAGACACCCGTGGGCATGTAAGAACTTGATGCACGACAGACCTCTCTTTACAGATCAGTGCAAGGCTTCAGTGGCTTGCAGGATGGGCTGACTACGTGTATCAGGGTGTAAGTCCACTCCTGTTTTACCTCTAGCTCTGAGGCTGACTTAAATGTGGAAAGTTAAGCAATGAAGCCTACAGAAGACACATTCACATGTTTTTGTTACCTAGGAGTGTCAAAGACTCCTGAAGAAAACCTGTCAAACCCAAGTTCTACTAGGAAAAGTGATGGATTTATTGGAAAGGATGCATGTCTAATCATGGATTTAAGCACCAATAACCCAGATTCCCCCAATAATCTGTAGACTAATATATGTCAGTTGAAGATTTTGGCCTCTGCCAGGATTTCTGGCAATTTCTGACTACATTTTTTGGATGTCAAACTGAGCTGTGTGAACATCCATAATGCTCAGGATAACTCCACAACAAAGGAATATCCGGACAAATGCCAGTCACGCGGAGACTCTGATGCCACAGGCTGTTACATATGGTGTCACATTTCAAATCAACATGCTCACAAGGAGCTTTATAAATTGTTAAGGAAAAGGAGTCCAGTTAAATATTGGGCAAATAAACACTTTACAAGTAGAGCTACTTGCTCGTCAGTATCTGGACAGGACTCACACTTCAAAGAGTGCGTGAGCCCAACTGGCGAGGCCTGGCAAAGGGAGCAAGTCAGATAATTGGTGAACATTCATTGCACAGTAGGATTTATATATTCTCTATAGGTCTGTTAGCCTTCACAGAAAGTCTCCAAAGCAGTTGGATTTTAGAAACTTTTTTTTCTAGTGTACTGATAATTTTATGTGGTTTCTCCTCCTCTTTTTCCCCTTCCCTTCCTTCCTCTCCTCTCCTCTCCTCCCCTCCCCTTTTCTCTCCCCTTTCCCCTTCTCCCTCTTTTCCCTTCTTCTTCCCCTTTCCCTTCTCTCTCTTCTCCTCTCTTTTCCTCTCCTCTCTTCTTCTTCTTCTTTTTTTTTGGGGGTGGGGGAAGGATTCTCAATGTATACCAGGCTAACTTTGAACTCACTCTATGGCCAAGGAGGACCGTGAACGTTTGATCTGCCTTCCCTACCTCCCAAAGGCTGTAGTTATAGGTACATGTTGCCGTACCTGGCTTACGCTGCCCTGAGGTTTCATACATGCCAGGGAAGCACTCTGCCAACTGAGATACTCCCCCAATGCCCGACATAGGCTATTTGCTTTTGATATGTTCATGCATATATGTATAGCATGAGTGTAGAGGTCAGAGGTCAACTTTGGCTGTCTGTTCTCAGGAACCTCCCACCTTTTGTTTGAGAGAAACTCTGTCATTGGGCTTGAACTTTACCAAGCTTCCCAGGGTCCCTGTCTTTGTCTTCTGTCCTTCCATTTCTGGAGGTGCATGCCTCTTTGTCTAGATTTTTAGGTGGGTTGTGGGGAGAATTGAAGTTCAGGTTGTCCTGCTTGTGAGGTAAACACTTCACTGAGCCATTTCCTTTTTACTAATTTATTTTTGCTGCCATATTTTGCTACCTTGGTCAAGCTTTCATCATGAACCCCAAAGACTGAGTAGCTTACAACAGAAACTCATTTTTTTGGTGCTTTGGAGACTGGAAGTCTGAGATCCAGATGTGGCAGGGTTGGTTCTCCAGAAGGCTCTACGAGTGTTTTAGAGACAGTGATCTTCTTTTGATGTCTCTACAGATGTTCCCTCTCCAGCTCACAGAAACAGCAGTCCCACTGGTTTAGGATCCAGGCCTACAACTTTATTTCAGCTTAAACATGGTTTCATTCAGGGGTGCTATACGTTCTAGCTTCAGTATATGAATTTTGGCTGACACAGTTTGGCTAGGACAGATGCACACCCTTAAGGGATTATCTGACAAATGCACACCCTTAAGGGATTATCTGACAGATGCACACCCTTAAGGGATTATCTGAAGGGAATCTTGTGAGACTCCTTGATCCTCAGGTATTTTCTACATTGCTGTATTTAAATTGCCAGAATTTTAGTTAAGATTTAAAAAATTCATGTCCACATTTAACTTTGTTTTTTGTTTTATTTCCTGCCGCCATCTCCAGCATGTTTCAGTATTATGGTTTTAACAGGTCTCCAAAATGAGACAGGTAATTTTGCTCCTTGTTTGACTCTGTAAAACAATGGCTGCAAGCTCATTTTACACGTGTCTTGGAGGCTTGGTGGAATTTAGCGCTAAAACTCCATCAAAGATGGGAGGCAGAGCAAGAGGAGAGCTCATAAAGGTGGATGATGAGGAACAAGACCACAGTTATAGTCTCTATACCTGGGGTCCAGTTTCCAGCCCCTCAAAACACAAAGGAGTAAACAAAACAAGCTGAGTCAAGTTCCTGTCCTGCTCAGAGTCCTCCTGAGCTCCACACTACTCTCCAGAAGCAGGTCGCCAAGCTGATGCCCCTCAGCTGCCCTTGCCTTCCTCTCCAACCCTGGAGCAGAGTTCAAGTACATTGGCACTTACCTCATTCCCCAGCCAGTTCCTCTCCCAGCCCTAGTACAGTCAGGCAGGAGATCTTCTTAAGGCGTCTCAGACTCTCCCTCTTCCTACAGGCTCAATGAAGCCACTTCCTGTCTCTTCCACCCTACGTTCTGAGGATGCGGTATACAGAACCAAAGAAAATGTGACTTGTGAGTGAGATCCAGGGGTCCACCTCATGAACACAGTCTTCTCTAAAACATGCCAGTCCCTGTCTTGAGTGACTCTCAAGGTCATGTCTCTACTTCAACACTTAATAAGTTCTTGTTTGAGAGTGAAGTGGAGGCAGATGGTCATGCTGCTCCTGAGGTCTAGAGGAGATGGCCCCTTCCCTTGTTCATGAGTTTGCGGAGACTCTCAGGTGTCCATCAGAAAGGGTTTAAAGCCTCTACCTTCACTGCCACGTGCCTGCTTTCTTTCACCCGAAGGTCTTTTGAAATCTTCTTAGCTTGGTCTCGAGATCCAGGAACATTTACCTCTAAGAGAGCCTGATAGTATCCTATAAATATTAGAGACAGGGAAACTGAGACCCAGAGAGGAGGTGGGTCAGGACCTACTTCCAGAGGAGGCAGAGGAGGGCACAGGGAGCTTGCCTCCAGGTGGAGACTCTTCTGCTAGTGTTTGTTGCAAGACTACTTGTCATGTTGGTCCCCATTTCCCTGCATTATCTCCTCCTCCACCTCACTCTACCCTCTTGCCATGAACTGGATCTCTTCCCATTTATGTATTGAAGCCCTAGCTCCCAAGGTGACTCTGAAGGAGATAGGGTCTTTATAGAAGTAGTTAAGGGAAGGAGCCCTTGCCTGGTGGAATGTTAGAGTATCAGAAAGACGTCCTACCATCAGGCCAGTCCCCATCCCAGGGTGTGTACCAGGTAAGGGAAAGTTCTGTGGAAACTACAGTTACCCTGTGTAGGTCAGTTGATTCTCTTCTCTTAGGATGCACTGCTGAGCTTAGAGGTCTTGCAGAGGGCTCACACCCACACACCAGTTCCAAGAAAAACGAAGCAGTGGGGCTCATGTGGTTTCGTGAGTCACATTGGCCACTCTTGCCAAGTATTCAAATCCTGTGGCTAGAGGAGCCTAGCCACGCTTTCTGACTATTCCGCTGTTGCCTGCGGCCTCAGGCTGCGAGGTGCATGAAGCTCTCTCTGGTCCAGAAGAGAGGCAGCTGTGAACTGAGAGGACATGAAGGTGGTGTTCAGGATGGTCCCACTACCGGGCAGTGGAATGTCTAGGATATAAATGGGGAGCTTGGGAGGGATGGGATGCTGTGGTCTGGGAGAGAGAAGGACACCCACTTCAGATTGGAGAAACCCAAAGAAGGGCTGGAGAAAATAAGTGGATGTGAGGTGAGAATTGAAGGCAATTAAGGATCAGAGTACAGGGAATAAAGAGGAGAAAGGGGAAAGACAGAAGGCAGGCAGGAGGCAACGCCTCAGAGGGTGCCACTACTTGGAACTCTGTGCTGGCTTGGTTTTCACTTCCATTGCCACTCAGAATGCCAGGAAGAAAGGAGGCAGAGGGCCTGAGGGAGGAGGCAGTCCCAGCTAAGTAAAGAGCACACAGGAGAGGGTGATGTTCTTGGCTGGGGTCCAAACAGCAGCCATTTACCTTCAACACAGCTCTGCTCTGAGGACAGAAGACCAGGACCAAGAACCTGCATGGCTGAGAACTGTAAAGACCCAGAGTGATTCACCAGTTACCAAGCTGAGGCCTCACCTCTGGCTTTGTCATCTGCATGTCATTGTGTGTGTGTGTGTGTGTGTGTGCTTGTGTATGTGTGCAAGTCTGTGTGGGTGCACACACGTGTGGATCTGTGCGTGTGGAGGTCAGGGGACAATCGTGGCTTCTTTTCAGACGCAGTCCATTTTCTTCCATTTTGAGGCATTTCTCACGATCTTGGAATCCGCTAATGGCTCAGGCTTGCTGTTAGTGTGTCCCTGGGACCCATGTGTCTACCTTGGCATTACTGGGAATATGAACATACTCTACCACATCCAATTTTTTAATGTGGATTTGGGGGACTAAGCTCAGGTCTTCATGCTTGCAAGGCAAGCAGATTGCCAGTGAGCGGTCCCTTGAGGCGTACCTCTGGTTTAGCATCACATGTGGAGTGGAAGGACTTTTGTTCTTCAGTGCTACTGCTGGTACAACTTCATCAGGGCCGATGCTCAAGTGAACATCAGAGGAACTTCCTGATAGGCACCGATCTGGGCCTTTGTCATCTTGTCAAAGAGGTTTCCAATATGGAGTGCCAGCATCTCCATCACCGTTCATTGGTACCACTCTCTGAGTGCTTACTGTGTGCTAAGTACTGTACCAGATATGCTATGTGCTGGAGGCTCTGGTCTGAAAGATGTCCCGCATCTCCAGTTCATGTGCTAGAGTGCTAACCTTGACAGTTTGGATCTAAAATCTTTTAAAGAGGTAATTAAGCGGAATGAAGTCTTAAGCCTGAGTCTAGGAGAGGGGTAGGTCTAGGGATCCCTGGAAGGTGGTGGGGTTCTTTGCCTGGAGAGTGCTGGCTTCCAGACCTTAGATTAAAGGAAAGAGCTTGTTGGAAGAGGCACCTTCTCCCCCTTATTTGTGGACCAGAAAACTGGTGCCTGGAGAGATGCCAATTCGTCATTGTGGTTGGACTGCATGTGGTGGTCCTAATGCAGGAACGAAAAAATCTTGGGATCCAGATTCAGATCACAGAAGCCCAGGAAGAGTGTCTCAGCTCTGTTCTCAACTCCATCACTTCACAAACAAGGCGTGTGAGGCCAGGGGACACTCTGTTTCCAAATGGGAGGAAATGCAGGTCCAGCCACTTCCCTGGGTGCCCACTGCTGAGGATTCCCCGGGCTCTGCTCCTCCCAGTCATGCTGCTAATCCTCACCCTGGAGCCGCCTTCTCCCTGCCTCGAAGGTCGGCACTTTCTGCCCAGCTGTCTCTCCCGGAAGTCAGTCTCAGAACCTCAGTGGTTCGCAGCTGTGGCCGGGATCCTTCTCCCTGCACATCCGTCATTCCACCGTCTGCTTGTCTGTCACCTCTGAGCTCACCAGACTACATGCTTCAAAGAGGTGGCAACCTTGCCACTGTATTTTTATAGAAACTATAGCTTTTGAGATAAAAACACACAGCAATCAAATGTGTGACTGTGATCTTAGACTGAGAATATGATACTTTGTGAATGTTCATGTATGTGAGAAAACATGTGCATTAGTGTGTTACTGTGAGTGTGTGAATGCGTGTTATGTGTACGTTTGAGTATGTACATTTTTGTGTGTGAATAAGTGTTAATAAGTGTGTGACCACGTGAGAGTGTGAGTGTACATGTGAGTGTGACAGTGTGTGTTAGTGAATGTGTGTATGTTTGTAAGTATGTGACTATGTAAGAGACTGTGAGAGTATGCATGTGTGTGAGAATGAGTGTATCTGTGTGCAAGTGTGAACCTATGAACATGAGACTATGTGACAATATTGAGTGCAAATATGTGTATTTTGTGAGTTTGTGTGTTTGAGTGTGTGCATACAGATGTGATTATGAGTGTATCATTGTGCATGTATACACAAGCAAGAGTGAAAGTGTACTTGTGTGTGCACATGTATGAGCATAAAAGCATGGCTGTGTTAGCAAGTGGTGAGTTTGTATGAGTGCCTGGTTAGTTTAAATATGTGTGAGAGTGTGAATGTGGTATTGTGTTAATGTGAACGTGTGTTGATGTGTTAGTGTGTATGAATGTGTGAGCATGTGTTGGAGTGTAAGAGTGTGAAATGGTGACTGTGTTGAGTGTGGGTGGATATCAGTGTATCAAAGTGTGTGAGTGTGTAAGCCTGTGCGGTATGACTTATGTTGCTAAGTGTGTGAATGTGTATTTCTGAATCTGACTCTGAGTGTGCATATATGAATGCGAGTGTTCACTGATGAGTGTGTGGGCATGAAAGTATAGAGTAGAGGTATGTAAATATCTGCATAAAGTGTGTGTAAATGAGGATAGTGTGAACCTGTATACACAATCATGTGAGTGTATGTAAGAAAGTGTGAGCTAGTGAATAAATGTGTGTGTGAGTGTGCTGAGACTATGCAAGTGTGTGTGAGTGTGACTGATAGTGAGTGTTAATGTGCCTGAGTATACAAGAGCAAGTGAGTGTACAAATGCCAGTGTGAGTAACCGAGTGTGTGAATGTTAGTGTGGATCAGTGTGACCAGTTAGTAAAGCATGGTCTGCTCTCTGCTTCTTGTCCATGACTACTGTGACCTGGGGTCTGTCACTGTTCCTTCCCATGGTGTGACTACATCCCTACTTAACTCCCGAGCGCCTTATTGCCTCTGTCTCAGCCATTGTCTTTGGCAGAAGCACAGCAGCGAGGATCACAGTACTGGGAAAGCAGAGGTGTTCAGTAGCGGGGGACTGACTAGAGAAGAGTGGCTTGCTCACACATGGAACCCTGGGCCCCTATTGGAATGACCACATGGAGGACTTCATGGTGTTGGGAAAATGAGACGTGACACAAAGACAAAACACAGAGTGTTGTAAACGGTTCATATGCTCCTCAAAATGCGAAACCCAGAGATACGAGATCTTGCCCCTTTTCCTCTCCTAGGTATCTGTCCCAAAGAACCGGACATACACATCCACAGTAAGATTTCCTGTGAACATTTACAGCCGCATTCTTCGTAACAGCTGGAAACAGGAATATCTTCCATTCATCAGCAGGTGAACAGGCAAATGGATGTGGTAATCAATGAAGAAAGGATTTCTGTATACATGGATGAACCTAGTAAATGTTTTGCTGAGCGAACTAAGCCAGACATAAAATGTCACATGCTGGATGACTGACTTGTATGAAATGTCCAGTATAAGCTAATCTACTGGGATAGAACAGATTTGTGGCCCCCGTGGGCTGAGGAGAGGAAGGACTGTGGAACTGCAGCTTAAAGGGCACGAGCTTTCCTCCTGATGGCCCTGTGACATTTACATCGCTAGATGTGGTAATGACGTCCACCTTGTGAATGTGCCCGGTACCTCTGAGCCGTGTGCTTCCAAAGGACTGGGCTAGCAAAACGGTTCAGCGCGTTAAAGTGCCTTGCTGTACAAGCCTGATGCCCTGCATTTGAACCAGGATCTCATGGTAGAGGGAGAGAACTGTCTCCCAAAAGCAGTCTTCTGACCACTGCATGCTCACCACGACATGGGTGTATACACACACACACACACACACACACGAACCAAGAAACAAACCAAACCACTGGGGGATGTAGCTCAGTGGTAGAACACTTGACCAGCATGCGTGGCATCCTAGGTTCAATGCCCAGTATGTGAAAAAAAAAAAACAACCATTCCTGAACGGTCACTGTGTTAAAGTTTATGATATTGTATATACACCACAGCAGGTAAGTATGCATATATGAATATGTGTGGAATATATGTATACATATATAACACTATATTCTATCACATATATGTATATATATATGTATGGGTAGATGGGAACTATGTACAAAGGAATCAGGAGGTTAGAGAAGGGGGAAGAAGGCTGGCAGCTCACTGGGTAGTGAGGGAGTCTCTGTCGGCAACATCTTATTACTTTAAACAGTCTATAGTGTGTGCAGACCAATGAATGTTAGCGTTGATTACAACTGGATTAGCGTGTTAAGGTTGCTATTGGATCCTTTTCATTTTCTGAGGGTTTGAAATCTTACTGAGGAAAGAAGAGAGTCGGAGCCTCTGAAAGCCCTGCTCCTGGCAGCAGAGTGCATTCATTTCCTTACCCCATTGCGTTCTGGGAGTGTTTAATTTAGGGACGGGAGAACATGAGATTTTGTCGTGTTTTCGCCTGGCTGCATCCTATTATTTTAGAGTCTATTGAAGTTAATGATGCAGGCTCTCTATTCTTTTCTGCTCAGACCTGGTACTTAGGTTCTGATCAATGTGTTCCATCTTCTGTAGGCCTGGTGATGGGCTGGGGGGCTTTTCATCTCAGATAATTACTTCCTCCCTTTTGTTTGGTAGAGGACAGGGTTTTCATTTCAGGTCCATAATCTTCAAAGATAAGGCAGTAGATTTGCTTTCTCAGTTCATAATTTTACAAATGAGTTATTCCATCATCATTACTGACAATTCTTCAATCTATAATACCTCTTAGAAATGACAGTAGGGAGGGGTGACGATGCTCCCAGGCTAATTTTAGATATTGTCAATTAAGTTTCCAAAGAGATAGATTCCCAGCATCTCTGGGGATGAGGCAGGAGATGGCCAGTGGCTATTTTTCTTTAAGAAGACTTAATTTCTCCATGGGTCTTGCTTTTTTCCTCTGTATAACAAAATGATCACCACCAATGTTCCAGAATTAGCTATGCAGTCAAGTCAAGAATGAGCCAAACAAAATCTAGCTAAACATGTATATCCAGGATTGAGTGTAATGCTGCTGGAGGTTCCCATTGTCCAAAGTTTTCCTGAAGGTCCCTTCAAAGCCATGTTGTCTGAGAAGGCATCTTACAGATGAAGTTAAAGCTATGGTCAGCAACAGGAGTGGCCAGAGAACCTGACGCCTGGTGTCATTTCAAGGTTGTATATGTAAGTGGCTCACTTACAATCCACCTCACTCGTCAGTCTTAGCTTCAAGTGTCTTTTGTCCTTTTCCAAAAAGAAAACAACAGGACTGGGGAAATGATTCAGTGGGTGAAGCCTTTGTCACAGAGTATGCGAGGACCTGGATTTGGGTCCCCAGCACCCACAAAAGGCCTGAGGTGGCAGCACAGGACAGTGTAGAGCAGGGGAAGATGGAAGACTGATCCAGAGAGTCCCAGAAACTTGAGAATCCCAGAGTGATTGTCTCACGTGCAGGGTGAAGCCTGACATTCCCAGCTGTCCTCTGACCTCCACAGCGGCAGAAAGATTTAAAAAGATGAAAGAAAACGATGGCAAAGCCACAGCGCCTCTTTCTTTGACATGTCCCCTCCACCAAAGGTTGCTCCTATGCGACAGTCGTGTGGCAGGAAGAGCTCTGCCTGCTGTGGACAAGCCTTGCTCCCTGGAGACGCGGTGTGGTCTGGGGCTGGCTGCCCCTCTTGTGGGACTGTCAGTTTCCCCCTTTGTGAGTGTGTCTGGGCCCCACAAATTCTAGAGCTCTGAAGAGTTAGCGGGTGCCTCTATGTGTGAGGAACTTGGGGTCGGAGAAGGACCCTGCAGGAGTTCAGACAGTGGTGCAGGGTCCATCTGTGTGAGTCAGTTTATCATCAACAACAGCTGAAATTAGGAGACTTTCTGATTCTTACATAACTGTAGTATAGGTACTCTCTCCATTGTTAGGGAAACAAAGGTACAGATAGGCTAATCAACTTCTGAAAGTCATAGTCATGCAGCCTGATAAGCATCACATTGCCTATAGTTAATGTTATGCACTTAACAGTGGTGGAAGTGAGTGCTCTTCCCATAGAAAACAGAGCTTTTAGAGTTTTACTTTCTTGGGATATGAAGATGCCAAAGAAGACCATGCATTTTCTAAAGACATTTTCAATGAGCCATGGGTTCACAGAGGTTTTCCCTTCAATAGAGATGAATGGAATCTTAGAGAATGGATTTGATCCCTAGTGACATAGAGATAACACTTCTTTGGGAACCCTAGCAATTGACATTCTAATACAGCATCTTTAGGTGTGGTGTGTAATACCTGTTTGATGGTGGTTTCCTGCTCTGACTTTGTAATTGATGAGCAATTCCTGCTCCTTCTGGCTTCTTATGTTATACAGGAATAGGAAGAGGGTGGGATGTAGGGTAGGGAGAGAGAGAGGGTGGGGTATGGGCTAGGGAGAGGGTGGGGTTTGGGGTAGGGAGAGCGTCTAGGAGAAGACAGACCGTTTCTGATGATCATCCATTCTACTCTCTTTCCCTCGTCTTTCCTCCCTTGCTCTTGGCTACTTCTCCCCGTACCCTCATGGCCTTGTGGACCAAAAACCTGTGACCCATTCCAGCCCCAGATCTTAACAAGCATCTTAGAGTCTCCTGGGTCTCATCCTAGTCATGCCCCTGTTCACTCTTTTATTAGTAAGCTTTTCAGTGCTCCTGCATGACAAAGGTCAGTCCTTTCGAGCTCACATGGGATTCCTGGCAGGTCGTGTGCGATTCTGAAGTCTTTGAAGCTCTGTGAAGCAGAGCAAGTCCTTTCTCCTAATCTTCCCTGAGCGGATGGGAGCTGCTCATTCTCCTCCTCTCTGATGTGGCTTCGTCAGGATCTGCTTAATGCAGATGTTAGTGTCTATGACGTACTAGTCATAACTCTATTAGGCGTGTCACACAAAAGATCATAAGCAACTAATAGTCTTTTTGGATACTGAAAACATCATGCTTTTAAAAACCCATTGGGATGAGGGAGAGTGTGCTTACATAATGCACCATGCAGGCTGCTTGGCTGTTCTCTTGTTCCTTTGTGTCTGGAATTAAACAGAGCACCACACATGATATGAAGTGTGCTTGCTTATCTCATCCTCCTTTGGGATTATTTCCTTTGCCACACTTCTCAGACTGGAGTCAGTTTACCAGAAAGCAGGATCAGTTAGATCTTGTGCTTGGTATCAGATAGAACCTCTGCACTGCTGGGTAAGTGTTACCCACACCTGGGAGGTAGACTTGTAAGATGCTGTCCTGTTCACATGAAGTTGTGAAGCTGGCAGTCTATCTACTCACCATTTTTCATTGTATCCATCCGTCCGTCCATCTGTCTGTCCGTCCATCCATCCATCCATCCATCCATCCATCCATCCATCCATCCATCCATCCATGTCTTTCATGACATATTTATTGAGGATCTAGATCTCACTTGGGAGCTAAGGATGGTGTAATAAGAGAGACAATCAACATCTTTGCTTTCAAGGAGCCCACAGTTCAGTGGAGTCAGGGAGCATGGGAAGAACAACAAATAAACATGGCCCAGTGATGTCTGGTTTTCATGTGCTCACAGCAACAGTACTTCTGTTTGGACCCTCGCTCCATAGTTGTTGGCATTATATTGGGAGACTGTGGTATTTTAGCATATGGGCCTAATTAAGGACACTAAGAAACCAGGTATAGGTCTGTGAAAATCATATTTGTTTCCAGTCTAATGTTTTGCTTCCCAGTCAGTAATCAAAATATGAGGTGCCACTCCTTCCTTCACTAGCATGGACTGAGCTAGCTTTGCCTTTCCCCTCATTGATGGACTAAAATTCCCTGAAACCATGAGCCAAAATAAATCGTTTCTTTTTCAGTTTCTTCTGTCACTGTGTTCTCACTGTGATGAGAAAAAGTAGTTACCTGACAATTGGCTACAATCAGAAGTCGGGTTGTGGCTGGTACTAACCCTGACCATGTGATACATAGGCCCATGGAACTGATTTTCAGGAGGTGTATGGGAAAACTTGGAAGTGAAGCTTAGAGAAGCCCTAGAATGTTGGTGAAAGTCTGGAAGGCCAGAATGCTCATAAAAGTGAATACTGTAAAGACTGGCCTCCTGATCGGTCTGTGGGAACAAAGGCTGTGTTGGAAGATTGACTAGTAATGCAGCTAATCTGGCTTTGTTTTGTCCATGTCCTGGAAGCACCAGTGAAGTTGAAGTCAAAAGTAATTGACTAATTTATTTGACAGAAGAAATTCTACGATAGCCCAGTACCTAGAGTGTGTCCTGGTTCCCACTTTCTGCTTGTAATGATTCATGCCATTTGTCAGCTCTATAAAACCCAAAGTCATTGGGAGATGGGCCTCTAGACATGCTTGTGGGGCTTGTCTTAATCACAGCAATTGATATGGCAAGATCCATTTTAGTTGTGGGTTGGTTCTGCGCAATATAAGCAGAGAACACGCATGTGTGTAAGCAGAGAACACGCATGTGTGTAAGCAGAGAACATGCGTAGCTCTCTGCTCTTGACTGTGGATGAGTCTGACCGGTTCTCTCAGGTCACTGCAGCTGTGACTTGCCCACCAAGACGCACTGGAGTCTAGAATTAGGAATCAAATAAAAACTTTCTCTCTTGAATTGTTTTTGCCGGAATGGTTTATTACAAAAGAAACCAAGGCACCACTTTTAGCCAGGCTTATATTGAGGACTCTGAGAAAAAAGTAGAGCAGAAAGATGTAGAAAATATACAGCCAGGAGGAGTATGAGTGCATTAAGACTGTGAATAAGGTGGCTGCAGGCAGAACAGCAGCAGCTGTTAAAGAGATCAGTGCCAATAAAAAGAAATCCTGGGGACTTTGCACTGGGAAAATAGGAAAAGCGCAGAGAGACACCCCAACTCCCATATCTGTAGATCTCAGGGTGCAAAAATAGCAAACAAGAAGAAGATATTCATTTAAAAATAGCTGTCCCTGCTTGCAAAGGTCCACAGAAGGGAGCTGTTTTCCACATTCATCAGCGTAGACACCCAGGCTGTTATAGCAGCGTTCCAGGGGCGGCAGGCTACATCCTGAGCTCTCAGCGGGAATTGGTATCATCCGGCAAAGTTTCCCCTTTGATCTTGTGGGTCTGGTCTTTTCTTATTATTCCTCCCTACTGGGTAGGGATGTTTACTTTATACTTCTTGTATTTGTTGTGTTGTGTTGCTCTGATAAACATGACCAAAAGGAAATCAAGGAAGAAAGAGTTTTTTCTTTTATTTATTTATTTATTAAAAATTTCCACCTCCTCCGCTCCTCCCATTTCCCTCCCCCCTCCCCCCCAGTCCTAAAAGCAGTCAGGGTTCCCTGCCCTGTGGGAAGTCCAAGGTTCTCCCCCCCCTCCATCCAGGTCTAGAGTTTATTTTGGCCTGTGGTTCCAGAGGGAGATCTGATAATGGGGAGGGGGGCATGACAGCAAACACTGGGCCAGGAGCCTGAGATCACATCCCCAGCGACACTCAGGAAGCAGAGAGAACTGGAGGTAGGGTGAAGCTATACACTCTCAAAGCTGGCCTCTGTTGATGCACTTCCACATCAAAACAGTGCCACCAGCCAGGAGCCAAGTGTTTAAATACTTGAGACCCCTGGGTGCATTTCTCATCCTACCCACCATGAGCCCCTGGGGGCATTTCTCATCCTAACTACCATGAGCCTCTGGGGACATTTCTCATCCTAATTACCACACCATTGTGTGTTAAGTGAGTAAAGCTAACTTTAAATTTACAGGCCTACCAGCTGAGAGTTTGCCTTGTGTCTCAGAAGAGACTTTGGCCTTTGGGACACAGCTCTAGAACCAATCTGATTATGGAGTTTGAAAAAGTTGCATTGAAGACAGGTGGTGGTGATGCATTCCTTTAATCCCAGGATTCAGGGGGCAGAGGCAGGCAGATCTTTGAGTTCAGGGCCAGCCTGGTCTACAAAGTCAGTTCCAGGACAGTCAGAGCTGTTACACAGAGAAGCACTGTCTCCAAAAACCAAAAACCAAAACCCCAAAGCAACCAAACAAAGAAGATGTATAGAATGATGGAATGCATTTTCTGTTGTGAGATGACTGTGAGCCCCCAGAGACCCCGGGAAGAGCTGACCTCCATGGCTATGTTTCCATGCTTCTATCCTGTGCCTCTGAGTCGTCCAGTCTGTGGGTGCTTCTGCTCTGGGCAGTGTCACGGGTAGGTTTTAGGCTAGACCAGTCATTGGTTGGCCACTCCCTCAATCTCTAGGCCAACCTTAGCCCCAACTCATCCCACAGGCAGGGCAGACTGCAAGTCGAAGGTTATGTGGTTTCCCACTCTCTTTACTTGACTTCTAGTGAAGCCTTGTCACAGGAGACGGCCAGGTCGGGCTATGGGTCTTCTATTGCTAGGACTCTTGGCTGGGGCCGTCCTTCTAGATCCCTGGGAGATTCTCTGGTGCCAGGTTTTTACCTGACCCTGAAATGTCCCACTTTCCACTAGTCTCTTTCAGTGCTCCCCCTCCATGTCCCCCAACCTGACTACTCGTGTTCCCATCCCTGCCCCAGTGCTGTTCACTCACAAAATCATTCCTGGGGAGATCTGGGACTCCCCCACTTGAAACTTCCTAGTCTCTCTGGGACTCTGGATTGTAGCATAGCTATCTTTTACTTTATAGCTAATATTCACACACCATGTTTGTCTCTCTGGGTCTGTGCTACCTCACTCAGGACGACTTTTTCTAGTTCCATCCATTTGCCTTCAGATTTCATGGTGTCATTGTTTTCAATAGCTGAGTAGTACTCTGTTTTGTGAATGCACCACACTTTCTTTACCCATTCCTCAAATGAGGGACATCTAGGTCATGTCCAGGTTCTGACAATTACTAATCAAGCTGCTGTTTGCACCGTAAAGCAAGTGTCTTTGTGGTCTGATTAAGCATCCTTTGGGTATGTGCCCAGGACTGGTATAGCTGGGTCTTGTGATAGATTGATTCTCACTTTTCTTAGAAACAACAATATTGATTTCCAAAGCAACTGCTTAAGTTTTCATTCCCACCAGCAATGGAGGAGTGTTCTCCTTGTTCCACATCTCCTGTCACCGTGTTTTTGGTCTTAACTGTTCTGACAGGTGGGAAAGGGAATCTCAGAATCATTTTGATTTGCATTTCCATTATGGTTAAGGATGTTGAACATTTCTTTAAGTGTTTCTCAGTCTTTTGAGATTCTTCTATTGAGAATTCTCTGTTTAGGTCTGTAGCCCATTTTTAATTGAATTTTTGGGCATTTGATGTCTAGTTTCTTGAGTTCTTTATATATTTTAGAAATCAGCCCTCTGTCATATGTGGAGTTGATGAAATTTTTTCCCATTCTGTAGGCTGCTGTTTCTTCCTACTGACAGTGTCCTTTGCCTGACAGAAACTTCTAGTTTCTTGAGGGCCCATTTATTAAGTATTGATCTTAGTGTCTGCACTATTGGTACCCTGTTCAGGAAGTTGTCTCCTGTGCCAATATATTCAAGGCTATCTTCCACTTCCTGTTATTTTTATTGAGCTCTACGTTTTTCTCTGCTCCCTTTCCTGCCTCTCCCCTCCCCTTAAACTCTCTCCCATGATCCCCATGCTCCCAATTTCCTCAGGAAATCTTGTCTTTTTCTACTTCGCATGTAGATTAGATCTATGCATGTCACTCTTAGGGTCCTAATTGTTGTCTAGGTTCTCTGGCATTGTGATTTGTAGAATAGTTTTCTTTGCTTTATGTTTAAAAACCACTTATGAATGAGTACATATGATAATTATCTTTCTGGGTCTGGGTTGCCTCACTCAATATGATGTTTTCTAGCTCCATCCATTTGCCTGCAAATTTAAAGATGTCATTATTTTTTTCTGTTTTGTAGTAATCCATTGTGTAAATGGACCACATTTTTCTTATCCATTCTTTGGTCGAGAAGCATCTAGATTATTCCCAGGTTCTGGCTATAACAAACAATGCTGCTATGAACATAGTTAAGCACATGTCCTTGTGGCACAATTGAGCATCCTTTGTATATATACCCAAAGGTGGTATTGCGGGTCTTGAGGAAGGATGTTTCCTAATTTTCTGAGAATTCACCATACTGTTATCCAAAAGAGCTGTACCAGCTTGTCCTCCCACCAGCAATGCAGGAGTGTCTCCTTTACCCCACAAACTCTCCAGCATAAGTTTTCATCAGTGGTTTTGATCTTGGTCATTCTTACAGGTGTAAGATGGAATCTCAGAGTTGTTTTGATTTGCATTTCTCTGATGACTACGGATGTTGAGCATTTCCTTAAGTTTCTTTCAGCCATTTTAGATTCCTCTGTTGAGAGTTCTCTGTTTAGTTCTGTACTCCATTTTTTTTTATTGGATTATTTGTTCTTTTGACGACCAATTTCTTGAGTTCTTTGTATATTTTGGAGATCAGTTCTGTATCTGATGTGGGGTTGGTGAAGATCTCTTCCCATTCTGTAGACTGTTGTTTTGTCTTGTTGACCATATCCTTTGCTTTACAGAAGCTTTTCAGTTTCAGGAGGTCCCATTTATTAATTGCTTCTCTCAGTGTCTGTGCTACTGGGTTTATATTTAGGAATAGGCCTCCTGTGCCAATGCATTTAAGTATACTTCCCACTTTCTCTTCTATGAGGGTCAGTGTGTCTGACTTTATGTTGAGGTCTTTAAATCACTTGGACTTGAGTTTTGTGCATGGTGATAGATATGGGTCTATTTTCTTTCTTCTACATGTTGATATCCAGTTATGCCAGCACCATTTGTTAAATATGGTTTGTTTTTTCCATTTGATTTTTTTGCTTCTTTGTTAAAAATCAGGTGTTCAAAGGTGTATGGATTAATATCTGTGTCTTTGATTCGGTTCCATTGGTCTTCCTGTCTGTTTTTATGCCAATATCAGGCTGTTTTCAATACTGTAGCTCTGTGGTAGAGATTGAATTCAGGGATTGTGATACCTTCATAAGTTTTTTATGTACAGGATTGATTTGGTTATCCTGGGGTTTTTGCTTTTTTATATGAAGTTGAGTACCATTCTTTCAAGGTCTGTGAAGAATTTTTCTAGGATTTTGATGGGCATTGCATTGAATCTGTAGATTGCTTTTGGTAAGATTGCCATTTTTACTATGTTAATTCTACCTACCCAAGAGAATAGGAGATCTTTCCACTTTCTGGTGTCTTCTTCAATTTCTTTCTTCAAAGATTTAAAGTTCTTGTCATACAAGTCTTCCACTTGTTTGGTTAGTGCTACTTTGAGATATTTTATGTTATTTGTGGCTATTGTGAAGGGTGATGTTTCTCTGATTTCTTTCTCAGCCCATTTATCATCTGTGTAAAGGAGGGCTACTGCTTTTTAGTTAATCTTGTATCCTGCTACATTATTGAAAGTGTTTATGAGTTGTAGAAGTTCCTTGGTAGAATTTTTGGGGTTGCTTATGTAAACTATTGTATCATCAGCAAATAGTGAGAGTTTGACTTCTTCTTTTCCAATTTGTATCCTGTTGATGTCCTTTTGGTCTCTTATTGCTCTAGCTAGTACCTCAAAAACTATATTGAATAGATATGGATAGAGTGGACAACCTTGTCTTGTTCCTGATTTCAGTGGAATCGCTGTGAGTTTCTCTCCATTTAGTTTGATGTTGGCTGTTAACTTGCTGTATATTGCCTTCATTATGTTTAGGTATGGTACTTGTATCCCTGCTCTCTCCAAGACCTTTATCATGATGGGATGTTGTATTTTGTCAAAAGCTTTTTTAGCATCTAATGAGATGATCATGTGGTTTTTATTCTTCAGTTTGTTTATATGGTAGATTACGTTGACAGATTTTTGTATGTTGAACCATCCCTGCGTCACTGGGATGAAGCCGACTTGATCATGGTGAATGATGGTTCTGATGTGTTCTTGGATTCAATTTGTCAGTATTTTATTTAGTATTTTTGCATCAATGTTCATGAGTGAGATTGGTCTGTATTTTATGATGTGATAAGATACATGGGGTTATTCCAATTTTTTTTATATCTGTTGATGTTTGTTTTGTTAAGGAGTATGTGGTCAATTTTGAGAAAGTTTCATGAGGTGCTGAGAAGAAGGTGCATTCTTTTATGTTTGGATGGAATATTCTGTAGATGATCTGTTAAGTCCTTTTGATTCAAAATATCTGTTAGTTCCTCTTTTCTCTGTATTTTTTTTTGTCTGACAGATCTCTTCAGTGGTGAGAGGGGAGTGTTGAAGTCTCCCACTATTAGTGTGTGGGGTTTAATATATGATTTAAACTTTAGAAGTGTTTCTTTTACATCTGAGGATGCCCTTGTGTTTGGGGCATGGATGTTCAGTATTGAGATTTATTCTTGATGGATTTTTCCTGTGACTAATATGAAATGTTCTCTTTTGATTGATTTTAGTTAAAAGTCTATTTTGTTAGATATTAGGATAGCCACACCAACTTGTTTTTTTAGGTCCATTTGATTGGAAAAATTTTCCCAACCCTTTACCCTGAGGTGATGCCTGTTTTCAATGTTGAGACATGTTTCTTGTATGCAGCAGAAGGATGGATTCTGTTTTCATATCCAATCTGCTAGCCTGTGTCTTTTTATAGGTGAGTTGAGTCCACTTACTTTAAGGGATATTAATGATCAGTGAATGCTCATTCCTGTTGTTGCAAGGATGCCTGTTTATTCATCCCAGTGTCCTGGCTAGCTTAGCCCCCAAATAACCACACAGAAACTGTATTAATTAAATCGTTGCTTGGCTCATTAGTTCTAGTTTCTTATTGGCTTATTCTTACATCTTAATTTAACCCATTTCTGTTGATCGGTATATTGCCACGTGTCAGTGGCTGACCGGGTAAAATTCCCAGCGGATCCATGGTGTCTCACTGACTCTGCTTTCTTCCTCCCAGAATTCAGTTCTGTCTTCTCCCCCTACCTAAGTTCTGCCCTATCAGGCCAAGGCATTTTCTTTATTCATTAATCAGTACAAGCAACACACAGAGGGAACTCCCACATCATCCTCTTACTTTAGTTTTCATTATTGATGATGTTTTTGTGTGTGCTTTTCCCCCACACAAAATTTGCTGCTGTGAGATCATCAATTGTCTGTGTTTTTGTTGATGTAGCTAACTTCCTTGGGTTGAATGTTTCCTTTTAGTACTTTGTGTAGTGCTGGGTTTGTGGTATTGGTTAAATCTGGTATGTCATGAAATATTTTGTTTTGTCCTTCTCTGGTGATTGAAATTTTAGCTGGGTATAGTAGTCTGGGCTGGCATCATGGTCTCTTAACTTCTGTATAATGCTTGACCAGAACCTTCTGGCTTTCTTTGTTTCCATTGAGAAGTCAGGTGTAATTGTGATAGGTATGCCTTTATGTGTTACTTGGCCTTTTCCTTTGCAGCTCTTAATATTCTTTCTTTATGCTGCATGTTAATATTTTGATTTTTATTTTGTGAGGGGACTTTTTCTTTTTGATCCAGTCTATTTGGTGTTCTGTAAGCTTCTTGTATTTTCATAGGCATATCTTTCTTTAGGTTGAGTAAGTTTTCTTCTATGATTTTGTTAAATATATTCTCTGTGCTCTTAAGTTAAATTGCTTCTCCTTCTATACATATTAGTCTTAGGTTTGGTCTTTTTATGGTGTTCCATATTTCCTGGATATTTTGTGTTAAACTTTTGTTAATTTTTTTTTTTGACTAATGAGTATTTTCTTTATTGTGTTTTCCACACTTAAAATTCTCTCTCCATCTCTTGTATTCTGCTGTTTATGCATGCATTTGTGGTTCCTGATTGTTTTCTCATGATTTCTGTTTCCATAATTCCCTTGATTTGTGTTTTCTTTATTGTCTCTCTTTCAGTTTTCAAGTCTTGAATACTTTCTTTCATATGTTTGATTGCTTTTTCTTGGCTTTTTTTTTTAAAGGGATTTGTTGATGTCTTCCCATTTTTCTTTGTCTTTTCCTCCATTTCTTTGAGGGAATTTCTCGTTTCCTCTTTAAGAGTCTCAAACATTCTCCTGAAGTTATTTTTTTTAGGTCATTTTCTTCTGCTTAATCTATATTTGTTTGTTCACATCTTGCTGTTGTAGGGCCACTAGATTCTACTAGTGTCATGTTGCTCTTTGTGGTGTTGCATGTGTTCTTACCTTGTCTACTCATGTTTTCCTCTAATTTGTGTAGTTGGGCCTGTCTGTGACTCTGGTTGCCCTGCGCTCGGCCTCGCCTGCAAGAACCACGCGGGACACAGGATCCTACTGCAGAAATAGCTTTAATGCCCCTTGGGAGAGCGAGCATCAGCCAACATGGCGGAGACCCCGATATGAAGGAAGCCATCCCTTATATATGAAACAGTCCTAGCTTTGGACGTGTCACTCTTGGATTGGTCAACTGCTCCCAGTCCCAGGTGATACCTTGGGAGTAGTGGAAAGTTACCAACACATGTGAGCTTTCTAGCTCACCTGGCGGTGCAGCGCCATCTATGGTGGAGAGTGTGGTTGCGGCTTTCTACATCTCCCCCTAATTTTACTTCTTTGCAGAAAGGCAACTCCCTCAGAAGGTAAAGATAGAGGTCGCACTTTCCAAAATAGAAACATTAAAATGGGCTTACACGGAATCTGCCCCTAGGCTCATGACACCTGGAACTTATCCGGCCTGCCCTCTGCCATTTTTCTGGGAAAGGGAATATACGGCAAGAAACCCTTATGCAGGGCGACTTATCTCTCAGAGAGGGCCATTCTCTGTGCGATGCTTTTCAGCTCGACAACCTTCAGGGCTAGCTAAGCCAAGCACTCCACCCTGTGCCATGGACCACAGTCCTAGGGGTGCAGGAGCTGGTTGGCTTAAACCTTACTGCTTTAACATAGATAACCACATATCAGTAGAAGCTCCCTGTTCCAGGGCAGCCAGCGCTGTGCAAAAACCACTTCGTCCCTAAGACTTTGGGATTTGAGTCAGCAGACCATCCAGAGGAGAAACACTATTCCATAGCATAGGACTGTTCCAAACATTCCAACCCCCACCCATTCTTTGAAGTAGGAGATGAAGGACACAATCCAGAACTGGAATTCTTTGGCCAAGCTTATGTCCACTCGCGTGGAGTTGATTGTCACGATGGACCATCTCAAGGAGGACAGCAAATCATCAAAATTCTCCTGCAAGATACAAAGACAATTCTCGGGACAAGTTAGCCACTTTTATAAAGTTCTCATATGGTACACTGGTCACACATAAGGCTGGAGTTTTCCATTCACAGCCCAATTGGGCAAGCTGTCATAAGATATCCACCTGTTCTTTATTTTACCTCTAATAGATGTATCTATGGTAGCCTGTTGATCCAGGGCCGTAGCCACTGTGATAGATAACTGATTGAGGGTCTCTGTTTTTCATGATATAGGCCGTGCTGCCCCAGTGGCGCCTAGGAAAAACCCAGGCCCTGTTTGTTGATATTAGATTTAAGATTTATTGGTTCCTGTATTTCTTGCTGGTACGGTGGCCTCGGGCTCCAGAGCCCGCCCGCCATCCAAGGGCTGTGCACGGCCCTGGGCCTGCTCGCTGCGCGGATCCCCGTGTCCCAGGCCAGGAAGTGGCGGCTCCACCCCCAGGCGCCCCTGCCTGCCCTGCGGGGCCAGCCCAGTCCTCCGCGGCTGTGTTGGTGGGGGAGTGTGGCGGGAGCCGACACCCAGACCGAGGCGGCACAGGCGGCAACATCTCAAGGTCTGCGCCAGAGCCGCTGCGGGTCAAGGGGCTGATGGGAGAGGCGGCGACCAGGGCCGCTTTCCTACTAGCCAACTCTCAACACCTGTGCCACAGCAAAAGCGGCTGTAAACTCTCACAGATCCAGCCAACGACCCAATCACCCCAAAATCCAAGGGCCCTTCGCATCCACCTCCCTGCGGATCCTGAAACACCAGACAAGCCAAGTGTATACACAGCAATCTTTCAGGAGGACTTGAGTTCTTAAAATGCTAAGCAGTTCTTAAAAACTTAAGTCGCACTATGTAGATGTAATACGGTACTGCCTGTTTACTGCGTCTAAACCTTAATTGCGCTTTTATTATGATAAATACGACCAGCCCTGCCTGAAGTCAGCATCGGTTAGCATAGCCAGGTGGAACCAGAGCCATTTTAGCCTCAGAAACCCTCAGTTTTTAGGTACATTGTAAGCCTTCTGGCCCGGCTGTTTGTGGCACCGCTCTCACTCCCGGCATTGCTGTGACATCCTCCAGGCCAGGCACCAACCGAGCCGGCGCAACATGCCCCCCACCATAGCCACAGAGCAAAGCTCCGCTCCAGCTGCCCTCCAGCCCCAGCTGCACCCACTCCGAGCCCAAACCCGTGTACGGAGCAAAGCGGAATTCAGAGAAGCAGATTTGCTGCTCTGCAACCATTGAAATGACCTCATTTAATCTTTTAGGGAATTTGGGCGCCGTTAGTCTCTTTGGCTGCTTCCTGCTGAATTGGGCCGCTGTATTTTAGGGGTAAACACTACAATATTTCAGGAGGTCTCGGTGATTCAAACCACATAAATCCCAAGTACACCCTTAGGCTCTCCATTTCTGTGGAGACGAAAACAGAACCTCTTTCCCCAAACATCATATCCTTAGCAGTTTTTAAATTTAAATATCTTTCTCCTGTCCGGTACACAAAAGACAACATGAACAACATAACATAAAGCTTTTGACCTTGTAAATCAGCCTTCTCCCCCATTTTTACTTTCTTAGAATCACTGGGGGGTCCTTTTTAACTTATCTGGGTGTGCGCGCACAACCTCCCACTGCTGCTCAGTTTCTGATATGCTCTCTGGACTTTAGAGCGTACCTCTCTGAGCACGCATGCCTGCAGTTCTGAATCCTCCTTGTGTCCAAGGGGTCTCCGGCGGTGCAAAGTTCTTCTTCCCGGGTATCGGCACCAGATGCCCTGCGCTCGGCCTCGCCTGCAAGAACCACGCGGGACACAGGATCCTACTGCAGAAATAGCTTTAATGCCCCTTGGGAGAGCGAGCATCAGCCAACATGGCGGAGACCCCGATATGAAGGAAGCCATCCCTTATATATGAAACAGTCCTAGCTTTGGACGTGTCACTCTTGGATTGGTCAACTGCTCCCAGTCCCAGGTGATACCTTGGGAGTAGTGGAAAGTTACCAACACGTGTGAGCTAGAAAGTAGCTCCATCTATGGTGTAGATGCCATCTATGGTGGAGAGTGTGGTTGCGGCCTTCTACATCTGGTGATTAATTTCCCAGGTGCCAGTGGATCCAAGGCTCAGATGGTTGCTCCTTGTGGTACAGTCAGTGCCACATTTCCAGTTACCCTGTTGGTCACTCAGTGTTCATGGAGGTTGCTCAGCACTCCTGGGGTTTGCTCTGCTCCTGTGGAGTTCGCTGTCTCAGGTCTGCTCTTGCCTAGGTCACTGGCTCAGTCCTGCTTCTGCAAATGTCCCTGGTCATGATTGGCTCCTGCTCCGGTGGAGTTCACTGCCTCAGGCCTGCTCTGGCGTAGATGGCTAACTCAGTTTCCCATTTCGTCTTTTATCAGGTTCAGTGTATCTGGATTTGTGTTGAAGTCTTTCATCCATTTGTACTTGAGTTTTGTGCAGGGTGATACATATGGATCTATTTGCATTCTTTTACATGTTGACTTTCAGTTATACTACCACCATTTGATAAAGAAGCTTTCTTACCCATTGTATAATTTTGGCTTTTTTTTTTGTTGTTGAAAATCAAGTATCCATATGTATTTGGATTTACATCTGTGTCTTTGTTTTGATTTTATTGATTGTTTTTGCTATCCTAGTTTTTTTTTTGGTTTGTTTTGTTTTTCCATATGAAGTTGAGTATTGTTCTTTCAAGGTCTGTAAAGAATTGTGTTGGGATTTTAATGGAATTAAATTGAATTAATGGAATTACATTGAATCTGTATATTGCTTTTGGTAATATGGCCATTTTTACTATGTTAACCTACTGATCCATGAGCATTAAAGATCTTTCTGTCTTCTGATATATTCTCCAATTTCTTTCTTCAAAGATTTGAAGTTCTTGTAATACAGGTCTTTCGCTTGATTACCCTGAGATATTTGGTTAGAGTTACCCCAATATATTTTATATTATTTGAGGCTGTTATAAATCAGGAACATTGATTTCCTGATTTCTTTGTCAGTCTATGTATCACCTGTATATGATGGCTATTGGTTGTTGGTTTTTTTTTTTTTTTTGAGTTAACCTTGTATCCAGCCATTTGACTAAAGTAGTTTCTATACTGTAGGAGTTTCCTGGCAAACTTTTTGGGGTCACTTATTTTACTATCATATCATCTGCAAATAATGATATTTTGACTTCTTCTTTTCCTATTTGTATCCCCTTGATTTCCTTTAGTTGTTTATTGTTCTAGCTAGAACTTCAAATACTATATTGAATAAGCACAGGAAAAGTGGAAACCGTGTCTTGTTTCTGATTTTAGTGAAATTGCTTTGAGTTTCCATTTATTTTAATGTTGACAATTGGCTTGCTGTATATTACTTTTATTGTGTTTAGGTATGTCCTTTGTATCCCTGATTTTTGTATCTCTGTATCTCCAAGATTTTATCATGAGGGGTATTGGATTTTGTCAAAGACTTTTTCAGCATCTATTGAGATGATTATGTGTTTTTTCTTTCAGTTTGTTTACATGGTGGATTACATTGACAGATTTTCATATGTTGGATCATCTCTACATCTCTGGGATGAAGCCTACTTGATCATGGTGGATGATTTTTTTCTTTTTTTGATATGTTCTTGAATTTGGTTTGCCAACATTTTAACATTTTATTGAGTATTTTTGCATCATTGTTAAAGAGGGAAATTGGTCTGCAATTCTCTTTCTTTGTTGAGTCTTTATGTGGTGTGGGTATCAGAATGACTGTAGCCTCATAGAAAGAATTTGGAATTGCTCCTTCTTTTTCTATTTTGTGGAATAGTTTGAGGTGTATTGATATTAGCACTTCTTTGAAACTCTATTAGAATTCTGCATTAAAACTGTCAGGCCCTCAGCATATTTTTGGTTGGAAAACTTTTAACGATTGCTTCTATTTCCTTACGGGTTACAGGTCTATTTAAATTGTTTATCTGGCTGTGATTTAACTTTGATAAGTGGTATCTATTAAGGACTTTGTCCATTTCTGTTTGATTTTCCAATTTTGTGAAGTACGGGTTTTTTGAAGTATGACCTAATAATTCTCTCTATTTCCTTTCAGTCTGTTGTTATGTACCCCTTTTCATTTCTGATTTTGTTGATTTGGATATTCTCTCTCTGTTTTTTAATTAGTTTGAATAAAAATTTGTCTGTCTTCTGGATATTCTCAGAGAACCAACACTTCGTTTCACTGATTCTTTCTATTGTCCTCTTTCAATTTTTTTTGATTTCAGCCATCAGTTCCTGCCATGTAATTTTCCTGCGTATGTTTGCTTCTTTTTGTTCTAGAGCTTCCAGATGTATTGTTAAATTTCTAGTACAAGATTTCTCCCAATTCTTCATGAAGGCACTTGAAACTTTTCTCTTATCACTGCTTTCATTGTGTCTCCTAATTTTGGATATGTTGTACATTCATTTTAATTGAATTCTAGAAAGTCTTTAATTTGTTCCTTCCTTCCTTCCTTCCCTTTTTTTGTTTCTTCCTTTCTTTCTTCCTTGATCCAGAGGTAACTCAGTAGAGAGTTATTCAGTTTCCAAGAGTTTATAGGCTTTCTGTTGTTTCTGTTGTTGAAGTCTAGTTTTAATCCATGGTCTGATAAGATACAGGGGGTTACTTCAATCTTTAATATCTATTGATACCTGCTTTGTGGCTCAGTATATGGTCAGTTTTGGAGAAGTTTCCATGAGATGCTGAGAAGAAGGTATATTCTTTTGTGTTGGGTAAAATGTTCTGTAGATATCTGTTAGGTCCATTTGACTCATGTCTGTTAATTTCATTTGTTCTGTGTTTAGCTTCTGTCTGGATGACCAGTCCATTGTGGACAGTGGGATATTGAAGTCTCTCACTATTATCGTGTGGGTTTTGATGTGTGATTTAAGCTTTAGTAATGTTTCTTTTAGAAATGTGGGTGCCCTTACATTTGCAGCATAGATGTTCAGAATTGAGACATCATCTTGGTGGAGTTTTCCTTTGATGAATACAAAATGCCCTTCTCCATATCTTTCAATTAATTTTGGTTTGACACCTATTTTGTAAGATATTAGGATAGCTACACCAGCCTTCTTCTTAGGTCTGTTTGACTGGAAGTTCTTTTTCCAACTCTTTAATCTGAAGCAATGTTTATCTTTGATGTTGAGGTATGTTTCTTTTATGCAGCAGAATCATGGATCTTTATTATATATCCATTCTGTTAGCCTGTGTCTTTTTTATTGGTGAATTGAGCCCACTGATATTGAAAGATATTAATGACCAATGATTCTTAATTTCTGTTATTTTGGTGGTGGCGGTGGTTATTGTAGTAGTAGTAGTAGTGTGTGTGTGTGTGTGTGTGTGTGTGTGTGTGTATGTGTGGGGGTGTGTGTATGTGTGTGTGTGTATGTGTGTGTGTGTATGTGTATGTGTGGGTGTGTGTGTATGTGTGTGTATGTGTGTGGGTGTGGGTGTGTATGTGTGTGTGTATGTGTGTGTATGTGTGTGTGTGTGTATGTGTGTGTGTGTGTGTTTGCCTTCTTTGGATTTTGCTGGTGTGAAATTATCTATTGCCTGTGTTTGTGTGTGTGTATAGATAACTTTCTAAGATTGGAGTTTTCCTTCTAGTACCTTCTGTAGGGTTGGATTTGTGGATAGATATAGTTTATATTTGACTTTTTCATGAAATATCCTGTTTTCTTCATCTATGGTGACTGACAGTTTTTCTGGGTATAGTAGTCTGGGATGGCATCTGTGGTCTCTTAGAATCTGCAAGACATCAGTCCAGGCCCTTCTAGTGTTTTTTTTTTTATTATGTGAAACATGGGTTTTCTTTTTGATCCTGTCTGTTTGCTGTCCTGTGAGCTTCTTGTCCCTTTATGTACTTCTTTAGGTTGAGAAAATTTTCTTCTATGATTTTGTTAAATTATTCTCTGGGTTTTTGAGCTGAAATTCTTCTTCTTCTATTCCTATTATTTTTAGGTTTGGTCTTTTCATAATGTTCCAGAGTTTCTGGATATTTTATGTTAGGAATTTTTAGATTTAACATTTTCCTTGACTGATGAATTTATTTTTTCTGCTGTATCTTCAATGCCTGAGATTCTCTCTTTCATCTTTTGCATTATGTTGGTGATGTAGTTCCCATTCGCTTATACAGATGCTCCATTTCCAGGATTCTCTCCATTTGTGTGTGTGTTTTTTTTATTCCTTCTACTTCCGTTTCCATGCCTTGAACTGTTTTTTTCACCTCTTCGGTTTCTTTCTTCTTTCTTTCTCTTTTTTTTTTTTGGCAATCTCTTAGGAATTTATTGTTGTCAATATTTTTTTTGTTTGTTTTTCTTTAATTTATTTAAGGATTTTTTTTTATAAATTTCCTTTTTAAGAACCTCTATCACTTTCATAAACCCAGATGCCCTTTCTGTTATTGATTGTGTCCTTATACTGGCATTTAGGGATCTCTATTTGTATTGATTATAGGTCTAGGTATTGATTCCTGTGTTTACCTTTGTTGGACAGGTGTTGTGTTTCTTGTTTTCTCTTTCCTCTCTGGTTTTCTGGCCTATGTGGCCAAGGGTTCTGGTGACCAGTGAATCTTCAGGTTCAGTAGGGTGTGTCTGCTGAGATTTTTGGGGTCTGGGTTCCCTAGATTCAGCCTGAGTTTCCAAAGTTGTTAACTGGGTTATGGATACCAGGGAAGTTGATGCAATCTGGGTTGTTGTTGAGTGGGCAGTAGGCAATGTCTTACCTTGTATCTCTAGGGCTATCCTGGCCTCCATCAGAGCTGCCCTTGCTGTGGGACCTAGTATGAAGCACAGAGGATGGAGTGCATTCTGGGCTCCATACTAGGTCTTTAAGGAGTATTAGGGGTGTCTTACTGGAGGCTCTCCATACTGAGAATTTAACCTTCAGCCCCCCAGAATGTGGCAGTAAATGGAGATAGGGACTTTAAAGAAGTGGTTCCGATTAGGTCCAGTATGGTGGGAGCACCTTGTGGATGCACAGGGAAAAGCAGAGCACTTACAAGGCAATGAGAGGAGCTATCAGAGGAAAAAACCCTGCTGGCACTATGCCCTTGAACTTCAGCCTCTACAATAATTTTCAGTTGAGATATACAGCCAGGTGTGTGATAGCTTGTGTGCCGGCCAGATCAAACCTCTTCAGAGATTGTCATCTGGTTTACTTTGACCCTGGAGAGCACATCACATGCCACAAGCTAAAGACAGCTTGTGCCGCCTTGGCAGGTGGAAAAATACATGTTTCAATAGCTAGTATGGATACCATCTTATGACCAGTCCTGATGTCAGACCAGGATGTCACCCCATCCTGTGTCCTGGGCTGTTATGGTCTACACCCTCTGTCACCTGACCTGGAGTCCTGATACAGAGTAACCTTTATAGATGACTTTCTTCCTGTAATTAAGTGTACAGCTTTTGGCCTTGGGTCCTTACTGTGCCATTTTACTGACTTTAATCAGTAGCTGGGTTGTGAAATCTATTTACTGTTCATACAGGAAGAAAAACTTCCTAAGACGATAATCCAGGATCAAGTGTAAGGACACTAGACATCAAGTTCGATGTATGTAATACCATCATGTGCAACATGTCCATATGTATTTGAAAATTTTAGAGAATCTCAATTAAATGGGTGAACTATACCCTGGGGAATTGATTACAATGCTTTGAATCAGTCTGTGTGCTTCTTCTCCTTCTGTGCCTCCATTTCACTGGAAACAATTATTCTAAAATTTAAAACAGCAACAACCACCCAGATGTAGAGCCATACACCTCGGATCCCAGCACTTATACGTAGAAGCAAGAGGATTACTTCAACTTCAAGACCAGGTCTACATAGCAAGTTCTAGACTAGTCAGGGTTACCCAGCAGGACCTTGTCTCAAGACCAACCCAAACCAAGTAAGCAAGTAAACACAAAATGTTTGCTTTTAAAAAATAGGCATTCTTCTTTATCTGTGTACCCGTAAACATGTTCTGACTTATGGTGCTTGCTTTTGACCTTTGCCACAGTGGTGTGCTCACATGGAGCACTCCATCGGATGACTCTTCTCACGGAGCGCTCGCAGGGCTTGGCCATGATGCTGTGGCTGTATTCCATTTCCTCTGCCAAGCAGTAGTCCGCTGTTTACACCACGTGTTTACTGTCTTCTGATAGGTACTTAGTTTCTCTGTGTTATTAATAATATTACTAGGGCTAGTCTCACAATGCTCCTCTGGGAAGGAGCTGTTAATTTTTTTTTACACTCTTAAAAGTGGAAAGAACGTCCACAGTGGTGGAAAACATTCTATTTGCCTCAACTCAAACAAATGATGTAATCTTAGGGCTTTCCAGGAAGCTGATATTTTATTGTGCAAAGGAGCAGTTCTGCATTAATTTCTGAAAATAAAGGTGTCCCAAAATCTTTAACTCAGTGACTGTCATTGAATCATCTCTAAAAACTCTTATTTAGATGGTATAATCTTTCAGAATGTTTGTATCCTAGCTTCTTAACTCTATGAGAAGAAGCCATGCAAGAATGTAGAAAACATAAGGCTGTATCCCTTCTATTTATGGAGAAGAAAATGGAGACTCAGCAACATCAAGAAATTGGAACAGCAGAACCGGGCATGAATCCAAAGCCAACTCATGTCTGCCCATCTGGTGTAGTGAGCACAGCTGTTGGCTTCCTCCGGGCCTGTGGTCTCTTCCCACTCCTTGTTGCTGTGAGTGGCACAGGAGGAAAGGAAGTCTCTCCACTTAGGAGGCTGATTTTACTTGATTTGCTACTATTTCTTTGTATGTGTGTATGAACTTGTATGTGTGTCTGTGAGTATCCATGGAGAAAAGAGGGCTGTAGGTCTCGGATTTCATTCAGAGGCCATCCACTTTGATTTGTGAAGCAAGCTTTCTCACTGACCTGGATCTTGTCAAGTAGATTAGGCTGGTGAGCCCTGTCTTCACATTCCTGACAGTGGGATCACAAGCCCACATAGTGCTAGCCACTCACAAATGAGTCGGAGTTAATCTTTTGACATCCATCCCTGTGATATTGATATTGTCTATATTTTCCAAGTTAAGGAGAATGAGTTCAAGAACAAATGATTCCAAGTTTGATTAGGTAGCTGGGTAGTCCAGTCAGATCTTGTTCTAACTTCCTTATACCCCACAGTAACATCCTATTGCCTCCAGAGTGAGGAGACAGCAGATGTGCTGCTGCTAGGTGCTGCCTCATCGGGCTTTGATGAAGCACACATGTCACAGAAGCAGAGAGCTGACATCAGTGGCTGTAATATCGTATACTTGTGACTCTGCTGTGCTTTCGAGAGGACACAGCTCTGGACTCATACACAGCCCTCTATGATTCTTGGCTTTCAATTTCTGGCTGAAGTTCTCATCTCTGCTAGGATTTAGTTAAGAAGTACACTCACATGGCATTTGAAAAAGAGCAAGGAGGGATTTGTGGAAGGGTTTGGAGGGTAGGAAGGGAAGAGAGAAATGTAATTATAATCTCACAAATAGAAAGAAGAATCTGGTATATGTGGTTGAGTGAGGCTTTGTAAAAGGAGCAGTGGGCCTGCTTTTCGTCCTGCCCAGCTCCCACATGGCTAGCTTTACACCCGAAATAACAGCACACAAATTGTATTCATTTAAACATTGCCTGGCACATTGTCTCCAGCCTCTTATTGGCTAACTCTCCTGTAGAAGGCCGCAGCCACATTCTCCATTATCAAGATGGCGCTGACATCCGGCTTCACCACCAGGTGAATGCACATGTGCTCGGTAATTTCCCACTGAGTCCCCGCCTACTCCCGAGGCATTCACCTGGGATTATGGACAATGGACCAATCCAAGAGTGACACGTCCGAAGCAGGGTCTGTTTCCTTTATAAGGGATGGGTTCCATCTTATCTGGGTCTCCGCCATGTTGGCTGATGCCCGCTCTCCCAAGGGGCATTAAAGCTTTACTGCAGAAGAATCCTATGTGTACCGCGTGGTTCTTGCTGGCGAGACGGTAGCGCGGGACATCTGGTGCCGAAACCCGGGAAGAAGAAGAAAAAGAAGAACTTTGCACCACCGGAGACCCCTTGGACACAAGGAGGATTCAGAACTGTAGGCATGTGTGCTCAGAGAGGTACGTTCTAAAGTCCAGAGAGCATATCAGAAACTGAGCAGCAGTGGGAGGTTGTGCGTGCACCCAGATAAGTTAAAAAGGACCCCCCGGTAAAGAATGGGGGAGACAGAAAAGAAGATAAGTTAAAAAGGACCCTCCGGTAAAGAATGGGGGAGACAGAAAAAAAGAAAAAAAAATAAGTTAAAAAGGACCTCCCGGTGATTTTTGGGAGAGTGGAGATGGGGGAGAAGGCTGATTTGCAGGGTCAAAAGCTTTATGTTGTGTTGTTCATGTTGTCTTTTGTGTACTGGATGGGAGAGGGATATTTGAACTTGGAGACTGCTGAGGATGTGGTGTTTTGGGAGGGAGGTTCTGTTTTCGTCTTCACGGAGGGGGAGAGCCTAAGGGTGTACTTGAGATCCACGTGGTTTGAATCACCGAGACCTCCTGAAATGTTGTAATGTATACCCCTAAAATGCAGCGGCCCAATAACAGCAGGAAGCAGCCAAAGAGACTAAACGACGCCCAAATTCCCTTAAAGATTAAATGAGGTCCTTTCAGTGATTACAGATCTGCAAGCCTGCTTCTCTGAGTTCCGCTTTGCTCCGTACACTGGTTTGGGCTCGGAATGGGTGCAGCTGGGGCTGGAGGGCGGCTGGAGCGGAGCTTTGCTCTGTGGCTATGGTGGGGAGCACGTTGCGCCGGCTCAATTGGTGCGGCTCGGTTGGTGCCTGGCCTGGAGGATGTCACAGCGGTGCCACAGGCAGCCAGGCCAGAAGGCTTACAATGTACCTAAAACTGTGAGGGTCTCTGAGGGTAAAATGGCTCTGATTCCATTTGGCTATGCTAAACGATGCTGACTTCAGGCAGGGCTGGTCGTATTTATCATAATAAAAGCGCAATTAAGGTTTAGACGCAGTAAACAGGCAGTACCGTATTACATCTACATAGTGTGACTTAAGTTTTTAAGAACTGCTTAGCATTTTAAGAACTCAAGTCCTCCTAAAAGATTGCTGTGTGTATGCTTGGCTTGTCTGGTGTTTCAGGATCCGCAGGGAGGTGGATGCGAAGGGCCCTTGGATTTTGGGGTGATTGGGTAGTTGGCTGGATCTGTGAAAGTTTACAGCCGCTTTTGCTGTGGCACAGGTGTTGAGAGTTGGCTAGTAGGTAAGCGGCCCTGTTCGCTGCCTCTCCCATCGGCCCCTTGAGCCGCAGCAGCTCTGGCGCGGACCTTGAGTTATTGCCGGCCTGTGCAGCCTTGGTCTGGGTGTCGGCTCCCGCCACACTCCGCCACCAACACAGCCTCAGAGAACTAGGCTAGCCCCGCGGGGAAGGCAGGGGCACCTGGGGGTGGAGCCGCCACTTCCTGGCCTGGGACAGGCGGAGCCGCACAGCGGGACACGGGGATCCGCACAGCGAGCAGGCCCAGGGCCGCACACAGCCCTTGGATGGCGGGCGGGCTCTGAAACCCAAGGCCACCGTACCAGCAAAAAATACGGGAGCCAATAAATCTTAAATCTAATATCAACAAACAGGGCCTGCTGTAATGGCACAGACAAACAAGATTGCTCTTTAAAACAGAGACCTATAGGTCTCTAAGTTCAAGACCAGCCTACTTCCAGTACTGACTGTGCTAAATTTTTACACTGAGTTTTTTAATACTCTTAAATGTTATTTTGGGAGAAGAGTTTATGTTTTTTTTTCTAGAAATACTACTATTCATGCTGTGGATTCATCTGTCCAGAGGCCTGAGGACAAAGCCTCTGCTATGGAGCTGTCTGGCCTGATTGCTGCGGAGCTGGCGGGTTCCTGAGGGATGGTCCAGCTCCTGCCCTTGGTCTGTCAGTTATTGCTGTGTTGTTGTTGTACATTGCAATGTTGTTGTTGCTGTGCCATTGCTATGCTGCTGGATTTCCCCTTGTTTTGTCAGTTATTGCTTGCTATCAGTTTCCCTTATCCTGTCAGTTATTTCTGCTAAACACTGTGGGTATCTTCAAGACAGGTTACAAAATACCATGGTTATTCAAATTAAAAATTGGATAAATATCTATTTAAACAAAAAGGGGGGGAATAATATAGGAACTGCCCCCGATGCCAAGAATGGCCATCGCCATGGCTCTGTTCACCATAAATTTTTTAAATCTGGATGATAATGGCCAAAATGCTGCAACACGACATTGTTCGGATCCGCAGCGGCCCAAAGATTTGGTTAAGTGGAAAGATGTGCTTTCTAATGAATGGAAAGGCCCGGATCCCATCTTATTGAGATCCAGGGGAGCTGTTTGTGTTTTCCCACAGGATCAAGAAAGCCCATTCTGGCTGCCAGAGCGATTGACCCGAACAGTGAAGAGTGATCCACAACACACGGATTCGCCTGAGGACCTGGCTGCTGTTCCTCCTGCCATTTTGCAGATGGATGACAGAGCACCGATGGAGGACACTCTCAGCTTTCCCGAAGCTGTTACCAGTCAACCATAGGATGGCTGTGTCTCCCCGATTTTTTACAACCAATAAGATTTTGGGCCCCCTCCCTACTGTCCTAGAGATGATTTATAAGCTTGGCCATAGGACTTCAGTCCTGGGCCGTGTCTCTCATTTCCCCTACTTCAAAGAATGGGTGGGGGTGGAAATGTTTTGGAACAGTCCTATGCTATGGATTAGTGTTTTTCCTATGGATGGTCTGCTGACTCAAATCCCAAAATCGTAGGGACAAAGTGGTTATTGCACAAGCGCTGGCTGCCCTGGAACAGGGGCCTCTACTGATATGTGGCTATCTATGTTAAAGCAGTAAGGTTTAAGCCAACCAGCTCCTGCACCCCTAGGACTGTGGTCCATTGCACAGGGTGGAGTGCTTGGCTTAGCTAGCCCTGAAGGTTGTTGAGCTGAAGAGCATCGCACAGAGAATGGCCCTCTCTGAGAGATAAGTCGCTTTGCTTAAGGGTTTCCTGCCGTATATTCCCTTTCCCAAAAAATTGGCAAAGGACAGGCCGGATAGGTTCCAGGTGTCATGAGCCTAGGGACAGATTCCGTGTAAGCCCATTTTAATGTTTTCATTTTGGGAAGTGCGACCTCTATCTTTACCTTCCTAGGGAGTTGCCTTTCTGCAAAGAAGTAAAATTAGGGGGAGATGTAGAAGGCCGCAGCCACATTCTCCATTATCAAGATGGCGCTGACATCCGGCTTCACCACCAGGTGAACGCACATGTGCTCGGTAATTTCCCACTGAGTCCCCGCCTACTCCCGAGGCATTCACCTGGGATTATTGACAATGGACCAATCCAAGAGTGACACGTCCGAAGCAGGGTCTGTTTCCTTTATAAGGGATGGGTTCCATCTTATCTGGGTCTCCGCCATGTTGGCTGATGCCCGCTCTCCCAAGGGGCATTAAAGCTTTACTGCAGAAGAATCCTATGTGTACCGCGTGGTTCTTGCTGGCGAGACGGTAGCGCGGGACACTCTCCCATATTAATTAACCCATTTTTAATAATCTGTATATCACCATGAGGTCGTGGCTTACCGGGAAGATTCTAACCCATGTCCATCTTGGAGAGGAGAGCCATGGTGTCTGCCTCACTTCCCCTCTTCCCAGCATTCTGTTCTGTCAACTCTGCCTATCTAAGCTGCTGTTTTATCAAAGGCCAAGGCAGTCTCTTTATTAACCAATGGAAGTAACACATAAACATATGACCCTCCTACATCATTTCCCTTTTTTCTGTTTAAACAAAAAAGAAAGGCTTTAACTTTAGCATAGTAAAATTACACATAACAAAACAATTTTAAAGCAAGAATTACAGTTACAATATTTCTATTTATTTTATATTTTATCATGACTAAGGAAAGCAATAACTATCTATCTATTCTTCAACTCCATCAAAGACTCTAGAAAGATATAATATTACCTAAGTAAACAAGAAATAAGCAACTTCCAAACTCTAGAAATGACAGAGACATTTCGCTGCCTGTACAGTCACCCAAAGTTCTTTTGTACCATTGGGGCATCCATCTTCCCACAGGCCCATAGTATCCAGCAGACATTTCCATAAAGCAGGAAAATTCAAAGACAGTTCAGTCACTTTCTTTTGTATCCTGCAGAATGTCTCGCAGACTCTTTCATGAGTCAGGAACCCCAAAGGATCATCTCACCTTTAGGCAAGTTTAGCAGTCCTCTCTCTGCAGGTTCTTTGTGTCCAGTTTATGCAACAGTCCAGGCAAGAGCTAACCAAATAGCTAACCAACTTCATAAGGAGCCTCTTTGATGCTGCCAGGAGCAGACGTGTCTCATTGTCATGAAAAGTCCTAAGTTATTAAAACATTAGATGCCGTATTCTGTAGTCTTTGAAAGATATGAAGAATGCCTATTTAACTGAAATATATCTAGAAAATCTAACTAACATGACTACAAGCTTGACTATTATTGATGCTCACCTTCATAGACCTGGATGGAAGAGGGAGGACCTTGGACTTCCCATGGGGCAGGGAACCCTGACTGCTCTTAGGACTGGAGAGGGAGGGGGAGGAGGGAAGGGGGAGAGAAAAGGGAAGTGGGGAGGAAGTGGAAATTTTTAATAAAAAATAAATTAAAAAAAATGGATGAGAAGACTAACAAAAAGTTTGAAGAAATTAATAAATCCGTAAAAGATACACTAGGAAACCAAGAAAAAACAATCAAACAGATAATGGAAACAGTTCAAGACTTGAAAACTGAAATGGAGACAATGAAGAATATGGAAAACCTAGGTAAATGAACAGAGACTGCAGATCTCTCCAAACAGCACTACCGAGAACACTCGGTGCCAGCTCTGATGTTCCCGAGTACTTGATAACGTGATAGATCACGGGGGCAGGCCAGCCTCCAGGCTTTGGTTAAAAAATGGATGAATGATTTTGTTGATCCATTGCAGTGGGAATGTGGGTGGGTGGTACATGTCTACATAATTATCCAATGGGCTTCACTGTCTTGGAGTTCATTAAATTTTTTACAAGAATCCTGCAAAGCTGGTAGCGTCTCCCAGATACTCTATTCCCCTGAAAGCTAGGTCTGGTGGGCAATGGGCCAGGTGGCTAACTCAAGATCCTTCCTTTCTCCATCCCTTCCTCCCTCTCTTTGCTGCTACTGATTTGTATATATTTATAGAGCTGATGTCTGCAAACACTGTAATAGTTTAGATCAATAGGTTAATCAAACACGCCTATCTCTTTACACACTTAGCATTCTGCTTTATCTAGGCATGGAGCTCACAGTCAGTCACCTGTAGAATAAAATTTTCCCTATGAGTTCTGAAGAGACCAGGACTTCTAAAAAAAATCCATCGAAAGGGACCCTTTCTCTCTATTGCAAAGACCTGGCACAATTCAAGTCTCTTTGCCTTAGTGCATACGGCAGAGTAGTATTGCCAAATGGATGTCTTACATAGGCCGGCCGATGCTTGTGTGCAAAGAGGATTTGCTCGGAAGCCCTTTGAACTTACCTTCAAGGGTAGAGATTGATACATGGCTTCAAGGATCTTTAGTTCCTGGGGAAGTTGGGCATTCTATCATTCTCTTCTCTGAGAACTATCCAGTTATGCTTGGGAATGTGTCCCTGTTTCCAAGAAGTTGCCGTAGTTACAGTGCAACTTGTGAGTATGAAAACCAAAACACTAGCTTGGTACATTTTGTTGAGAAGTAGGGGAAATCTTTGTCAGTTCCAGCTGGGTGGGGAATCATGGTTCTCGACTGGAACTGAGTTCTAGTGCTTGGCTGACAGCGTCCTCGAGCTGTGTGGAGGAGTCAGGAGCCAGGCTGAGGGTAAGGTTTGGTGTTCCATGTGGAGGGGTTCATGAGACCCTGCTCTGACCCTGACTCCATCACTTGTTCTTGCTGTGACCTTGGACATCTTTCTTTGGAACTATTTCTGTGTCTCCTCTAAGATGTTAGACTGCCTGGTCTCAAAGCTCCTTTCCGTTTGCATCCAGCAGAGGGTGATATTCTTCATGTTTTGCCTGGGCCCTTGTCTGAGAATCCTAATCACTTTGTGCCCTGGAAGAGGAAGCCTTGATCTGGTCCCCATCTTCTGGTAGAGCTAGACCCCTTGTGGCTTTCTCTTAGATCTGTAGCCTCTTCCATTTCCCAGGCCAGGGAACTGCTAAGTTCCAAAAGAAACTCTGGACAAATGGCCAACTGTGCTGTCTATTAGCATACCAAAGCAGATGCTGGCCCCCAGGCTCAGTGCCTGTGGCTCCTCTCAGCTCTTGTCCCCTACCCTAAACCTCTTTAGCCCATAGACTTTGCTTCCCTTCCCCAGCTTTTCTTTTCTGTATAGCCCTGCCATTTCGGGCACAGGTTCCCTGGTCTTCTCTGTCTCTTGGTCTTCCCCTCTTGTTCTCCTCACCTTTTTCTTCTCATGGCCTGGTCCAATCTGCTGTTTAGTCTACTGTTTTTTCTACCTGCTCTAGACTCTTCTAGATGTCTCTGCCCATATTCTTCCTCATCCCTACAATAAAGACCTTCTCCTCAACCATACCTTGGAGTGGCTATATCCTCATTTCACTCAGGAACCAAGCAAGCGGAACTGAGAGGACTTGTGTAGGGCTGTGTGGGTTTTGTAACAGGGCCCCAGACCTTAGCATAACCGACTCCATGACGGAGTTACCATTCAGACTATAAAACTCACCATGTAGACAATACCACCTGCCAAAACCAAAACAAAGACCTAGCCCATCAAATTCTTTATAGTTCTGGGAAAGTCTCATTGCTTCTTAGCTTCTGTAGTTCTGCTTCTGGCTAACTGTTCTTGTTAACTGAAGTGTGTCAACCCAGGACGTGTGTGTGTGCGTGTGTGCTTCAAAGCTCAACTAGAGACATGATCAGTGTTACATTGTGATCCCAAAAACCCAGTGTAATTGCTGATGACTAATAAAGACTTTCTATTGGCTTAAACCCATGTTTGAGCATCTTCTCTGGCTTCCAATGGTCAGATTTTATCCTCCTCACCTGTAGCGCATCCTGCTGGCCCTTTTCCTGGACCTCAATAGGCAGTCGTTGTTTGTAAGAGCCTCTGCTGATCATAGGAGATACTTTACACACACACAGAGAAGGATGACATGAAATCCCTTTAGAGTTCAGGTAGAAGCCTCCCTGTGTAGTGACATACAATCTCCTTTCCCATGAAGCTTTTCTTTTGGGATTTGGGGTAAAAGGTCTGCGCAATGCAATCCCAGTGAGGGCTGCAATGGCCCTAAGTTTCCGACAGTAGAATTCCCTCTAGCTTCTTTAAGTAGCAATGGGAAATTTTTGAGGACATCAGGAAACTCTTGGAGTCTCCAGACGAGCCAGAGGAGAGAATCTGAAATGATGTAGCAATGAATAGCGCTGAGCCACACTGTGGGGGCTTTTTCTGGGAAAAACACCCCTGCACAGCTTCTCATTATTTAGGATTTTGGGACTGCCCCACCCCGTGGAAGGAAGATGGTTGAGGGTTCCTATGAGGAGGCTCCAGCTGGGCACATATCTTAGTTCATGTCTCCCTGCGGGCCACTGCTACTTCCTCAATTTTACAGCTAAGAACCGCAGGTTGTACAAGTTTATAATTTGCTCACATAAATCTCTCTGACTTCCAGGTTTAGTGTCCAGGACTTCAGGCTGAAGCTAGGAGTCCCCTGAGTCACCAGAGGGCAGTTTTAAGAGAGGAGGGTATTCCTGGCTTCTCTCTGTAAATCTGATTACAGTCATTTGGAAGGAACAGACCCAACGGAATGTCAATTTCTTGTTTTGTTTTGTTGGTGCTGGGGTTGAAGCTAGGGCATCACTCCTGTTAGTCAAGTGTCTGCAGCTGAGCAGTTCCCAGCTCTTTGGTTTTGTCTTTGAGACAAAGTTTTGCTAAGTTGCCCAGGCAGCTTCAGCCTTAAGCCTATCATCCTCCTGCTTCAACATTCCAAGTTCAGGGCATGCAGGCCTAGACCACTAGAGCCAGGTATATTCTTATTTTGTGCTTAATTTCATTGTCTTCTGCGTCTTCTGAGAAACCCTGAAGGGGAGCTTTTCCCACTTGTTGTTCTGTGTTATTTGCTTCTTCTGTCTCCGTCTAAATAAAGCTTTCCTAGACTTGGAAAATATCATGTCATAGGCTCACCCAGTCTCATTAATTCATAAACCAGGAAGTAGTCCCAAGGCAGAAATTTATTCTGTCCAAAGTCACATAGTAAAGCAGCAGCTTTCACACATTTAGCAAATGATTACTGAGTCTATGACTATATACTTGGCATTGGGTGAAAGGCAGACAAGTTCCTAGTTGCCGTGGAGCTTTGAGTAGACAAGAGGAACATGACTAGCCTTAAAATCATTTGTAACAAAAACACTTTAGAATAATTTCCTTCTTTTCAAAAATTAATTAATTTATTATTTTTTTTGAGAATTGCATACTTGTATACTATGAAATAGATCATATTCACATCCCATTTCTCCTTTCCAACTTCCTCTGGAATCCCCACAACACATCCCTTCCAATGGCATGTCTTCCTTTCTTTCATTTTTAAGTAACTCACTAAGTCCAGTTAGTACTTTTCATACGTGTATGGATGCACAGCATCCACAGGGCATGGGCTACCTAATAGTGCCCATACCCTCAAAGAAGAATGCTTCTCTCTCCTTCAGTATTTATCAACTGCCAAAGCCTTCTGGGGACTGGGTGGAGCCTCAGAACTCTCATAAGCTCCTCTCCAGTCTGTGCCAGAATTTTGGCTGGGTTGACTTTGTGTGTGTCTTGTGCACACAGCTGCAGCTGTCGTGTGTTCACAAGCACAGTGGTCCAGAAGACAGCTTTGCACAGCACTGCACAGCACTGCACAGCACTGCACAGCACTGCACAGCACTGCACAGCACTGCACAGCACTCTGCCCCAGCCTCTGCATCTGTGCTCTCACCACCTCCTCTTTATGTGGTTGTTTGGGTACTGGCATATGTGTGAGAGTTGGGGGAGGGGTGATAAAGATGGAATTTAGGAATAAGAGTTCACAATGACTTATTAGTACTTTGGCCAACTTTAAGTCTGCATTGACTACTGTTCCCTATAAAAAGAAGGTTCTCTGATTGAGGTTGAACATAGTCTAGGTCTATGTGTATACATGACTATTTAGAAGGAATTTTTTTTGCCAACATGATGATTTGGCAAAATAACAGTAGCTTGTTCCATCCTAGGTCCTAAACCATCGGCAATGGGATTCTGACCATGCTTACATTACCCAACATGAAACTTCTTTCTGTAGATAAGGCATCAAATCCATTCAGAAAATGGTGGTTACTCCATAAAAATCATGCCACTCTTGCATCAGAGGGCACATTTTGCCTGAAAGACTAGTACTGTACTGGGCAGAATCCAATGCTGGGTGGGACCAGTGATGTCTTTTCTCTCCAGGCGACTTCTATCAACACTTCCTAGATCTATGAGAGCTGGTCAGTAGGGAGGTAGCTTACTGCTCAGTGTGAGACTGATTTCTCTATGATCTGCAGCCGAAGTGTGTGATATCTCCAACAAAATGGGTCTTACCAGGTAGTTACGGCAGAATGGCAAACAGCCTGTGTTGTTTTAGAGGCCACTGGGGTATCCTTGATTAATAACTAATAGAGAGGTATGAGGCATTTTTCTTAATTCGATTAAAACACCACAATGGTAGATATACAGCAAAAAGTTTAGCTTTGTTATCAGAAAGTACAGACTAGCCCCTTTCTTTTCTATAGCTGTAACATTTAGGAAAAACATCTTCCTGGTGCTGGTGAAGCTTCAGTCTCATACATGCTTGACAAAGGTCCCACAGCATTCCTGCCTAATATCTCTAACGTCTGTGCTGACACCAGTTTGCTGGCCTGGAGCTCCATCCTCACACCTCTGCCTCCAGAGTGACAGCCTTCTACTTGTGTGAGCCACCCTGCCCTTTCCCAGCTTTCCATACTCTGTAGAAGGGGGTCATGGCTCAGGCTCTCTCAAAGGATTAGAGTTACATTTTGGTTGCCTGATAGCAGAATGTCTATATAAATTACTTGAAAAATTCTTTGAGGTTTGTCTATTTGCCCCATTTTTTGATTTTATTCACTCAGTTATTAAGATGGTCTCAGAAGTACTGATTTTTTTTCCTTCCTTCCTTCCTTCCTTCCTTCCTTCCTTCCTTCCTTCCTTCCTTCCTTCCTTCCTTCCTTCCTTCCTTCCCTTCTTTCTTTCTTAACTTTGGGTTATGGTTCAACACCATTCAACACTAATCTTTCTATTTTGGTGCCCAGATTGCTCCAGATTTGGTCGCTGGCTGCTCTCTTAGTTGGTTACTGTGTCCCTTGGACATACTCCATTGTTCCTCTTCCCCCATTTTCTTTACTTTTACATACCACCGTGTGCTCCAGGTTCATCTTGTAGGTTATCTGTACCAGCCACCAGTTCAATTGCTTTACAATTCTTTTTATACATAATATTTCATCAGCTGCTTTTGGAGGGCAATTATCTTTATTTATTATTTTTATTATTAATTTTACTTTTTAATATAGTAATTTAACATGCCAAATTATATTTCCTTTTATTTAAAAAACTTATGGGCATTGCATTTACATCACTTCCACCTCTCTGCCCCTCCAGCTCCCCTTTGTCCTAACCACCCTATCTCAAATTGTTGGCCTCTTGTTGCTTAATTATTATTGTTTACACACACATGCATGTACACATGCATACATACACACACATACATATGCACAAATGCACACACATGCACATACACAAGCACACAGGCATACACATGCACACTTGAACATGCATCCACACACATACATATTCAGGCATGTACACATATTCTAAGTATAATTTCTACGATTTACTTATCTAAGAGGGAGAATGGCCTATTAAGTTTACTGATCCAGTCTTATCTTTTCTGTGCCTAAGGATTTGCAGGGGTTTTCTCTGTGTGATGGCTCTTCATTGCAAGTTATGGAGAGAGCAGCGGTCCCCAGTTCAGGCTTTGAGTCCAGAGGAAGTCTTTTTTGTCTCCTGGAGTCTGTTTTTGTTGTAGGACTCATTTTCTGGACCATCATTTCTTTCTTCTTTTTCTTTTTGGGGTGTGTGTGTGTGTGTGTGTGTGTGTGTGTGTGTGTAAGTGCATGTGCATGCTTGTCTGTATTGTGTGTGAAGGCTAGCGGGTACTCTCAGATGCTATCCCTCAGAACTGTCTGAAGACACCATGAGCAAGGCACCTTATAGAAGAAAGCATTTAATGTGAGTTTACAGTTCAGAGGGTGAGGTCCTAACCATCATGGCAGGGAACACGGCAGCAGGCAAGCAAGCATGACATTGGAGCCATAGCTGAGATCTTACATTCCCACCAACATGAGTCAGAGAGAGTTAACTGGGAATGGCATGGGCTATGACTGCATGTGATGATTTGGGAGTTGATTGATGGCACAAAAGAAAGCCTCTATCTATCTATCTATCTATCTATCTATCTATCTATCTATCTATCTATCTATCTATCATCTATCATCTATCTATCTATCTACCTGTTATCTATCTACCTGTTCTCTATCTATCATTAATCTCTATTATATATATAGATATGTGTGTGTATGCTTCTATCAATCTATATCTGTATATATATACATAATATAATCCTTAAATTAAGCCATGTATTGGACCTTGTGACTCAATTGTCTCAATTCCACAATAAGTTATGGCTCTCTTTACAGATCAATATACATGTCCTATCTTGTTTAAAAGACGACAATTGGTATTCTTTTTTCCCACAGATATAGTAATTTTTACCTTGATGTAATGTTTCATAATTTCCTATTTTTCATTATTCTGAGTCGCACTACAAGAAACACATATACCATTGAGAATTCTCCAACGGTTAGCAGCATCTGATGTTTGAAAGTAACTGTTTATTCCGTGTGTTCAATTATTTAACATACACAACCAATCTACAAGGAAATGGCCATTTTAAAGTTACTTATTTGCTTGTAGAAAACCTCCCCGGAACACCCAAACACTACAGTGGAATGTGTGAGAGATCAACTTCAGATAAAGTAGGACTACATTTAATCTCTTTTTACTGGGTTGACTTTATGTAGGAGGAGGCCACTTGTTCATCCTGGTCGCCCAGAACCAAAATAACCACACAGAAACTATACTAATTAAAACACTGTTTGGCCCATTAGCTCTAACTTCTTATTGGCTAGCTCATATTAATTTAAACCATTTCTATTAATCTGTATATCGCCACGTGGCAGTGGCTTACTGGCAAAGATTTGGCATGTCTGACTCTGGTGGCTCCATGGCATTTCTCCCTCTGCCTTCCTTCTCCCAGCATTCAGCCCAGTTTTCCTAACCTACCTAAATTCTGCCCTATCAACAGGCCAAGGCAGTTTCTTTATTCATTAACCAATTAAAACAACACATAGACAGAAGGACTCCCCACACCAACTTTATACAGGTAATTTGATGTATTTGAAGCACACCATATTTGTTAAAGGCTGTTAGCTAAAACTACAGACAAAAATCTCTAAATTTTGATACTTTATTATAGCAGACTTGAGTGTCTCACTTGCCCAAAGTCTGATGGGCATGAGGCCATTCTGTGCAAGGATTCAGGAAGTCGGGCTAAAACAAGTCTCTGTGGTCTTCAGCATATTGCTTACAGGGCTCTCCAGATAGGATATGACATAGAGGAGAGGGAGTGGGGCTGACTCAATTATGTAATTTCCAGTAGAAGCTGTACCTGTAACTCTTTCAGGTAGGACTCAAACTCATAGCCATACCCAGCAGCAAGGGTGCTTGGGAAGTGTCGTCTGTGTATGAGCAGGGAGGAGAGAACACAAGTTTGTCCAAGTCTTTCTGATTTTAGCTAGGTTAGTTTTCTTCTCCTACTTTATGCAAAATATAGATAATAATGTCATCTTTATAGTTTGTGTTGGGATGGGATGAGATGTCAAATGAAAGTTTCGAAAGAACTCATGGCATAAAAAGTTGTTTGTTGGTTTTCCCACATTTGAAATAAAAACTACATTTATTTATTTGTCTTTGTATGTATTCATATGCATACATGCTTGTAGCATGGGCTGCATGTGAAGACCAGAAGGCAACTTGCAGGGGTCACTACTCTTCACCCACCATGTCGGTCCTGAGTATTAAACTGAGGTAAGCTTGGTAGCAAGAATAATACTACCACCATGCTAGCCCAGTTTCCTCAAGTTTATAATCTGTTCTTTTCATTTGTGTCTTAGACTTCTTCACCACTGACTTTTCCACTGTGTAAGGTATGGTGATGGACCTATAGCTCATCCAATGTTCATAAGATTTGCGTGGAGGGGCAGAAGGTTGAGACCTGCAGAATCCAAAAGTTGAGAAGTGACAGGCACTGGGAGAGGCGGGCCCAGAGATGAGCATGACAGTGGTGGTAACGATTACTTCCTTTTCATATGAAGGTTTGGAGAAGCAAAGGCTGCTGGGCATCGGCGTGCTAACGAAGCCACAGCTGCCAGAGAACTGTGTGAGGTGAAGCTAGAGAGTAGGTGGGGAAATGCAATCCTGCCTGATACCACCTTCCTACACACAGGAACCACTAACCGTGAATGAAGGGCGGGCAATTTGTGTAATGAAAATAAAGGAAGTGCGGGTCCAGCTCGGCCTGCTGGGGAATTTGAGTTGGACAGAAATGACTGTGGGTGATAACTCTTGGATTTTCTTCTACACTGGAAGTGCAAACTCCAAAAATACTATTGAGGAGATCAGCTCAGTGCTGCTCTTTGGAGTTTGGCCTGTTCTTGTCCCAGTAATTTTATGGGGATCTGTTTTCAAGAGCTGTCAAGAGGGGGCTGGAGAGATGACTCAGTGCACTGACTCTTGTTTCAGAGGATTTGGGTTCCGTTCCTGCACCTAACTGTCTATATTCCCACTTCCAGGAGACCTGACCTCCGGTTCTTGTCTCCAAGGTCACTGGATACTGACATGGGGCACAGACACACATACAGACAAGACATTTATATGCATAAGGTAATATATATTAATATAAGAGTTATGAATAAAGGAGCTGAGGAGATGCTAAGTTGGTAAAGCACTTTAAAGCACCAGGACCTGAATTCTATCCCTAGTCCCTGTCAGGTCCAAAGAAAACTCCATTTTCCCAAATCCTGGAAGTTAGACAAAAGTCACCATTCCTCAGGGACTGGTGAAAAAGTGATTCCCTTCTACCAAAAAACTCACTTCCCTTACCACTGGCAGAAGGGACAAATGGCTTCTGTGGCATACCAAAGTGCATGCTGGTCCCCAGGCTCCCTCAGCATCACAGGGACCTGTTACACACTACAGAGTTCTTGGCTCTTCTCAGCTCCTCTTGTCTCCTTCCCCTCCTAACTTCTCAAGCTCATGGGCTTCCCTCCCCCAGCTACTAATCCTTACACCCCCACATTTTCTCTGTTTGCTCTTGGCATCTCTCTTTTGGCCATTCTTTTTGTCTTCCCCTCTTGCTCTCTCCCCACTCCCCCTCCCTATCTGTCTATTCTGTTCCTGCCTGCCTGGTCAGGTCCAGCCTTCTGACCGTGTTCACTCTACTGCCGTCTGTCTATGCTCTGGACTATTAGAGATGCCTCTGCCTGTTCCCTCCCTTATTTCTACAGTAGAAACCTTTCCCATAACCATGCCATGGTGCGATTATGCCACCAGTTTATACAGTACCCATGTGTAAAATATCAGGCATGGTGGTGCATTTCTGTGACCCTAGCCCTGGAGAAGTGGAGACAAGTGGACCCCTAGGGCTTACTGACCAGGTGTTCTAGATTAATTGGTGAGTTCTTGGCCAAGTAAGAGACCATGTTTCAAAACACAAGATGGATACCTTTTGAAGAACCACACCCAAGGTTGATCTTCACCTTGGCCGTGGATACATGCACACATGTACTCCCTACAATGTGTGTATGAATCTATTTTACAACAACTACAACAGCAGCATCAGCAAAACACACACAAAGACACACACACACACACACACACTGTTAGGAGGGTTCTCTCTTAGCTCTGCATCTTCCTGACTTTATGACCCTTCTCCTCACAGACTACCCATATCTTTACTTATGTTATTAAGAGTTGTTAGCAGTATTGCAATGTAGGCATAATGGTATATGAATAACATTGGGTTTTAAAATTATTTCTTTTATTTTTGAGTTCATAATGCAACTACATTATTTTCCCCTTTCCTTTCCTCCCTTCAAACTTCTTTCATATTCCCTTCTTTGCTCTCTTTCACATCCAAGGCCTTCTTTTTACTAATTGTTGTTCTCACTCACACACACATACACACACACACACACACACACACACACACACACACACACACACACATTCCTAAATGCATAGATACAACCTGCAATCTGTATAATGTTAGTTGGGTGTATGTTTCAGGCCTGACCATTTGGCTGGATAACCAATCGGTGTGCTCTTCCCTGGGGAAGATTGTTTCTCTTGCTCTCAGCATCCTCAATAGCCCATAGTTCTTTATATAGAGTTGAGGCCTCAGATGCTTTCTCCCTTCCACTTTAGAATATTTATTATTGTACTTGTTCAGCTTAGATAACATAGGATACTAAAGGTAGTACCTTCTTATTCCCCAAGCCAAACTTGCTTTCCATCTGGGGCTTTATAGCTCCGGGAGTGGTTCTACCATGCAATTCATTGCTTAAGCCAAAACCTGCACCATGCTTCCATTTCTTTTCCTTGTAACCTCTACATTCTATCATTTGCCAATATTCACTTTAAATATTTCTAATCATCCTCCATGATTAGTCCAGGCCATTGTTACCTTGTCTTTGCCCCATGTTAGAAGCAGCTCAGCTCACAGATCTCTCCAGAGCAATCTTTCTAAATTAGGAATTACATGCAGCTCTTCTCTTTTGAGCACATTTTTGTTCCTTTGACTTTCCAGAGCAAGCCCAAATTCCTTCAGAAGGTCTAATGGTGCATCTCCTGTCTGCAGCCACTGACCCCTTCAGTTTCATCTGCCTCGTGCCCTTTGCTTTTCTTCTCATCTCCAGATCACTGCTCCAGCTGCAGAGACACACTGGCCACTCCTGAACCTCCAGGCAGCTGCCAGGGTGACTCCTACTCATCTTGGAGTGCCCTTTCTACAAGGAAACTTGCTTTAGAGTGCTTCCCTCCATTTTGGAGAGGATCGGCATGATTGACATCCAGGTAGGGTCCATCCCCATATCAAAGGACTTGGCTCTGCAGTACAGTTCAAGGGCATAGTGTGGGTTCACACCTGTCATTAAGTCCTTGTTTGCCAAGACTCTTATCAGGAAAATCATAATTCTGCCAAGCAGGCAAGAAGAACTTGGGTAGCAACTGTTTCAAAAGAACAGCACTTGTGCACTGGGAAACAGGCAGTAGAAAAGATAGTAGAAATTCCTATCTGTGGCTGGCTCCTCTTTGGGCCAGAACTAGTCAGAACTGGATGCCTTCTATTATTAAAGAGCTTTTTCTTTATTTTTCCCTGAGTGGTGGAGAGAATTCTTGCTGGGGACACTTTCTCTAACTCAGCGCTAATTCGCATTTCAATAGAAAAAGAGGAAGAGGACAGGAAATTGGGAGGGAGTATGTTAGGAGGGACCCAAGTGCGTTGGAGGGGGATTTAGGAGCAGTTGTGAGGAAATGAGGGTGGGGTGGGGTGGGGGTAGATATGATCATATTTCACTATATGCGTTTGTGAAATTCTCAAAGATTAAAAGTAAATAAACTGAAGTGAGTTTAACAATGTATATTGCTCTTGTCTGCATGAGGCCCTAGTTGATACAAGGATGGAAACCATTACTGTTGGAATTAAAATGAGGTTAACGGTGTCACACCTTGATGAAACATGACCCGGAAAAGCCAAACAGGGAGGACACCCATCACCATTGCCTGATGAACAGGAATTATCACAAACGTGCTGAAAATCCAGCCTTGCACAAAGACACTTCTCTAAGGATCCCTGCCCAGGCACTTCCGGTCCTCATCTGGCCTCAGGCCATCTTTGCTATGGATCCCAGCAGTCAGGGATGATTGTCTCACAGTACTTTACATAATCCTTCTCAGGTTTTCTTTAAAAACCTTGGTTTTCCATTGCTTTCTTGAATACACCTATGGTTCACTCTGGCACCCGTGTCCCACATTGCCGGTAATAGACTAGAAGTCAGATCCCTGCCAGGGAAACAGGCAGGCAAAAGAGTCATGAACAGATGCTAAAGATAACAAGCCAACTTCCAGCTTCTTGGCTCTCCTGACCTGATGCAAAAGCCTGGTGACTTTTTAACCTCCCAGCACTCCTCTCTGCCCTAGGAATGGTCCCAACTGCTCAGCTCAGTTCAAGCTGGACTGAAACATCCCCTCAAAGCTTCCCTTTCTGTGTTTAAACAGATAACCATAAATTAAGGGAGAAAGACACCCTTCCTGTCCATCAAAGACACTTAAAACCTCAGTCCTGCAGGGGACACTGGGCCTCCCCTTTGAAGTCTCCCCTCTGCTTTGTAGAGAGTCTTTTTCCCAGCGAGTTTGTACTTCGTCTTGAATAAAAACCGTTTTCATCTGTCGGTTGCTCTTGTTGTGTTGGAGACTTTCCCTGCTGTTGAAGGTTGTGCCTGAGGTTTTCTCCCCGGCAAACAAAGCAAACCTATCCGTACCCCTACATGGCAACACAAGCTTGCTCTTCTGGACCGGGCTCTTCACCTTGAAGAACCACACTCTCTGGTGTGATTTTGTCTGACACCACTTAACGTCCCACAAGGCACTCAGACCAAGCTAAGTACTTATTACCTCTTTGTGAATGAAACAGATGAGTTCCAATCAGAATATTTCTCTGACACCGAAAGTGGTTAGGGGTGCTGGAATTGTAGTGGAGAGAATACCATGCTTTGTTAATAGATTCTGTCAAAACAGCAGGATGCTGGGTTCTAGGCCAAAGACCTCCCAGGTGGCAGTTTACCTAGGAGGAGAGTGGAAGGCTGAGAGAAATCTTGAGAGAGGAAGACTACCAATTTTCCTTCTTCTTTTCCTCAGGGAGGAGTGTTTTCTAACCCTCTCCAAAATGCTGGAGGAGGCTGCTTATCCCCTTGTTTTAAATACCCCAAAATTGTGGAGCTCCCAAGCCCCTGGGACTCGTGGTGTTGGTTGTGAGAAAGCAGTGAATGAGAGCTGGTAAAAAGGAGGGGAAGGTGTGAGCGAGCTGGGTCCCCAGGGAAATGTTAGGAGTGTGGGGGTCTCCCTTTCAGGGAGTAGAGCTCCCTCCTCAGTGCTTCTTCTAAGTGGACAAAACTTGTGAGGACAGGGCTTTAGTAGACAGAGACTGCAAAGTGGCCCAGAGGCAGAGCAGTTGAGAGAATGGGGTGGGAGGTCAAACCTCAGGGGGACCTAGCACAGTAGTGGCCTGCCGAGTTTGGTTCCTAAAGGTCAGTCTTAAGGAACCAAACTGTGCTTCTTTAAAGAAGCCTGCATTTGATCCCTAGAGGAAGATATCTGGTTCTTCAAGAGACTGAGAGTCAGAGAAATCTGATTCTGGATAGCTGAGCTTGTTCACAACAGTCCCCTGTGGTTTTGTTCTCAGGACAGAGCAGGGGTTCTGAGCCACAAGGAGAACCGTCACAGTCTGCAGGGAGCGAGTTTCCTTCCCACTGCAGCAGCAGAGAACGGGCTAGGAGGGTGCAGGGCAGTGGACACTAGAGTGCCCAGCCCCTCTGCTCTGGTCTGCAGAAGCCACAGCACAATGAGGCCGAGGGCAAGGGGACAGGGGATAGTTTACGAGATGGAAATTTAAAAAGTGGGCTAGGCTGTACTAACAGACGGGGACTGTTTTCATATTTAAGGCATCTGAGGAGAGGAACTAGACCGTGGTGTAGTTAAAGGAGCCTGTTATCTAGCAAGGGAAGTCTGGGTTGAGGAGGAAAGCAGTGAGGATTTGAATGTGGTATTGTGTAGTTTTCCTAACAGCTGTGTGGAATACTTGTAATCTTCAATTCCAAGTGAGGCGACAGAAAGGCATCTTCATGGCTTGCTGAAGACGGCCCAACTGAAACCTGGCTATTATGGTGAGACAGCACCATAGACTTGAGAAAGCAGGGGAGGGAGGTGCCATCGCCCGCCGAAGGACAGGTCCTGGAGGAACTGACACCCGAACTGGGGTTTGAACGGCAAGCAGGAATTTCCCATGGAGGGGCTGGGTGGCTTAAGGACCTTCTGAGAGAGAAGAGGGGACAGGCCCAGGCTTGATAAGGGAAATGAATCCTGTTCACAGAATCACACTGCGCCCATGCAGCTGGCGCTTCTGGCAGTGGCTGCTGCAGTTTGTTCCTGACCCGCAGGCAAGTTCCCAATCTCCTTCTCCCAGGGTCTCTCGCCTGACTTGGGTACTCACTTAAAACACTTCCCATCAGATTAAACATCATCTCAACACTTTTTTTTTTAAAATGCTGATCAAGTTTAGATGTTCTGTCGCATATTTATTGACTGTTTTCTTCTCTGACTCTGCCTGTTTACTCTGTGCCCATTTGCTCCCAAGATGTTTGATTTCCTCCTTGGCTTGTCAAACTTCCTTAATAGCAAATCTGTTAACAGTTTTCCCAGTGTTTTGATTTTCTAAAAGGAAAAATCTGCATTCAGGGTTGCAGAGGTGGCTCAGCACGTCAGAGATGGCACTGCTCTTGCAAGGACGAAAGTTTGGTTTCCAGCACTCATGTGGGGGTAGGAGGCTCATGGCCCCTGTAACTCCAGCACCAGGGATCTACCACCTCCAGGACCTTAAGATACTCATATACATATACACAGGAACACATTCATACACATAAATAAATATAAAAGTAAATCTAAAAGAAAACTTTACTTTTGGTTTATGTAAGCTCAAGATATTAATTTTATCTTAGTGTATTTTATTTCTACTACCAACATTTTTATGGCTAGCTCAGTTTTTATATGTGCAAACTTTGTGTGTGTGGGCGTGTGGGGTGGGGTAGGGGTTGTTAAGCAGACTCATGTAGTTGGGTGTCTTGCTTCTATCACATTCTTGCCTTCACAGTCAGCTTTTTACAGGGGGACTTGAACTCAGGTCTTCCTGCTTGTGCAACAAATGCTCTTACCCACTGAACCATTTCCTTGGCCTCCATATGTAATATTTTTCCTCCAACATAATATTTTTATTGGTTGTTTGGGAATTTCCTATCATGCACCCCCATAACACTCACTTTCCAGTCCTCCCAGGTCTGCCTCTCCATACTGTGACTGTCAGTCCTGAAGAAGAAGGAGAAGAGGAGGAGGAGGAGGAAGAGGAGAAGAAAGTTGAATTTGTATTGCCGCCATACTCATGCTCAAGTTCCCCGTGGCCAGCCCCTGAGATGAGTCCTTCTCAGCCTCACCCTACCAAAAGTCATCGGCTGTGGAGAGCCACCCTCCAGCACCCTTTCCACAGTTGTTAAGAGTTCTCTTTGATGGCTTTCTGTCTGGGCTGCGTCTTCGGTTGGTTAGGGTGGTGGTAGAGGTGCCACAGAAGCCTTCTCTGTCTCATTTTCTCAACTGTGAGTCTACAGTCATCGATACCAGTGTAAAAAATATCTTCCTTGCCTATAGTGAGTGCGTGCACGAATCATGGACTTCCACATGGTTTTTGGTGATAGCAAGGGCTGTGAACCTCAGCATGGTCTGGCAGCAGTGTAGACCACAGATATCAACATGGCCCTCGCTATGACATGGGCCACGGACGACATCATAGTCCCAGTGACAGTGTGGGCCAAGGACATCGGCATGACCTCTGGGGTAGCGTAGGCCATGATCACCAACCTGGTCCCTCACAGCAGCCCAGTCCATGGACTTTAACATGACTTTAGGTGGCAGCAGCAGACTGGAGATTTCCACATGGCCTGTGGTGGTAACTCACGCTATGTACATCAACAAAACCCCCAGCTACATCAGGACTGTGGTCCCCAACATGCTGTCTGTGGCCGCGTGGACCACGGAAATCAACATGGTTTCAGGAGGCAGCACAGAGGACAGAAATTCTCATAACTTTTAATGCCTCTGTTCTTACTGTTTTGACTTTTTTATGGTCGGTTAGTTATTATTTCACATTTCTTCGTTTTTGGTAGATTTATAAATTGTAAGTTAAGGAATTTCCTTTTTTATTTTACATTTCAGCTTGAGCAGCTGTGACTCATCTGAGAGCCGTCTGCTCTGAGTCACTAAAATCTCTGCTTCCAGTGCTGTGCTACCAGGAAACAGTCCCGTGGAGGTGACGCTCACCACACACTCTACAGGACTCTCTGACTTCTGAGACTATCCATAGGATTCCTGAAGCTTCTTCCTAGGTATCACGGTCCTTCCTGGGACATTTTTTTCTTTTTCAGAGCTGAGGTGTCTTAAGACCTCCAATCCATATGGGGAGCTCTTATAGAAAAACACCGATTAACAGACTAAGCTGAGCATCAATCAGCCAGAAGCCAACATCAAATTCTAGTCATTGAGGAGGTCTTGTCAGATATTTCAGTCTGGTTAAGTACAGATGACCGGCCCACTCCCCCCGCCCCCACACACCCACTACTCCAGGACCAAGGCCCGCGGAACCATGGGAGATGATAAACTCTGCTTGGTGGTTTCTTACTCAGTGGCCACCACATCTGCCCCTGCTTATCGGCTGTGCTAATCTTCTTCACACTGTCAAACCCCCGACTCTCCTTGAGTCTCATCTTATATGACTGCCAGCGGTGTCACCCCTTCAAACACCCCTTTTCCTAAATACATAGTGCACCGTCTCGGCATTTCTTGCCTGAAATCATCTGAACAACCTCCCAATTGGCGTCCTTCCTCCCGGTCTTGGAGCTCCACCATCTATTCTTCATTCTGCCTGTACACTGATCTTTCAAAATAAAGCTCAGATGCTGTCCTTGTCCTGCTTAGCTATTAATGCCTGTGGGCTGCGACCCAGCCCCTCTTTTTACAGAGTCCATTTGATGTGACTCCTATTGTCCCCTCTCGGCTTATCTCCCACCACACCCCTTCCCATCTCTCCTTCTTGTACTTTTTGTTTAAACATTGAGATCTTACTCTTGAGTCAAACGTTGAGGCCTCCCCATTGCTCCTGTATTTGTCACTTTTGATGATCTATTTGCAGCTGGTCCTCTCTGCTCGTCCAGTGACATGGCACTTGAGTGCTCTATTTCTGGTCTTTATGTATCGGTTGGGTTGTCGTCTGTTTCCTCCACTAAAGCACCATCTCCACGAGTCCACAGACCTTATCTGTCTTGCTCACTATGATGCTTCTGACACTTTGTAAAACTCTGGGCATGCACACATTGCACAGATGGTCACCAAAACTATTCTCTTCCATCCCTGAATTCTTTTCTGCTCCCTTCCACCCAGAGAGAAATAAACTGTGGTGTAAACGAAACACACAGGGAGCCACCATAGTAGGAAGTTGCAGGGCAGAGAGCCATCTCGTGGAAGATCCAGCTTGCCTTTCTGTTTCGTGCCTACATCACTGCCCCCATGAAGGCCTAGCTCAACCTGCGGCTGGGACTTAACTGACATCACTGCCCTGTGCCTTCCCCTCCCTAGCAATCATGTCTCCTCTAACTAGCCAGCTTCTGAGTACTTCACATTGGACCCATGACTGGAAAGCCTAGTCTTGTGTTGGCCTTCAAGCTCCACCCTGTCTTGCTTCAGCATGGTCACACCCTTTACTTAGCTCCAGTTGCAAACTGACCATGTTCAATCATGAGCCTTCAGGTGGACCTCTCAGCAGCAGGAAGGGCAGGCACCACACCTGTCACTCATCTCGGGGAGGGGTGAAGAAACTCTGCCTCTAGATGAGTGGAGAAAACTGGGGAAACCACACCAGGGTAAGGAAAGGTCCTGGAATTTCCCCCATGATCCCTCAGCAGAACAGCTCTGCTTTATTCCGCACTGGATCCTGGCCACTGAAAATCCCTTTCTTTGGGGCTCTAGAGAGTCACTCATGGACACCATGGTCATTTATGTCTCCAGTTGCACTGTTAGTTGTTAATTGAGCAATGTTGTCTTCTGTTTGCTGACCATGATGTGTGGTCAATACCCATTTGTACCTTTCAATGATGGAATCACCTTCAGATCACAATGTAAAAGGAAGCTTGGACTGAGACCTTCTAGAAGCCCAGCAGTCATGTCTGTTCACATCTGTTCACCTGCAAAATCCCACAGACCTGCCTTATTGATTTTGTGTTCTCAGCAGTGCCACGGTAGATTGGAATTCTTCCCACTGCCCATCACGCTCTAAAAGCCGCTCATACTTCATTGTTTTTCAAGGGGCAGGAGTTGAAGCCAACATGCCAGGCAAGCGCTGTACTACTGAGCTATACCCTGCCCTGACATTTCAATTAAGTAAAAGGCTCTGCTATTAACATATTGAAACCCCAGCTGTGCAGCCCCTGGTCTTCTGTACTTTACAAGTTGCTGAAATAGCATTATGCAATATGCATATGCAATATGTCTTGCAGAGGATCTGAGGCTTACAATGTAATTATTGCTGTTTTGAAGTTCTAGGAACCGGGGATTCATCACCTTGGTCCATAAATAAAAGCCTGATGATGGCTATTTCACTAAAAGTATGGATCTGCTGAATTAAGCTCAACTGCTTTGGATAAAAGGGATATTATTCAATGTGTCCTGTGAGTGTGCGTGGGGGAGCATGGGTTGATGCTTGATGCGTCCTCAGTTGCTCTCCAGCTTATTTATTTGATTCTCTCTCTCTCTCTCTCTCTCTCTCTCTCTCTCTCTCTCATCTATCTATGTCTGAATCTGAAGTTTGCTGAGGCAGCTCAGCTTCCTGACCAAGAATCCTCAGTATCCTCCTTTGTCTTCCTGCCTAGCACTGGTTTCAAGGTGTCTGGCTTTTTTTCCTGGGATCAATTTCAGGTCCCCACAAGGTCCTCACATGCAGTCACAGCAAAGTGCTGTACTAACCAAGTCACTTTCCAGTTTAAGGCTCCTGAATCAGTAAGTCTGAAGGGAAAAGTTCTTTTTTTCGAGACAGGGTTTCTCTGTGCTGCCTTGGATGTCTTGGAACTCACTCTGTAGACCAGGCTGGCCTCAGACTTACAGAGATCCACCTACCTCTGTTTCCCGAGTGCTGGCATTAAAGGTGTGCACCACCGCTGCCTGGCTTGGGAAAGGTTATTAACTGAGAAAGCTGAAAGCAGATTCATTAAGCATATCTGAACTTAGTAATCAGAGTTTCTAATCCTTGTTAAAACGCATCCACAGAGAGGTTCCATGGACTTGGTAGTATTTTAGGTCAATGTATTAAGCTCAGTTGTCCGGTCAGTATCTATCAAGTGCCTATCTCATGCTCTGCAGAGTTTCATATGACCCATGGCAAGTCATTGATGGCACAGGCAGAGGTCTCCACTCTCCAGGACTTGCATTCCTGGAGAGCTCAAGGGAGACGTGGTAAGTCTCTTCTGTTCTCAGGGCCAAGCCCTTGTTCTCTCTGATTAGAAAGCCCTCCTCCCTGATCTTTGAGTGGATGGCTCCTTCATCCTCATTCAGATCACCTTATCATAAACATTTCCCCAGATTCCTGGCTCCTTCAATCAAACGATTTTTATGAATCTCTTAGTAGTTTGTTTTATTGAACCAGGATGTGAAGGATGAGACTTTGCCAACATCCTCAATACCTAGAGTAGAGCTGGTCTCACTAAACAACAGATGAATGAGTGAATCCAATTTAAGGGTGTTCTGAATGCCATTTTCCTCTAGTGTGCATGAGGGTATTAAACTTCACACAGAATCTCAAAATATGAATCAAGTTAAAATAAGGGATCCGGACTGGGGCAGTAGCTCAGTCCCATCACGCTCTAAAAGCCGCACCTGCCCCTGGTCGCACACCTGCCCCTGGTCACGCACCTGCTGTAGGTAGCGCCTCTGAACTGCTGTGAAGAAAGGGATGGGGAATGGGACCCCAAACGTTTGACTCCAGCCATTGCTTTTCTAAGGCTTATGCATCCTTGAGCTGAACTTAAGCCTTCCCCTCACAGAGGAGTTTCATTTGAAATGTCAGTTGCCTTGCTTTTTAGCGGACCAGAATAAGCCTTTTCCTTGGAGACCATTCCGCAGGGACCCATATATTTCTCGACACTTTGGTTTAGGAGTGGTCTGTGAGTCAGCACTTGAAAAACTGAGGTATCAGCTACACTGAGTTCTCTGGCTGACTGGAGAGCTTCACTGTCTGTATCTGGAGACACACCCTGACTCACATGTTGGGCTGTCGTCCAAAGGTCACATGGTGGAAAGTTTTGGGCTAGCAACTCTGAACACATAGTTGCTCTTTGTTTTACAATAGGTTCTGCGTAACACAGTTTCCTTGCCTCTGCAGAGCTGGAAAATTCCATGTGCTTAGGAACTCAAAGGTATGTGAGTTCCAGCTCTCCCTTCGAAAGAAGGATGAGGTCACTAGAGAACTGCTGGTTTTGTTGGCATTTGCTCCCGGGTGTTATTGGAAGGCGGAGCTCTCACATCCTGTCACCACACTGTGTCTGTTGAGCTCTGGCCCACGCATCTGATTGACTGAGTGTCTACTACCTACTGTAAACCATCATCAAACTAGGAACAAGCGGCAGGACTCATTTCTTGCCCCACCCCCAAATTCTTATTCTAATAGGGTGATAAACATAGGCCCAACACTTTTTACTACCCTATTATTACACAAAGTGATGGGGAATATTATAGTATAGATAATGTCTTCCTTCCTTTCTTTCTCCCTCCCCCTTTCTATCTTCTATTATTATTAAATTTACTTATTAAAAACAATCTTTTCCCATTTTACATCCTGGTCTCATGCCAGTAGCCCCACAGACTGCCCAAGCCACACAACTGTCACCCACATTCAGTGGGCCCAGTTTGGTCCTATGCAGGTTCCCCCACTATCAGTGCAGAGTCAGTGAGCTCTCGCTAGCTCAGGTCAGTTGTTTCTGTGGGTATCCCCATTATGGTCACAACCCCTTTGCTCTTACTATTGCTCCTCCCTCTTTCGGGCTGGTCTCCAGAAGCTTGGCCCAGGGCTTAGCTGTGGGTCTCTACATCTGCTTCCTTCAGTTACTGGATGAAGGTGCTATGATTACAAGGTAATAGTCATCATTCTGATTACAGGGGAAGGCCAGTTCAGGCACCCTCTCCACTACTGCTTTGAGTCTTAGCTGGGGTCATTCTTGTGGATTCCTGGGATTTTCCCTGGTGCCATGTTTCTCACTGGCCCCATAATGGTTCTCTCAGTCAAGATATCTCTTTCCTTGCTTTTCCTCTCAGTCCTTCCCCCTTTCTTGAACAGTCCATTCTCTCATGTTTTTCTCACCCCTCCCCTTCTCCTCTTCCCTTCTGCCCTCCCTCCTCCCCATACTCCCAATTTTCTCAGGAGATTTTGTCTAATTCCCCTTCCCAGGGGTATTCATGTTTGTCTCTCTTAGGGTTCTCCTTGTTACTTAGCTTCTCTGTGGTTGTGTACTATAGGCCGATTATCCTTTGCTCTAAGTCTAATATACACTTAAGAGTGAGTACATACTGTGCGGTCTTTCTGGGTCTGGGTTACCTCACTCAATATGATGTTTTCTAGTTCCATTCATTTGCATGCAAATTTCAAGATGTCATTTTTTTTTCTGCTCTATAGTACTCTATTGTGTAAATGTACCACATTACAATTCTTCGGTTGAGGGGCATCTAGGTTTTTTCCAGGTTCTGGCTATTAGAAATAATGCTGCTATGAACACAGTTGAGCAAATGTCCTTGTGGTAAAAGTGCACATCTTTTGGGTATATGCCCAAGAGTGGTATTGCTGGGTCTTGAGGTAGATTGATTCCCAATTTTCTGAGAAACTGCCATACTGGTTTCCAAAGTGGCTGTACAAGTTTGCATTGTCACCAGCAATGGAGAGTGTTTCCCTGACTCCACGTTCTCTTCAGCACAGGTTATCATTGGTACTTTTGATCTTAGCTATTCTGACAGGAGCAAGATGATATCTTAGAGTCATTTTGATTTGTGTTTCCCTGCTGGCTAAGGATGTTGAACAGTTCCTCAAGTGCCTTTTGGCCGTTAGATACTCCACTGTTGAGAATTCTCTATTTAGATCTATAATCCATTTTTTGATGGGATTATTTAGTATTTTGATGTCTAGTTTCTTGAGTTCTTTGTTTATTTTGGATACCAGTCTTCTGTCTGATGCGGGGTTGATGAAAATCTTTTCCCATTTTGTAAGCTGCCTTTTTTTGCCTTATTGACCATGTCCTTTGCTTTACAGAAGCTTCTCAGTTTCAGAAGATCCCATTTATTAATTGTCACTCTCGTTGTCTGTGCTACTGGTATTGTATTTAGGAAGTGGTCTCCTGTGCTAATGCATTCAAGACTACTTCCCACTTTCTCTTCAGTAAGGTTTAGTGTGACTGAATTTATGTTGAGGTCTTTGATCCATTTGTTCTTGAGTTTTGCACATCTGGATAGATATGAATCTATTTTCATTCTCCTACATATTGACATCCAGTTATACCCACACCATTTGTTGAAGATGCTTTCTTTTTTCCATTATATAATTTTAGCTTCTTTGTCAAAAATCAGGTGTTCATAGGTGTGTACAATAATATCTGGGTCTTTGATTTGGTTCCATTAGTCCACTTGTCTGTTTTTGTGCCAACACCAGGCTATTTTCATTACTATCACTCTATAGTAGAGCTTGAAGTCAGGGCTGGTGATGCCTCAAGAGGTTCCTTTCTTGTACAGTATTGCTTTGGCTATCCTAGGTTTTTTGTTTTTTCACATGTTGTTGAGTATTGTTCTTTTGAAGTCTGTGAGGAATTGCATTGAGATTTTGATAGGGATTGCACTGAATCTGTAGATTGCTTTTGGTAAGATTGCCATTTTTATTATGTTGATCCGACCTATCCAAAAGCATGAGAGATCTCTCTATTTTCTGGTATCTTCTTCAGTTTCTTCAAAGACTTAAAATTTTTGTCAAACAGGTTTTTCACATCTTTGATTAGTGTTACCCCAAGATATTTTATGTTATTTGTGGCTCTTATAAAGGGTGATGTTTCTCTGATTTCTTTCTCAGCCCTTTTATCCTCTGTATAAAGGAGGACTACTAATTTCTTCAAGTTTATCTTGTATCTGCCACATTACTGAAGGTGTTTTTCAGATTTAGGAGTATTCTGGTAGAATTTTGGGAGTTACTTATGTATACTCTCATATCATCTACAAATAGCAAAAGATTGACTTCTTCCTTTCCAATTTGTATCCCTTTAATCTCCTTTTGTTGTCTTATTGCTCTATCTAGAACTTCAAATACTATACTAAATAGATATGGAGAGAGTAGACAGCCTTTCTTGTTCCTGATTTTAGTGGAATTGCTTTGAGTTTCTCTCCATTTAATTTGATGTTTACTGTCAGCTTGCTGTATTGTAGGGCCCTGTCTTCCCTGTTCCTCGAGGCCAAAGCACAGGATGCAAGAATTGTTTATGCTAACCAGCTTAGCTTCCCCTGCTCATTCTGCCAGCTGAAGGGAATTAGTTCAAAGCCTTGTTTCTGTCATTGCTATGATAATTTCACCTGCTAAGGAAGGTCCTCACAGGTGCCCCATATCTCCTCCCATCTGTCTGTCAGGGTTCCCAGCTCAATACCCCCTACATGGAGGCTCCAGCCGCTGGCGCCAAGCGGTCAACACTATGATCTCACTCCCAGGTGGGAGGGGGCTCTCGTCCTCTTGCCTCCAAGTATTTAAGCCAACATGTGCTGAATAAAGTTGACATTTACCCTTTGGGCAAATGATCCCGATTTCTCTGTGTGTGTGTGTCTGTTTTCAACTCCTAGGATATTGATCCAGACTCGCGGTCTGGTATGGGAAGCGCGCCCTGTACTGGAGAGTGAGGTTTCGCAGATAAGCGTGGGACACTGTATATTGTTTTTTATTATGTTTAGATATGTTCCTTGTATCCCTGATCTCTCTGAGACCTTTATCATGAAAGAGTGTTGGATTTTTGTCGAAGGATTTTTTAACATCTAATGAGATGATCATATGGTATTTTTTCTTTATATAGTGGATTATATTGACAGATTTTCGTTTGTTGAACCATCCCTACATCTCTGGAATGAAGTCATTTGATCATTGTGGATGACTTTTTGATGTGTTCTTGGATTTGGTTCGTCAGTATTTTATTGAATATTTTTGCATTGATGTTCATGAGAGAGATTGGTCTGTAATTCTCTTTCTTTTTTGAGTCTTTGTGTGGTTTGAGTATCAGGGTAATTGTAGCCTCATAAAAAAGAGTTTGGCAATGTTCCTTCTGTTTCTATTGTGTGAAACTTATTGAGGAGTATTGGTTTTAGTCCTTCTTGAAGTTCTGGTAGAATTCTGTGCTGACTATTTGTAATAGCCAGAACCTGGAAACAACCTAGGTGCCCCTCAATAGAAGAATGGTTAAAGAAGGTGTGGAACATTTACACATTAGAGTTTTACTCAGTGGTAAAAAAAACAATGACATCTTGAATTTTGCATGCAAATGGATGGAAATAGAAAATTCTTTACTGAGTGAGGTAACCCAGACATAAAAAGAGGAATATGGTATGTACTCACTCATAAGTGGATTCTAGCCATAATTAAAGGTCTTTGAGCCTATAATTCGTGATCCTAGAGAAGCTAAATAAGAAGGTGAACCTGAAGAAAATCATACAGTTATCCTCCTGGATATTGGAAGTAGATAAGAGTGCCAGGAAACCTTGGGTGCACGGTGGGGGGTGGGGGGGAGAAGGAACGGGTGATGGTTAGAGAGAAGGGAGTAGGGGAGGATTGGGGAAAGCTTGGGGGATTGGGATGGGGGAGGGAGGAAGGATGGATATGGGAGCAGGGAAGTATATATCTCAACTAAGGGAGCCATTTTAGGTTTTGCAAGAGACTTGATTCTAGAGGGGTTCCCAGGTCCAAGGAGAGGTCCCCAGATTGTTCCCTGGACAGCAGAGGAGAGGGTGCCTGAACTGGCCTTGGCCCATAACCATACTGATGAATATTTTGCATGTCACCATAGAACCTTCATCTGGCGATGGATGGAGATAGAGACAGAGACCCACATTGTAACACTGGACTTAACTCCCTAGGTCCAAATGAGAAGCAGAAGGAGGGAGAACATGAGCAAGGAAGTCAGGATCAGAGGGAACCTTCATCCAACAATGGATGGAGACAGAGACAGAGACCCACATTGGAGCACTGAACTTAGCCCCCAAGGTCCAAATGAGGAGCAGAAGGAGGGAGAACATGAACAAGGAAGTCAGGACCGCGAGGGGTGCGTTCACCCACTGATACAAGAGGAATGATCTAATGAGAGCTCACCAAGGCCAGCTGGACTGGGACTGAACGAGCATGTGATCAAACCAGATTCTCTGAATGTGGCTGACATGGGGACTGTCTGAGAAGCCATTGACAATGGCACTGGGTCTTGTTTCGTCTACATGTACTGGCTTTTTGGGACCCTAGTCTGTTTGGATGCTCACCTTCCTAGACCTGGAGGGAGGGGAGAGGAACTTGAACTTCCCACAGGGCAGGAAACCCTGACTTCTCTTAGGACTGGAGAGGGAAGAGGAGAGGGAGTGGGGGGAGTGGGAAGGTATTGGGAGGAGGGGCGGAAGTGGAAATTTTTATAAATTAATAATAATAATAAAAAAAGAATTCTGTGCTGAAACCATCTGGTCCTGGGCTTTTGTTGGTTGGGAGACTTTTGATGGCTACTCCTATTTCTTAGGGGTTATTGGTCTATTTAAATTGTTCATCTGGTCTTGATTTAGTTTTGGTATGTGGTACCTATCCAGAAAATTGTTAATTTCTTTTAGATTTTCCAATTTTGTGGAGTACGTTTTTGAAGTTTGACCTAATGATTCTCTAGATTTCCTCAGTGTCTGTTGTTATGTTCTCCTTTTCATTTCTGATTTTCTTAATTTGGACATTATCTCTTTGCTTTTTGGTTAGTTTGAATAAAGGTTTGTCTACCTTGTTGATTTTTCTCGAAGAACCAACCCTTTGTCTAATTGATTCTTTGTATTCTTCTCTTTGTTTCTATTTCATTGATTTTCAGCCCTCAATTTGATTATTTCCTGTCATCTACTTCCCCTGGGTGAGTTTGCTTCTTTTTGTTCTAGAGCTTTCAGGTGTGCTGCTAAGTTGTTAGTGTGAGATTTCTTCATTTTCTTGTAGACATTTAACACTGCTTTCATAGTGTCCCATTGGGTATGTTGTGCATTAATTTTTGTTGAATTCTAGGAAGTCTTTAATTTCATTCTTTATTTCTTCCTTGACCCAGGAGTGATTCAGTTGAGCATTGTTCAATTTCCATGAGTTTGTAGGCTTTCTGCAATTAGTGTTGAATTCTAACTTTAAGCCATGGGGATCTAATAAAATAAAGGGGGTTATTCCAATTTTTTTTTTTTTTGGTATCCATTGAGGTTTCCTTTGTGACAAATTATGTGGTCAGTTTTAAAGAAGGTTCCATTAGGTACTGAGAAGAAGGTATATTCTTTTGTGTTTGGGTGAAATGATCTGTAGATGTCTATTGATTCCATTTGAGTCATGGTATCTGTTAACTTTCTTATGTCTCTGGTAAGTTTCTGTCTGGTTGACCAGTCCATTGGTGAGAGTGGGGTGTTGAGGTCTCCTACTATTAGTGTGCAGGTTTGATGTGTGATTTAAGCTTTGGTAATGTTTCTTTTACATATGTGGGTGCTCTTGTAATTGGAGCATAGATATTCAGAATTGAGACTTCATCTTGATGTATTTTTCCTGTGATAAATATGATGTATCCTTCTCCATCTCTTTTGATTGATTTTAGTTTGAAGTTTGTTTTGTTAGATATTAGGATGACAACACTGGATTGTTTCTTAGGTCCATTCGATTGGAAAATCTTTTCTCAACCCTTTACTATGAGGTAGTGTCTGTCTTTGTTGTAGTGGTGTGTTTCTTGTATGCAGCCGAAGGGTGAAACCTGTTTTTGTATCCATTTCTGTTAACCTGTGTCTTTTTATCGGTGAACTGAGTCCATTGATATTGAGATGTTAATGACCAGTGATTGTTTATTCCTGTTGTTTTTCTGTGGTTGTGTTTGCCTGTTTTCCTTCTTTGGGGTTTGCTGGTGTGAGGTTATCTGTTGCCTGTGTTTTTGTGGGTGTAGCTGATTTCTTTGGTTGGAGTTTTCCTTTTAGTACTTTCTGTAAGGCTGGGTTTGTGAATACACATTGTTTAAATCTGGTTTTGTCATGGAATATCTTGTTTTCTCCATCGATGGTGATTGAAAGCTTTACTGGTATAGTAGTCTGGGCTTGCATCCGTGGTCTCCTAGTGTCTGCAGCACATTTGTCCAGGACCTTCTGTCTTTCACAGTTTCCATTGAAAAGTCAGGTTTTATTATGATGGGTCTGCCTTTATATGTTACTTGGCCCTTTTCCTTTGTGGCTGTAACTATTCTCTTTATATTCTGTATGTTTAGTATTTTGATTATTATATGATGAAGAGTCTTTCATTTCCTTGTCCAGTCTATTTGGAGTTGTTCTTTAAGCTTCTTGTACCTTCATAGGCATATCCTTCTTTACGTTGAGAAAGTTTTCTTCTATGATTTTGTTGAGTATATTTTCAGTGCCTTTGATCTGGAGTTCTTTTCCTTCTTCTATCCCTATTATTCTTATGTTTGGACTTTTCATAATTTCCCAAATTTCCTGAATGTTTTGTGTTAAGGATTTCTTGGCTTTACCATTTCCTCTGACTGATGAACCTATTTCCTCTGTTGGACTTTCAATTCCTGAGATTCTCTCTTTCATCTCTTGCAATCTGTTGATTATGCTTGCATCTGTAGTTCCTGTTCATTTACCCAGATTTTCCAATTCCAGAGTTCCCTTGGTTTTTGTTTTCTTTATTGACTCTATTTCAGTTTTCAAGCCTTGAACTTTTTGCTTCACCTGTTTGATTGTTTTTTTCTTGGTTTTCTTGGCATTCTTTAAGAGATTTATTGATTTTTTCTAATTCTTTGTTCATCTTTTCCTCCATTTCTTTAAGAGTATTTTTCATTTCCTTTTTAAGGTCTCTATCATCTTTATGAAGTTATGTTTAAGGTCATTTTCTTATGCTTCTTCTGGATTAGGATGTTCAGGTCTTCCTGTTGTAGGACCACTAGGTTCTGGTGATGCCATATTGCTCTTTATATTGTTGAATGTGTTCTTACACTGCCATCTGCTCATCTCTTCCTCCAGTGGGTGAAGGTGGGGCCTGTAGTTTAGGTGGTTGCTCTTCCTCCAGGTGCAGGCAGGTCTGTGCCTCTAGGGGATGCTGATTTGATTCTGGGGTTCTTCCAGGAGTTGTTAGGACCAACACTCTCTCCCAGGACAGTCACAGCCAAGACTCCAGTGGTCATATATGCTCTCCAGGGACAGTATGGGCCAAGGCTCTGTTGGTCACAGATGCAGTAGAGGAATGGTTATGCAGGTTGGGAGGCTGCTCCAGGGTCTCTGAGGTTTGGTGGGTGGGGGTGAGGGCATAGGATGTTCTTTCCAGGGCTAGGACCTAGAGAGCAGAGTCCTCCAGCTGGGAAACCACACACTCACCTGTCCAGAGGCTATCTGGGCCAAGGTTCATCTTTGTTCCTTCCTTCCTTCCTTCCTTCCTTCCTTCCTTCCTTCCTTCTTTTTTTCTTTCTTTCTTTCTTTCTTTCTTTCTTTCTTTCTTTCTTTCTTTCTTTCTTTCTTTCTTTCTATCTTTATCTCGTGTATGTAGAACCTAGATGCTAAGGTATGAGGCTACACAGAAGGAGTTAGATCATTAGGGACATGTCCTTCAAGGGCTTTTTGGAGACCAGGCCCTTTCTTCTCTCTTTCTAATTGCTATGGGTCAGACTGTTTCCCTCAGCTACACAATTCTGTCACCATAATGCACTGTGCTTAAAGCAACCAGGTCATGTGACTATGGACTAAAACCTTTGACACTGTGAACCAAATAAGTTTTCCTTAAGGTGTTTTTTCTTGGGGATTTCATTAGGACAGCAAGATGTCTAACAGAAAGAGGTGTTTATGAAAACTCAGAGGTTCCAAACATGGTAAAGGAGGGGAAGAATGGGTAGATAATGGTGAGAATAACATTTCATTGGAGACTTGAGTTAAGAAAAATAGACTAGGTGAAGAAGGGTGTGTGTGTGTGTGTGTGTGTGTGTGTGTGTGTGTGTGTGTGTGTAAAAACCCGCATTTTTCACAGGCTCTCAGTGTAGAAAGGTTCTTAGTATCCTGTTCCCATTCTAGGCTTTCTCTTTCTCCAGAGGAGACGATTGTTTTGATTTCTATTCTTGCAGATAATCTTGGTGTACTCTACAAGCGCACATGAATGAGTTCATGCAGTTTGCACTATTTTGGGCCTGTGGTTTCACTCCACACAGTGCTTCTAAGATTTGTACATGTACTCACATGCTGTGTGAATATGTCAAAGTTTGGACATTTGAGTTCTTTCTACATATTGACCGCTTTAAATAATTTTTTCCATTCATTCTTTTGAGAACATTTTTCCCCTGTGTAATACACATGTAGGTATAGAATTGCTAGGTCCTAGGCAGATGTACAAGTGAAACCGACGGCAAGTATGTGATATGGCTGGACCATTTTACATTTTCCCCAGCCCTGTGTGAAGGTTCCACTTGCCCCACCTCCTACACCTGGGTAATGTCTGTGCTCTCACTCTGTGCCAATGCTTTTCCACCTTCCTGATGCTGTGACCCTTTAATACAGTCCCTCATGTTGTGATGACACCCAACCTGAAAAGTACTTCATGACTGTACTTTTTCTATTACTATGAATTGTAATGTAAATATCTGATATAAACTATGGGGTCATGACCCACAGGTTGAGAACCACTGCTCTATCTCATTCTAGTAGGCATAGTATGTTTTCTTTTCCATTATCCTAATGGCTGATGTTCTTTAGCACATTTTTATGTCTTTGCAGTCATTTCCATATCATTATCTATCATTGGTGATATATATGTTCAAATCTTTATTCATTTTTCTATTGAGTTGATTGTTTTTTAAATTAAGTTTTATGCATCCTTGGTACATTCTGAAATCTGATTTTTCTTTTATGGTGAGTATTTTTTTTTGTAAGGTCTAAAAGATCTTCTTGCTTATCCTAGGGTTGGAAAGGTAAGATCTTTTCTTTTTAGCTTTTCTATTTAAGATCTATGATCTTAAAATGGCATTCTAACTTCCATGCTATTATTTGCCAGGTGTTATGGCTGTTCCAGTATCATTTGTGTGGAAGGCTCTCCCTACCCCTCTGAATTATATGCTGCCTGTGAAACAGCCTCTGAAGGTTTGTAGTACAGAAAGAGTTCGGCATCCATTCTCTGTTTCACTGCCATGTTTATCTGTTTTGTGTCAGTAACAAAGAGTCCTGACCACCACAGCTCCCCTCCTAGACTAGAAATCTGATGAGATCCTCCAGCTATAGATTATGTTCACAGCATCTCAGAGTATTTAAAGTCCTTTATAGTCACTCATGTAGTTTAGAGTCATCATAGGGGTATTATTGTATGAAAGCATACAGAGATTTGAGTTCCCATGGAGTTGGATTTATCAATAGTGATAGGTAGATATGGCATCTCTCTCAGACAGAGGGGTTTTCAGATCTTAGCGGAAGGAATTTTCTCTGCTCTATTAGGTCATCGTTAGCTTCTCTCAACATTCTAGTTTTCAGTGTGAAGCAGGAACCGGCACACTTTTCTTTGTAAAGGCCTAGATATCAGCTGCTAACCCTCTTGGGCTCTTTGTGTCCAACATTTCTAACTCTTTCTACCTTAACTAAACTTTCATTAAAGATAAAATTCACTGTTAGGATTTCCCAAGTATTGTACAGGATTGCTTTGGCTCTCCTGGATTTTTTGTTTTTCCATATGAAGTTGATTATTGTTCTTTCAATGTCTGTGAAAAATTGTGTTGAGATTTTGATGGGGATTGCATTGAATTTGTAGATTGCTTTTGGTAGGATTGCCATTTTTATTATGTTGATTCTACCTATCTAGGAGCATGGGGGATCTTTCCATTTTCTGGTATCGTCTTCAATTTCTTCAAAGACTTAAAGATTTTGTCAAACAGGTTATTCATGTCTTTGGTCTGTGTTACCCCAAAATATTTTAAGTTATTTGTCGCTATTGTAAAGAGTGGTATTTCTCTGGTTTCCCTCTCAGCTTCTTTATCATTTGTATATAGAAGGGTTACTGATTTTTTTTGAGTTTATCTTGTATCTTTCCACATTACTGAAGATATTTATCAGCTGTAGAAGTTCCCTGGTAGAGTTTTTGAGGTCACTTATGTATTCTATCATATCATTTGCAAATAGCAAAAGTTTGACTTCTTCCTTTCCAATTTGAATCCTCTTTATCTCCTTTTTTTACCTCATTGGTCTAGCCAGAACTTCAAGAACTATGTTGAATAGATATAGAGAGAGTGCACAGCCTTGTAGCATCACTAACCCTGACACCAAGCTCTATTATAGAGCTATAGTAATGAAGACAGCTTGGCATTGGCATAAAAACAGACAGGTGAACCAATGGAATCAAATCAAAGACCCAAATATTAATTCACACACCTATGAACACCTGATTTTTGACAAAGAAACTACAATTATATAATGGAAAAAGAAAGCATCTTCAATAGACGGTGCTGGCATAACTGGATTTCAACATATAGAAGAATGAAAATAGATCCATATCTATCCCCATGCATAAAAGTCAAGTCCAAATGGATTAAAGGCCTCAATATAAATCTGACCATATTGAACCTGATAGAAGAGAAAGTGGGAAGTAGCCTTCAATGCCTGGACAGAGGAGAGTACTTCGTAAATATAATACCAGTAGCATAGAGTATCTCTGACGGTCACAACTGTAGTTTATCTATGACGGTCACAGCTGTAGTGTATCTATGATGGTCACAGCTGTGGTGTATCTATGATGGTCACAGCTGTGGTGTATCTATGATGGTCACAGCTGTAGTGTATCTCTGATGGTCACAGCTGTAGTGTATCTATGATGGTCACAGCTGTGGTGTATCTCTGACGGTCACAGCTGTGGTGTATCTCTGACGGTCACAACTGTGGTGTATCTATGACAGTCACAGCTGTGGTGTATCTATGATGGTCACAGCTGTGGTGTATCTATGATGGTCACAGCTGTAGTGTATCTCTGATGGTCACAGCTGTAGTGTATCTATGATGGTCACAGCTGTGGTGTATCTCTGATGGTCACAGCTGTAGTGTATCTCTGACGGTCACAGCTGTAGTGTATCTCTGACGATCACAGCTGTGGTGTATCTATGATGGTCACAGCTGTAGTGTATCTCTGACGGTCACAACTGTGGTGTATCTATGATGGTCACAACTGTGGTGTATCTATGATGGTCACAGCTGTAGTTTATCTATGACAGTCACAGCTGTGGTGTATCTCTGACGGTCACAGCTGTGGTGTATCTATGATGGTCACAACTGGTGTATCTATGATGGTCACAACTGTGGTGTATCTATGACAGTCACAGCTGTGGTGTATCTCTGACGGTCACAGCTGTGGTGTATCTATGATGGTCACAGCTGTAGTGTATCTCTGATGGTCACAGCTGTAGTGTATCTCTGACGGTCACAGCTGTAGTGTATCTCTGACGGTCACAGCTGTAGTGTATCTATGACGGTCACAGCTGCGGTGTATCTATGACAGTCACAGCTGTGGTGTATCTATGACGGTCACAGCTGTGGTGTATCTATGATGGTCACAGCTGTAGTGTATCTATGATGGTCACAGCTGTAGTGTATCTATGACAGTCACAGCTGTGGTGTATCTATGACGGTCACAGCTGTAGTGTATCTATGATGGTCACAGCTGTAGTGTATCTATGATGGTCACAGCTGTAGTGTATCTATGACGGTCACAGCTGTAGTGTATCTATGATGGTCACAGCTGTAGTGTATCTATGATGGTCACAGCTGTACTGTATTTCATGGACAACATTACACCTTTCATTTGCCTCTTTTTTATACAGTATATTTTTATTGTGTTTTTCTCTCCTCAAAATAGCAGTCTCTCTCTCTCTCTCTCTCTCTCTCTCTCTCTCTCTCTCTCTCTCCTCTCTCTCCTTTCAGTTTAATTTGTTTTAGCATCCCTAGAGGGGAGAAAGTCCCTTCCTGTATTGAGAGTCTACTTACCAGTAGAAAAGGATTTCAATGCACATTCTTCCATGTGTGCACCAAGACATGTATGTTTCAGTCATAGAAACTGAACCACTTTTAATTCACAGTTGCCTTGAAAACCTTGTTCAGATTTTCTATGCTCCCAAGTGGGGACACAGGATGACATGTTCTCCACAGTCCCTCCCCATTCATCACTCTCCCCACTATAAATCTTTTTTTGTTTATATTTTGTTAAAATTTCCGAAGAAAATAATTTCTACAGGTAATGGTCCCTAAGCTTTTTGTTAAGGTGAGTACTCCCTCTACATGATGGAAGCCCTCACTCTATGATCTTGGTCCATCTGTTCTCATTTTGTTCTCAGGATTTGTCACGTGTCTAGCTTCTTTGTTTGAGCTGCTGGTAGGGACTGAACCTTCTGCATACCATACAAATGTTGTTACTGAACTTGCTTCTCAAGTCTTTTGTAGGCTCCTGGCATGAGACTCCTATGTACAGAATATTGTTAAACATGGCTTTTTTGATGTTCCTAGGGTTACAGTGACCTATGTGCTGGCTTGTGAGAACTTCATTTTATCCCTGTAGTAGGTGAGCTGTCAGTTTTCTGCAGCCATTTTATGCAATGTTTCTGAACCTGTGTGGTTCTGTGTGAAGATCTCTGTAACTACCCCTCCTCCACCTTCAGCACCCTTCTCTGTGTGCTTCTTTATGAATTCCAGTTGCTAACGTCTCGTGGTGGGCTAGCTCATGGGGTAGGCATTGTTAGCTTAAATCTGGAGACACTTTGACAGACACAACTAAGGGTTAACTGGGCTCATAATTCCAGGTTGCAGTTCATCTTTGCAGGGCAAGTGACGGTGACAGTTGGAGCAGCTAGTCACATCACACCCAGCAGAAGGGCCTAGAGCAAGGAAGGGCCTCAGGCACACTCACACTCAGCAAGCTCGCATTTCCTCCAGGTCAGGGTCCAGCCTAGCAAATGGTATTGCACACTGTCATGGTGGGTCTTCCCATTTCAATTAACCTGATTAAGAACCCCCTCCACATACCTATAGGCCACCTTAATCTAGACAGTAACTCATGCAAACTCCTTCCTAGGTGACTTTAGATTGTGTCCAGTTGGCAGTTAAAACTGACTGTCACAGCCCACAAACCTAATGTGGACTTACCTCACCTCTGAAGCTCAGTGCTATCTCTAGGGCTTCATTTTCTAGGCTTCCTGTTTAGAAACTGGATGGGAGGAAAACGGAAGTAAAGGTGGGACACACACCATTGTGCTTCTCTTCTGAAGAGCATAGTTCTATGTGGCTTGCTGTTCAGTGATCAGAGTATCTTCATATATGTTCTCTAGTTTTTAGTGACAAGGTAACAGGGGAAGTATGATGTTTAGCCATTGCTGTACTATGGAGCCCAAAGTACTGCCCAGGCCAGACCTAGATGCTTGAGGTTAGCTGAATGAACAGCCAAACATTTTGACATACAGACTGGCCAAGGGAGCAAGGCGGAAGAAAATAGAGGCTCCGAGTCCCTTGGTGAGGGTTTGCTATGCTGTATTTCATGGTTTTCATTTTTTTCTCTTGTGGTTTTAAGGGAAGATTCAAAGTTCACCATGAATGGTCTTTTCCTCCCTTCTTGTTGAAACTGAGACCCACACTTGTGATGAAACCACACCTAGCCTTTTGGGGTTTACTTTGAGGGATTGTGGGGGAAGCACAGGGAAATGTCCAGGAGTTTTCAGTATGATTTTCTTGGTTTCTTTTTTTTTCATGTAAAATTATTACTATTATTATTATTTGTGTGTGTGCACACATGTGCATGTGTGCGTGTGCATGTGTGTATGTACCATGGCACAGGTGTGGAAGTTGGAGGACAACTTTTTGGCTTTAACACTCTTCTTACACCTAAATCGAGATGCTCAGGCTCTTGAAGCAAGTGCTTACCCGCTAAGCCATCTTGTCTTTGTCATTTTACAAAGTCGCAGAATGAATGGAGTATCTGTTTGATGAAATCAGCAGCTACTTTCCTTTTTAGTTTTTTAAAAAAGATATCTTGTTTTTGTTTTCTATTTCATGTGCATGTGTTTTTCCTGCATGCGCATCTGTATGCCAGAGGTTGGCCAGAAGAGGGCTTGGATTCCTTGGAATTATGGATGGGTATGAATTACCATGTGGGTGCTGGGAACTGACCTTGGGTCTTCTGGAATAGAAGCTGCTGAGCTGTCTTTCCAGCCCCTTTCCTGTTTTGTTGAATGACCCTGATGTGCAGCCTTGTCCTCTTGTAGCAAATGCTTATTTGCTTTCTGTATTTCTGGTGGAGGACGGCATATTGACTTCTGTGTGATCCTGGAAATGGTTGCATGGGGTGTGACAAGATTATGTCAAGGGCAGAAATGTGAACCCTAGAAGATGAATTCTGCTGCTTAGGAATTGGCAACATTGCTCAGTTTTTACAATCTTTCTTAGTCTCAGTTTTATAATGTCTGTGGCAGTAACAACATCTACTCTAGGTAAGGTTTAAGGAATTAACCAGGGTGAGTCTCCTTGTGCTGTGCCTGCCTATGGTGTCTGCCTCAGAACCCATGACCCTCAGAACACTGATGGGGTCAAATGGCCAAGGGCTGATATTGAGCCCAAATCACTCCTTCCCTTGGAGCTGCTGTCTTTCAGGTGCACTGTCCCAGCAAGGGAGAGGGCCTAACACAGGACTGCTATGTATGGGTCTCGGAAGTTTGCTTAGTGAGTATTAAATGTGGGGTGAAGGCAACCTGTTTTAGACACCACTTTCTGTATAGGGGTACTTAGTGGGAATTATAGATGTCTCTGAAACACACTGTATCTCTGGATAAGGGGGACAAGGTGTGATTGGTGTGACTATCCCAACAGAATGGCAAATCTCAAAGCCCTTGGTCGGCATTCCCCTGCTTCTGTCTGCGTCAGATCCTTAAGCACTTCTGCGTATTTATTCTTAGCATGTAGCCTCTACAGTGGGGTTTCTCTGACCTTTTAGCACATGGACTGTTGGGGAAACAGTGTCACAGCTATTCAGACTTGCTCAGTCCCTGCATTCTTCTGACTCCTTCAGCTTCCTCTCTGAACCTGTCTTAACTTTCCATTATAGACACGGTCATCTGGGTCCCATCCCCTGCCCCCCTCAAAGCTCTGGGAAGAGGGACATAGTTGACTATTTTCCTTGTGGTGTTAGGTCATGTTTCCTTATGCAGAGGCAAAAACTAAGAGAGCTCCCTGACACAGGGACTAAAGCCTAGCTGGGTGTGGTTTTAAAAGTCATGCGACAAGAGGGCTGTTGGATGTCCCTGCCGCAGCTGCAAGAGAGGCCCTTGCCATCTGAGAGTGTTGAGAGCATTTCAGGGGAGCCCAAGGTGGCCGGGCTGCTTTGACCCGGGGGCAGCTAGTAGCTGGCTTGTGTTTTGCCTTCTTGGTCTTTGACTCTCAAAGGTCCAAAAATTAGAGTGACTCACACATATTAGGTGATGAGTATATTGCGAAATCACAAGTCAACTGTTACCTAAGCTGAGCCGTGTGCACTGAGGCGGCGAGGAGGCGAGGAGACAGACCCTGAGCCTCTTGTGGTAAAGGCCATTTTTCATTCTTAATCTCCAAAGCCATTTCTTTCCTTTGTGTCCTTTGTCACAACCGCTTTGCAATTACTTAGTTATTCCTTTCTTGTACCCTCCACTTCAACTTGATAATGCAAACAGTTGGTAAATCCAGTAGCTTTATTGTTTCACCCATGTATTTGGCAGAGCCTGACATGCCACTGTGGCCTTATGGCCTCCTATGTTTGTAGTTTAGAAAGTCCTTTATAGGTGCAGCAGAAAAGAAATGAAGACTACGGAATATCAAGGTCATTTTCAGACAGAGTGACAGTTGGCACTTACTGAGCATGGACCAAGGACCTCGACAGAGTCATGACCAGTCACTGTCATATGTGCTGTTTCGTTTTGACCCTTCAAGGTCGTCATGGGGCATGCACCAAGCTTACTGTGTTGTAGATGGAGAAAGTAAGGCTCAGACAGACTAGTTCAGCTGTCTGAGGTCTCAGAGCTGGAACATGGCAGAAGGGAGGTCACACACCTATCTACCTCCATGACCCTGCTCTTTCCCTCAGCTTGCACGAACTGTCTGGGAGTTTTGAAAAATACATTCCCTGTGTTTAACCTGAGAGATTGTGGTGGTTTGAATGAGGATGGTCCCTAGAGGCTCGTATATTTGTGTGCTCAGTCCCCAGTTGATGAGCTGTTTGGGAAGGATTAGGAAGTGTGTTCTTGTTGGAGGACATATGTCACTCAGGGTAGGCTTTGTGATTTCAAAATCCCTCACCAGGAGTCTGTCTGTCTGTCTGTCTGTCTCTGGGCCTGCCCAGGGACGATCAGGATGTAAAGCTTCCAGCTGCTGCTCAGACACTGTGCTTGTCTCCTTCCTGCTGACGACAGCGGACTAACCCTCGGTAAGCAAGCCCCCGCCTAAATGCTTTTTAAAATAAAGTTGCCGTGGTTAAGCTCTCTTCAGAGCAGTAGAACAGCTACGGTCTCAGGGCTTCTCGCGCTGTGATGAAGCACCATGGCCAAAACCCACTTGGGGAAGGAAGGGTTGATTTGGCTTCTGCTTCCACATCACTGTTCAATACTAAAGGAAGTCAGGACAGGAACTCAAGCAGGACAGGAGCCTGGAGGCTGTAACAGATGTAGAGGCCATCTGTTCCTCTGACTTGCTTAGCCTTCTTGTAGAAGCCAGGGCTGTCAGCCCAGGGGTGGTCCTAGCCACATTGGGCTTGGACTTCCCTCTTCAATACCAATCATTAATTAAGAAAATGCCCTACAGCAGGATCTTATGGAAGCATTTTCTCAATTGAGGTTCCCTCTTTTCAGATGACTTTAGTCTGGGTCAAGTTGATATACAGCTAGCCAGCACAGTAGCTAAGACAGAGATTCTGATTGGATTGGTCTGGGATAATTTATCCCTAACTTCCACTTCCACTAAAATTCAGCCAAAATTGGGAGCTTAGTAAGACGAATACAACCAGTAAGGTGTCTTTCCTTTGGGGTGGCTACAGGCACTGTTTGCAGGAGAATGCTTTGGAGTGCTGCTTCGTGGTCCCTAGGAGAAATGCTAACCTGGAGAGGAGAGAGCTCTGGGTATAATGTCCTCTAAACAAGCAAGATCAGACTTCTCATAACACGGGAGCGATGAAAGTTGTGCTAAAGCTGCACTAGGATCCTGGACTTTAAGATCTGTAAGTGAATGTCGATGTCCCCACCAAGGCCCAAAGGAGTAAGGTGACTTTGCCAATGATACACAGTCGCAGAGGTGTAACAAAGCCAAGAAGCAGAGCAAGACAGGGTGAGAAGCTGGAATCACGTGGATTGGAAGGCCCAAGTCCAGAGAGAGCATTCTGGCTCTGTGGCTTTGTGCAAGTCCCCGGGTCTCAGTGATACAGAAGAGCCATGGGGACAGGGGTTTCTGCTCTCCAGGATGAAAGAACACTTGCCAGAGGGTGGTCGCTCCAACCTTCCAGTCATTGACTAAGGCTGAGTAGAAGAAAGTGGGTCTTACAGAGCCCATCCTGGGTGGACGGTGACATTGCAGAGGAACCCCATATCACTTTCTGGTTAGTAGTTGGAACTGCTCTGAGGACTTGATGTGGCCCAGAATTGAGGGTCCCAGTTCAGGCAAGGTTGGGATGACAAACAGTCACGGTGCTGATACTCCTCTAGGTCAGTAGGAGTGGTGACCTGGCATGCCAGAAAGGAAGGCAGTCACGGGTGGGATCCCCACTGTGGCTGCAGTGTCAAACCGTGCGTGAGTGAGTGGAAGGTACAGTCAGCCTTTGAAGACTTCGTGCTTACTTTGAGGCTGCCATGGCTGGAGGAGCAGGGGTGGCTGTTGACAGGATCTGCTGAAGTTATGATGCTCTGGGAGCAAATGAGACGGATGAGGCGTGCAAAGAGCTCAGTGCTTTTAGGCGCTCCAACTGTCAGTTAGCTATTGTTATTGATTACTATATGAGTAGTCTGACCAGTGGGTACTTTCATCCTCTCTGGATTTGAATTCTGGCTCAGCAGAGTTATTTTGGTCAAGTGAAAGTCATCTCTCAGGCTTCATTCCCCTCATCTATTCAGCAAGAAAAGACTAACTTCATAGCATCATGAAATAAGGTGACTTATGGAAGGATTGAAGCTCAGGACATGGGAAAGGCCAGCTGTAAATACTGGGGTTCAGGTTCAATAGTAGCCTGCCAGGACGGCATCTCCAATGATGTGCAGTGGAGAGTGGGCCACCAAGCCCTACTGGAAGTCAAGGGGACCAGTGGGAAGAGGGAGTTGAGGGCTCTGTTAACACAGAACAGCATGAGCAGACATGGGATACACATCTCAGTTACCTTTCTGTTTCCTGCACTGAAGAGGAGAAAAGTCCCTATGTACAGGGGTTCAGTTCTGCTTTCTCTTGGAGAAGTTTCTTCACTCCCTAGACAAACCTGATCAAAGAGCACATTTGAAACCCAAGTGCCACGGGCACAGAACTATCCAACCTTGTTCATTTGCTCAATTACATTATTATTGTTTTTAGTGCAATATAGTTTGATTATATTTATCCCCTCCCCCAAACTTTTGATGGCCCTTCCCACCTCTCTACCCTCCCAACTTCTCTTTTTTTCAACCCTTCCCCATGAAAAACCAAAAACCAACCAACCAAACAAACAAAAAAACAAAACAGGAAAGCATAGCAAGCAAAAAAAGTAAAAAGACTAAACCTACCAAATTGTAACAGCAACAACAAAAAGTGCACACAAACATGGAGTTTGTTTTGTTTGGTTAACTACACCTGAGCTCGGGGCCTGCGCTGGAGTGTGGCTTATGTATCTCTCCATTGGAGGAAACTAATTTTGCCCCTCTCACCAGGTATCAGTACAAATAGCTTTTTGGTTAGGGGTAGGATTTGTATCCATTTCCCTTTCCCCTTCTTCTTGCTGGGGTTGTGTCTAACTTGAACCTGTGTAGGCCTTCTGCATTCTGTCGTAGTCCCTGAGTTCATATGTGCATCAGCATGCTATGTTTGGGGATGATGTTTCCTTGGAGTTGTCTGCCACCTCTGACTCACTCACAGACCTTCAGTTTCGTTTTCAGCACAGATCACCAAACATTTAGAGGAAGGGTTTGATACAGACATTCCATTTAGGGCTAAATTTGGTGTTCGCTCTTTATCAAAGAAGGAAAGGGAAACTTACAAAGGTATTGGCCCAAGGCCCCACAATAGGCAAACTGGCATACCAGGGCCTCGAACATGGATCTTGCGTCCTTCACCCGCTGCACTTTGTATAACCGTACTGGAACATTAGTTCTGACTATTATTGTGACGGTGTATGTGTGTAGGGTGGGTAGACACCAGCTCATTGCTGACTGTGACCGTACTAGCTAACAGCCAGAACGGCAATATCAGTCTTTTGAAGTGGGGAATCACATCTGTCACTGAGTGTCCCCGGTGGGTACCTAGACTAACCTTGGAGAGAAGGTGAATGGCTTTGCCTCTCTGCTCTAGAGTTCCTAGATATGGAAGGCCACTTAAAGAATCTGTTGGAAAACTTGGTTAGACTTTCATCACTATTTTTCCCTCTGGAAAATTGAAATAATGAGTTTTTACTGGCATTGGCTGTCAGTGAATTTAAGGCCAGTGATTCATTTCATGTTACAAGAATCAAGAACCAACTGTTCTCCATTATCCCTAGGGATTGGCACAGATGAAGGAGGAGGGGGAGAACTGCGAGGCTTCCCCAGGCTGGCCAGAGATTTGGAGGAGATGCTTCTGACAGAGCCTTTTGGATCTGTTTACACCTGAAGAGGGAGAGATAGGTTTTCTAATATGATATGATTTAACCCTTAAAATGTCAATTTAGGGAATCTGGTGGGGAAAGGAAGGGTGAAGGGAAGGGGGAGGAGAACATGAGGGAATGGGAGGGTTGAGTTAAGGGAGGGACAGAGAGGGAGAGCAAGGAAAGAGATTTCTTGATAGAGGGAGCCATATGGGGTTAGGGAGAAACCTGGTACTAGAAAAACACCCAGGAATCCACAAGGATGACCCCAGCTAAGACTCCGAGCAATAGTGGAGAGGGTACCTGAACTGGCCTTCCCCTGTGATCAGATTGATGACTACCCTAATTGTCACCATAGGACCTTCATCCAGTAGCTGATGGAAGCAGATGCAGAGATCCACAGCTAAATACTGGGTCAAGCTCACAGAGTCCAGTTAAAGAGAGGAGTGAGGGATTATATGACAAGGGGGTCAAGATCATGAGATGGCGACCCACAGAAAGAGCTAACCCAAGCTAGTGGGTGCTCACTGTCTCTGGACTGACAGCTGGGAAACCTACATAGGACCGAACTAGGCCCTCTGAATGTGCGTGACAGTTCTGTGGCTTGGAAAGTCTGTGGGACCAGTGGCAATGGGGTCAGAATTTATCCCTAGTGCATGAAATGGATTTTTGGAGCCCATTCCCTATGGAGGGAGACCTTGCTCAGCCTCCATACTAGGGTAGGGGCTTGGTCCTGCCTCAACTTGATATGCCAGACTTTGTTGACTCCTCATGGAAAGCCTTACCCTTTCTGAGGAGTGGATGGGGGCTGGAGGGGGAGGAGTTTGAGGGAATAGAAAGAGGGAAGGGGGAACTGTGATTGGTATGTAAAATAAAAATGTCAATTTAATGTTGGTCACCTGGGAAATAGAGACTGGTGGATCTCTTTGAGTTTGAGGTCAGCCTGGTCTACATAGTGTGTTCCAGGACAGCCAGGGCTATATAGACCTTGCAAAAAAAATTGGCAGTTTAGGGTAGTTCACACTAATAGTGACTGAGCACCAGAAGTGAACTACTCTGGTAAGTTATTTGCTTATTTATTTATTTCACCGTATCTTACTTTGTAAGCCCAGGCTGGTCTTGAACTCACGTTCCTCCTTTCTTAGGCTCCTGAGCTCTGGGATTGCATGCGTGCACCACCACGCAAAGCCTGAGCTATTCTGATTGCTGCTTGTTTGCATCGCTGTACAGAGATGTGTGCAAGTGAGTGTACATGTAGGCCCGAGGGGGACATAGGATATCTGTCTCGAGCACTCTCTATTGCTTCCCCCAATAGAGGGTCCTTACCGAATATGGAGATCACCATTTTCTCCACAGGCTGGTGACCTATGATCCTTCTCTCCCCCACGTCTCAAGCACTGGGATTCCAGGTGTCTATGGCTAACCCTGGCTAACTCTGGCTAACCCTGGCTAACCCTGGCTAACCCTGGCTAACCATAGCTAACCATGGCTAACCCTGGCTAACCCTGGCTAACCCAGTACCTTTTATATAGGTATTGGGGAATCTGAACTCAGGACCTACGCTTGCACAGCGAAAGCCCTCTCCAGTCCTTGGTTGCTGTTTGCATGGGAGACACAGGCCTAACTTCAGGCATAGGGTTCCAGGTCCATCAGGTGTTCCCATTTTATTCTTACCGTTTCAGGGATGTTTGCCACACAACCAAGCCATGAGCTTCAGTGCCTGGCTGCATTAATGGAAGCCAGTGGACTCGCCCTGCTCTCATGCTTTCTTGCCAGCATGGCTCAATCTGTTTGTGTTTTACAGTCCATTATGATCATGCTGAGGGTATGAACAGGCAGATGTATTTTTTCATATCTATGTGTGTATGGTATGCATGCATATGTGTGTGTTCTCATGTGTGAAGGCACACATCAGTGCGTCTGTGGGACAAATGTGCATGCGTAAGTGGGGATTCATGGTTGGTGTTGGGATCTTCCCCAGTTCCTTCCCATCTTATTCATTGCAGTGGGATCTCTCAGTTAAAAACATGTCTTGGATGCAGCTAGTCTCATCATAAAACCTGTTTTAGGGATCCCTATCTCACCTTCTAAGGCTGGAGTTCTGGATGGCTGCCATACCCATCTGCCCTTCATGTACCTTTGGGGGATCCAAACCCAGATTCTCTTGTTTGTGTTGCAAGCATTTTAATGGCTGAGCCATCTCCCTTGCCACCTAGCTGTATTTTTTTTCAAGTCCTAAGAGGTTCTTGCCCTTGGATATTTACCCAGAAATAAAAATAAATGAACTGATTGATAGAATAGTTGATATAATCTGTCCACGATTCCTGATACCATTGAAGACCAGATCAATGCCAGGGGTCTGAGCCACCACCTGGGACTGTGTTAGTGTCCTTGGGCCATGCTGTTGCAGGGGGCCATGCTGAGCGCCCTGTGCTGCCACCTGGGGTCATGGTGACATCCAGGCCTGGGCTGCTGTGAGGATCATGTCTGGGCCTGTGGTCCTACCGTGGCCAGGGTCTGTGTTGATATCTATGGCACCTGGTGCCACCAAAGGTCACATGGATGCCTGGGGTCTAGGCTGCAACCTGTGGCCATGTTGATGTCTGAGGGCCATGCTGCCACCAAAGCCATGCCAGTCTGGTTGGCCTGTGCTGCCATATGGGGCCATGGTGTCATTTGGGCCTGAGCTGCCAAGGGCCATGTCTGGTTCTGTGTTCCTTCTGCACATATGGACCATGCTACTGTAGGGGTCATAGGAGTCATTCATGTTGAAATCCAAAGGCTGTGCTGAGCTGGCCTTGCCACTCACTGGCCCTGGGATAGCGGACTCCACCCCTCATTGGGAGAGTCCTCTCCACCCCCCCTACACTTGGGAGAGATGACTCCACCCCTAAACATGGATGTGGGAGAGCTGGCTCTGCCCCTCACCTGACAGGGTGATGGTCCTAGTGGTCCAGACAGATCGGCTCAGCTACCATCCAGCTCCACATCCTGGGACTTGGTTTGATACACCCTGACGTCTATCCCATCTATGACCTGCTGGAATATATGAACAGACTTGTCCTGGAATGATGGCAGAAGGACCTCTGTGACTTGGGGCAGCGGCAGGAACCGAGAGCAGTTTGGGAGAGGGTCCAGTGAGGACGGTGTGCCAGAGGCCTTGAACCATTGCAATGACCATTTTGCCGTAGAGCTGCTTGGGCAAAGCTGTACTCTGTGACACACTGTAGCACCCATTGTCACTGGGAGAAATGGAGAGGCGTTGGAAAGACAGAGGGGTAAGGTGAGTTTTTTGTTTGTTTTAACTATTTTTGGGGGGTTCTTTTGGGGTGGTGGGATGGAGACAGATATACAGGGACTGGGAGGTGCGTTGGATTGGGATACATGATGTAAAATTCACAAAGAATCAGAAAAGAATTGTGTTATATCAAAAAGAATTGGCACAATCAATTTCCTGCAGCTTTCATTGCCAGTTTATTAAATTACAACTATTATATATGTTAACATACATAAATTTTCATTGACAGAGATTAGAATTCATACATGTGATGCATACTAGTTAATTACGGACCCAAGAACATACAATATGCATTTTACCTTGGCGATGTGACGTTTTAACATAAAACATACAACCAATGGAAGCACATAGGGCTTATCACTAAAATCAGGCGAACACCTCTATCGGGTCAGCCTGTATGCCCTCTGAGACAAAAGAGGGGAAAATGGTGTGTCTTAATCACTTTAAGACTAAAATCATCTAAGTTCACGGTTCTGTTTACTCACTACTGTGAGTCTCCTTCCCCCTGCGTGCACACAGCAGAGCAGGACTTCCTGTCACTGACCCTCTTGTCGTGAAGGTGTCTAAGTGTGACAGGTGCTCAAAAAGTAAGAAAATAAAACAAAAACCCCCAACCAGCCAGCAATCCCAAGATCAAATGGAAAGGCTGCTGAGCACGGTGTCGGGGACAGGAAGCCCAGATCAGTCTCCACGTTCCATCCAGCTACTGCCCAGCACCAAGCCTCGCAGAGCGTCTCGCCTGGCCTGTGTTTCTTCACTCTTGAAGTGATGTGAATTTGGATAGAAAACTCTGCAGTTCATGCCAGTTCTAAAATCCCATGACCTTTTATCTACTGGTTAAGACCCCAGGGTTGATAGTGTGGGGGAGATTACGTTTCTAGCCCAATGGGAACCCCAAAACTCTTGGCAGGGCTGTCAGGTTTGTTATGATTGGATAGAAGGGTGACCACATGGCCATAGATTTGAAAAAGGAATCCTTTGACTTACTCCCTCTCCTGACCTCCGTGATGCAATAGCTGCTACAAAACTCTCCAGGGAATGAGTTGTCACTAACAGGTTAAAAAAAAAATCTTATTTGGGGGCAGAAATTTGATTTAGGTATAGGCACCATGTGTAAGTCTCCTTACTCTTCTATATTGCCCCATAGGTAGTCAAAGATATTTCTCCCACCTTTCTTCAATTTCTCCTCTAGTTGCATCAAACAGTGTCATTTGCCGAGCGTAGAGAGTCGGAAGACGGCAGACTTCCAGCTCTGCCTTTTCCATTAACAGACTGCATCACTCTAAAAATGTAACAGCCATTTGGGCTTGTGAGGGTCCCCAAGGTGGCCAGAGGGAAGGGGCAAATGTGTCAGAGCTCGGGAAGAGTTAGCAAGGCACAAGTGCAGCCACTCGGAGCGAGCATTGTATTCTCCAAAGGCTAGCAGCCAATATGCTATAATACTGCCAACATTCAGAACAATGATGTAAGCTTAAATAAAATACTGAACACAGCAGGGCAGTCCCAGGACTCTAAGCCAGGGGATTTTGAGGCCAGGCATATCTGCATGGATTTTGAAAGGGACAGGATATAAACAAACCTGCTCTAGAAATTAATACTTAATGTCACAATCATGGAAACCTGATTGAGTAAGGACTTGAGAGAAATACCACGCAAGAGAGTGCTGGCAATGGCCATGCCTTGTGCACAGTGAACTCGTGGACTTCTATAAACCAAGGAGTTACTGCCAAGCACGGCATTGGAATTTCCTTTGGGGTAAAGTAGCTTGCACGGAAATGGATCCAAGGACTCTGGCGTGCATGGAACCGAATATGTTCCAAGAGATGGTAGAAGTACACTTTTCTTTTCCCACTATCCCTTAGTTAGACAACAAAATCAACTCAGAAGTTATAGCCTTGAAATTGTGTTTTTCCAAACAGATCCAAAGCCAGCTAAGGTCAAAATTCCAATGACCTCTGAAAGATGACTATGACTTTTGCTTTAGCTGGGGACAGAGCCTTTCCAGAGCACCTCTAGGCCATTCATAAAGTTCTAGTATTTTCAAAGGTGTTTGTGTCAAGTTTTGAGGTCAGGAAATAACAATCTCTTACTGGTTGTTGTTTCAGGGCTGGCTCTCACCGTAGGGAGCTGTATTCTTACATTCCTCTCTTGTTTATCTATGGGAAACTGCCCTTGCTTAGCTATTATAACAACACTCAAGAGGAAATGCAAATCATTCGGTTACTGATTGTCCTCAAATGGTGCCCATATTCATAATAAGAAAATACCAATGCGTCTCAGGTTAGCTGATTAATTAGCTAACACAACCAGAGTGATGTAAAGCTTCACAAATGATGGAGGTGCCAATCTGTTAGGATGGGTGGATCCGAGACTAAAATAATTTATTTCTCTGTCCCCAGGGCAAGTAAGTCCTAAATAAATGCTTATGGAATCTATTTGAGTTCTGTAGCTTTTTGAGAAACATTTAACCAGCAAAACATTTTTCACTAAATTAACTATTTTCCAAAACACATGCCCTCTTTCCCAAATCCTTAAATATATTACTTTATCTTTGAGGACCAGCCTATGTTCTATTTTTTTTTTTAAATTTTAATTTAAATGAGATCCTGTTATATAGCCCAGACTTGTCATAAAATTACTACTTAGGTCAGGTTTTCCTCAAACTTATGACAGTCCTCCTGGCTCAGCCTCCCCCATGCTGGGATTACAGATGTGTACCACCACCCTTGACTCCACCACGTTTTTAGAAAGCATTCTTTCCCATATTGCTTTACAAAGCAGTGGCCTCATGTTTGCTGTGGGACCGGTACCTTGGAAACAGAAGTGCTGATTCGAGTCCAATTACGAATGTTTGGTAATGCCCTTCTGGACAGTAATGCACACACACACACACACACACACACACACACACACGCACGCACATGCACACAATATATTATGTATAGTTATATATTATATATATAGTTAACAAACTCAATAGAGAAAATTTGAGTTCCAGTTTTCCACAAACAGGGGCAAAATGAATACACTATGGGGAACTTCCCAGAGCCTCAGGCATCCCGGGATGCCAGAAGATCCCTGTCTTGGTTAAACTTCCAAGCCGCTCAGATCAGCCATGAGCACGTTTGAAGGTCCCTGACACAAAGTTTGTTTTTAGTAGAGGAGGTGAGCAGATCATTTTGGCTGCTCTTGTGAGAGTCTTACAATAAGTCTGTGCTGCTCAGTGCTCTCGTGCACCATGGAGACAGATGCAGGTAGAACATTCCATTCCCCTTTTCTGACCATGGAGCCAGACGAGATTCATTGATTAAGCATTCTCAACTAATCAATGAACGGGAAGGAGGACATCTCAGAAACATCATGTCTGGAGAGCAGTAGATGGAGCCATTGGAGTCGGCTGTTTTAATTTTTAAAACCCAGCAGGTCTCTAGCAAACACAAGTTCTTCTGAGTTTTCCATTTACTATTTCAGTCCAAAACATATAGATAGAATCATCTTGAGTTCCTAAATGATGTAGCTAAACCACTGTTCCCATCTTTGATCCCCCACACCCCTCATTAAAGTGGGAAGTAGGGGTCAAGGAAGCCCTACTTAATTGTGGTTGTTTCCCCTTATAGCAAGAAGGCGCCAAAGAAAGTTTTATCTTCTTTTGTGTAATCCACCAAGGAGATATCACTGACATTAACCATCAGCCTGTCCCCTTCTTCCAAGGAGAACATAGCCCCAAGGTAGAGGGGCTGAAACCAGTTGCTGCTTATTTCACACACAGACTTGGTTCCTGTGAGGAGGTGGGCGGGCTCGGGGTAGCTGTCTGTTACCTTGGTGATAACCACGAAGATGAGGTCTGGCCTGTTTGGTCGTCTTCCTTGGCTGATGTTGCTACACCTAGATGTGATCCCTCGGAATGTGATCTGGGAGTAAATGAAATAGTCTCCGGACTCAGGGATCACCAGAAATTTGTTGGTATAGTTCATCCTGTTCTTGGTGAAGGCCAAGCCTAGTTCATGTTCCCAATGCAGAGCGGGAAACTGATTTTGCAGATGTGGCCCTGGGGTTTGTTTAAGAACTGCAAATAGAGGAGAGAAGTTTAATTGACACAGGGCAGGACCTGTGGCCTTTGATAAAGTCGTGTGCTATTTTCCTGTTTTCCTAGTGTGTGTGCAGGTGCCTATATGCTTGTGCTGTGTCTACATGTGTGCATGCAGGTGCATGTGGAGGCCAGAGGTAGAAATGGGGTGTCCTTTTCAGTTGTTCCTCACCCTATGAAGAACATGGGTTTTGAGACATGGGTTTTCACTAAGCCTGGAGTTCACTAACTTGAGTAGATTGTCTGGCTGGGAAGTTGTAGGGATCCACTTATCTCTGTCACTCCAGTGCTAGGGACACAGGCATGAGCGGCTGTGCCGAGATTTTTCAGTGGTTGCTGGAGATTCAAGCTTAAGTCCTCATGGCTGCAATGCAAGCACTTTTTCCAGTCCCTGTTTTCTGCATTCCCTTTCCTTGGGACTCTAGGAGCTGATGTAACTTCCTCCACATTCGGAGCTGTGCATTCCTGGTAATTGAAGTTTGTGTCCTGGTGTGGTCATTCATTCCTGGCTCATCATCAAATGTTTTCTTATTCACAAATTGTTGTTCTACATGGATGCAGTGAAAGTTAAAAAATCCCTTTGTTCTTCTGTGCACCTGAAAAGAACCTATTGCTAACAGCTTTCTTATCCAGGACAAATCCGGACACCAGACTGTCAGTCCCCATTCTGGGGCCTATGAATGATGAGTCCACCCTGTTATCCTCACTGGCCAATTGGCAAAAACTCATGAAGAATTGTTCTTCCAGGCCCCTCAGCTTTGCCTACCCTCAGCATGACTAGCACCCACTGTCTGGAAGACAAGGCTGGCTTTGAGCTAAGACATTCTCAGATTAGCCCTGATTATCCTTCTTTTCTATGCCTGGTTCATTCCAGCTTTTCCTACCCATTCTATACAAGGAAAAATCCTTTGAACTTAGCTAGAGAAACTGGCAAGTTTTGTGTCAAAGCCTGCTCCCAAATGTAATATTTACATCACTATACCAACATCCTTACCATACACAGTCCTGTGCTTGATCATTCACCCCAATTCAGAAAACAAAATATTGAGGGAAAATAGCATCTACACAGTGTCTTTTCTTTGAACATTTCCCCAGGTATTATAGTAAAAACTCATTACATTGTATCAGGTGTTAAAAGCCAGAAATATTTGCATTTTAACCAGTGTTAAAAGCTAGACATATTTACATTGTATTGGGTGTTAAAAGCTAGAAGTATTTATATTGTATGGGGTGTTAAAAGCCAGAAGTATTTAACGTACACCAGGAGGAAAAGTGCAGAGTTTGTTACTGCTCCATCATTTTTTTGAGAGACTACATCATCCAAGGATTGGACTGTCTGCTGGAGATCCTGAAAACAGTTGCCCACCAATATGGAATATATGACTGTACTCTCCTTTCTCCCCTTCTCCTTCCCTCTAGAAAAATTCCTTTTGTACACGTGTCATCTGCAGAATCTAAAAACCCTAAAACCTAAAAACGACAAATACCACTCATGAGAAAGACTAAGGGAGGTGTAAAATCCATGGCTATTGGGAAATGCATTCATCTTTCCTAGCCTTTTGTTTCAGACAAGTTCTGTTCCAAAGAGAAGGAGGGAGGGAGAAATGGAGAGAGGGAGTGGGAAAGGGAAGAGAGAGAGAGAGAGATCAACCTTGTCATTACATCACAATGTTGGTTGTGGTCCAATGTCACAAAACAGGCAGTAATCAATAATGAATTTCCTGAGGACATGCTGGGACTAGAGACTCAGAACATTTCGGCAATTCCTCTCCCACACTGCCAGAGCCAAATATAAGTCCATGAAATATACTTGTGGGATGGAAGGAAGTTGGGCTCTGGGCTGCATGGGCCCAGTACCAACTCTGATTCTGCACCATGCAAGTCTCTTTAATCAACTGTGCATGTTTTTATTCTCTTCTACACCTTGATGTCTCATCTGGAAGTTGAGGACTGGGCTCTTTAGAGCCTTGTTCTGAACACTAAGTGGACAGAACCAATGCGGACATTTTATAGATTAAATAAACCGGGTACAGTTGAGCTTGTTTTTTTTTTTCTGTTCAAATAAAATACCATGCTTCATTTAGACAGATTAAAGAGTAAGCCTGTGCTATTTATTATATTTCATATGTTCTTATGCTTGCTTCACTCCTAATTCTACATTAAATTAAACATATTAGCTGATGTTTTATGAAACATGTCTATAGTTAAAGGAAATGGATAGAACCAAACTTGTTTCAAACTACTAATGTCAAATAGGATAATTTACAACAAAACTATTAGAGACAACAAAACCATCTTAACTGCCTATAACTGCTTTGGAAACTCACAGCAATCACCATTATGTACTGACACTATAGTTTGTGGCTAGCTTCTGCCTTAAGGAACAATTCAACAACCTGCACATCCAGCGGGTGACCAGAAACCTAGACTCTGGAGCTTCTAAGGTATCTTTCCCATTGCTGACTGGATTAGGGTTTCTTTTGCAAGCTTGGCACAATCTTGAATGGGTGTGAACTCATCTAGTCTCTACATTAAGTGGCTCTTGGAAAACTCTCGAGCCTCCATATAGACATCTTTGTTAGTCACATCTGGTGGTTCTTCACTGTGGATGATGCAGTGATTGACATGTTTTCTCAGATGATGCATAAACCAGTCCTGTTGTGTCTCTAGAGAGGCAACCCTCATAGCACTGAATGCAATAAGCCGTGTTAGCTCAGCAGCAGTCAGACACGGAATAGAGAGCCTGCTGCAATAAAAAAAAGCAAGCTTAACTTTGAACTCTTCCGCTGCGTATCTGTCAGACTAAGAACATGCAAATCATTGTCTGAGTCGGAGTTTCCCGAATGTTTTCTTCATGTGTGTATGTTGTGTGCTTGTGTGTGTGTGTGCGTGCACCTGTGAAAACCAGAAGTTGGCACTGAGTATCGTCCTCTGTGGCTTCCCACCTTCATTTCTGAGGTGGACCTCACAGAGTATGGAGCTTACTGTCTCAGCAGCCGGCTGTCCAGGGAGCTTCTGGGCTCTGACCAGCCTGCACCTAGCACCAGCACTGCAGGTACTCAGGCTCAGTACTCAGGCTCAGAAGCGGCAGCATCCACTGAGCTTGCCCTCCGGCCCCTTCAAGTCAATCCAGAGATCCTTCAGCCATTATGAGAGCCGGAATTGAGGACACAGAATGGAGGAAAACCACTTCAGGATGGCTGGGTGTGTGTATGCCAGAGAAAAACAAAAAGGACAGGCAGAAGGCCGACTGAAGAACACTGAGCACCCGAGAGACATGGGTCCTTGGCTTTGTCACAGGGAAGAAGTTACTCAAAATCCTTGATTGTCAATTCTGATGGCAGTTTGAAGCCACCACAGTGAGTTTTGGTGATATAATGAAAGAAATCTCAGGCCTATCGCCCATGTTGTTCAAAGGAGTACAGGAAGTCTTACTTGTTAGGTGCGCCCTTGGCTTGGCTCTGGAAGGTGTGTCTGTAACGAAACAAGAAATATGCTTTGAGTAAGGCTAAGGGAGTGACGACAGCACCTGTGGGGGGAGAGGAGCATTGACCCCTTGCCTTGCCGCTCAGCTTCATGTATTGTGGGCTTTGGCTTGTCATGAGCTATAGTATCTGTAGGATGCACCGCTGGGGACATGGAGAATCGGGAATAAGAGTCTTGCGTGCAAAGGACTTTGGGTGAGTTGCCTAGCCTGGACACAGTTCTATCTCTGAGATGGGCACAGCAATCTCTACCTTGAATGCTGTGTTTACATGGTAGCTGGCCCTCTAGTCAGGGCCAGTTGACTTTTCATATTCTTGATGTTTCTTTTACTGCATCCAGTGAAGTGTGTGGATAACTCAGCAGAGAAGGGATGGGGCCAAGTAGCATCCACTCTGTTGCTTCATGACCTTGGCAGATCCTTTTCCCTTCTGGGCCTTTTTCTCATTAGTCTTTGAGAAGGAACTTACAATTTCATGTTGGCTTTTGTATTAAAGTTAAACATGTTCTATACTATAGAATCTATAGTGGTAAAGAAGATTCTATTGTATACTTTTGCTGCTTTGGGAATTGCTCTCAGTCCTTAACCGGACTTGATTAATTTCATCCACACTTAGCTAGCCAGAAGGATAACCACTGTCAGAGACGACTGACTGTACATGCCCAGCATGTCTGTGAGCTGTGAGTTTGGACTCAGGCCACATATCATACATGTGTCAGAACACAGTTTTGCCTTCTTTTTGGGGGGGTGGGGGGTGGTTTCGAGACAGGGTTTCTCTATAGCTTTGGAGACTGTCCTGGAATTAGCTTTTGTAGACCAGGCTGGCCTCGAACTCACAAAGATCCTCTTGCCTCTGCCTCCCGAGTGCTGGTATTAAAGGCGAGCACCACCACCGCCTGGCAGCACCACCACCGCCTAGCCATTTTTGCCTTCTTAATGATGGGTGAGGAACCTCACTATTCTTTAAGTGTCTCTGTATCCCCTGGCTTAGCAATGTATCAATTAAAGACCCACTCCCAATTACTTTCATCCTAAAACTATACGAAATGCCATTATTCCCCCCAAGAAAAGGCATCAAAAATGAACACTTACAAACTGGCTGTGGTGAAGGTTCACAATTTTTGTTCTGTATAGCCTGTTGAGAAAGAAAGATACAGTTCAGTCCTTACAGCCCTTCTTACCTCAACACACACACGGATGACAATAGACTCGGCTGTCTAAGCCCTGATGCTCTCCTGGGAGGGAAACAGCTGGTGGGAATCTTGTGTCTCAGCTCTGCACTTCCTTTCGAGAGACCCCCAATGTCCTCCCCTCTTTTATCTTCTAGCCTGAGGGGACCTCAGCATCCTGTCATTGCTTGCAGTAAACCAACAGTGGGAGTTATTTTATTTTTGCCACTTTATTTGGAAGATTTGAGCTATTTCTTATGTTGGCATCTACAAATTGGGCGTCACGGAGAAGTTCATACAGACATTCTCAGTCCAGTACATATATCGTGTACGTTGACTGTCTTCACCCTCTTCTATTCTGTTCTTCTCCTCTTCCTTCCAAGCTGTTTTTCCTTTTCCCAGATTATCTGGTTTTTAATTTCATGAAATCCACCCCTCTATGGCTATATCATCTCTATACAGGTGATTGCGTATAATTGAGGATCCACATATAAAAGAAAACATGCAATATTTGTCTCTCCAAGTCTTAGGAAATGATCCAACCAAAGAAATAATGGCTATATTTCCTTCTCCTTCCCACCAGTCTTCCTGTTTCCACGGAACACACGAAGGATTCTTCCACTACCCCAATCCTGATTCATAACTCATTTCAGATTTCCTATGATAGAGAAAAGGCAGTTGCCTTGGCATCAAATAGATATGCATTTGGATTGTGGTTCTGTCTTTTACCAATGATGAGATCTTGTGGAAAACACCTTTGTTCTTCAATTTTAGTGTACCCATTTATAAACTGGGAATATGAACACTACCAAATCCAAATGATATGCAGAGCTGAAGAGAAGGTCTAATAAGAAAATGCCCCAATCGACTCAAAGATTATGTGGAAAATACAAGACTCACAGGCCTGAGTACAAGGCCTAGGAGCAAGCAGGCCCTCAACTCACTAGTCATAACTCTGGCCTTTCACACGCTTGTGCACCTTCACAAGCCAGTCCTCTATCATGGACTTCTGATCTGTGTCTACAACTAAAAATCTGAATGTGCACCTGTGTGTGCTTAAGAGGGTATGTCTGTGTGAGTGCAAGGGAACAGGCTTCAGCTCAGGAGAGTGCACCAATACGCCCAGGCTCTGCCTACTGCTCTCTGGGTCCCCCTAAAGCCTCTGGCAGAGCTTCATGCCTTTGGTTTCTTCCTTTTGCCTCTGTTCTAGCTCCTCTCTAGAAGGCTAACTGAGGGATTTCTATCATGCTCGTAATCCTTTGGTGGTTCCTCATATACTTCATGATATGCTCTGTATTTTTTAAAAAATTGCATTTTATTTACTTTTGTGTAGGTATGTATATGCACAGTTCATGTGTGGCGGAATAAGGACAACTTGTGCTAGTCTGCTAGCTGCTTCCCATGAGGGTCCTTTACCCACTGAGCCATCTCTCCGCCCACACCTGTAGCTTATCCTGATATCCTGTATCCCACTGATCGCCTGTCTTGTTAACTGCGTCCTTCTCTTTATGCCCAGCTGTAAGAGTTTGCCACAGTGCATGAATCAAGAGATTTCAAAGTACAGAGAGTTCAGCTGTTGCTTATGTATTATAAGTACATCCAGTCTCATGAAACACTCTATAATGGTTGCTATTCACATCCTCATAGTGGCGGTGGGGCTTGTTGAATATTCTATATTCCACATGAGGTAGAATAGCATGTTAACTCTGGTCAGGTGACTGACAGCTTATAGACAAGCTCCTGATGTGTTGGGGCAGAAGACAAGAGGGTCAGCAAGGTGGCAGTGGGGGCAAGCTCAAGGGTCATCGAACAGGAAACTGGTCCAGAACTGTGAGGGGAGTCAGTGTGAACAGATGCTTAAAGGTTTTGACAGGTTAGGCAGATGAAGGAGGAACAGCCACACTAGATGTGCTAACAGCTTGTGCAAGAATAAGGAGGCCCAATCGCACATGGGGACAGCTGGAAAATGGCAAGGGAATGAAGACACTATGCATGTTCACCCAGGTCTTGGAAAGCCTAAACAATTGCTGGGACAAACTGTCCCACATCCATAGTTTGCTGGCTTGAGGGATGGAGACGCACCTAGAAGTGGTTCGGTTTCTATCTGGTACTTGACTTGATATGGGCAGAGTTGATAAGGGAATTTGTTATTTGGTGAGGCAGACAGTGGGAAGTGAGGTACTCAAAGAGTACTGGGGAGATCTTTATTGAATCTCCTCACGGTGAACAAAAAGTATACCTGCCTTAGTTGGATTTTTCTTGTTTCATTTACTTCTCCGCTGAGAAACTATCATTCATCCTGACCATGCAGTGTGAACGAACTCTCAGGGCAATTTTAGAGCATTCCTTTTTGATTAAGAATCCCAGGACTGTGAGCAGGTATCTAGGATATGCACACAGATTCCTGATGACTCTGTTAGGTTTCTATTACTTGGACACAAGTTTTATTTCCATATATGGTTGGGATGCATGGGGTTTTAGTGGTCCAGACTGTCACTATCTAGATGTGGAGGCTGAGCTGTGTCCTGTTGGAAGGTATTGAAGACCACACCATCCCAAAATCTGCAGGCAAAACAGGAGTGGGGACTCTATCTTCCTTTCCTTTACTGCTGTGTGTGTGTGTGGGGGTAATATTATAGGTGCAGCAGCAACAAATGAGGCGTGTGGGGTGGGACAGTAGCTTGTCTGGGGAAAGGTTCACGAGCCAAACTGCGCTAATGTCTGCTTTCCAGATAGCTCCTGGCAACACCAGGACAGTAAGACCTCTTTCTTATCCTCTCAGCCTGGTTTCTTCTGTCTCTTCTGGGTGACTTTGGGGTACTGAGAAGATGGCAAGTCCAAAAGGCTGTTTCATTACTCTCCAGATTCAAATGGACCCTGGGCCCAGGCCGTGCCTCAAGAACGGGGCATTTCCCCTTAGTATAACTTCTCAAACCAAGGACTGTGAATCAGAATCCAATTTTATTTCTTGTGACAATGCTTTTCCTTCTAGAAGGATTTGCTAGGCAGAAGGACTTGTCTGCTCTTACCACTCTGTCCCCAGTGACCAGGGAAGTGCCTGTGTTTTTACTGGATTATGTAATCTACAAAATTAGCAGATTTCCAGACCTTAGGAGGACAGAGGCAGAGAGGAGCTAGTGACGGAACACAGTTCTGATTCAGTGACTTTAGCCAGTGTTTCACACCCAGAAATCTTGGAGAGAGATAGTTTTGGTAAGATTAAAACCTTTTATGCTGGGAAGATGCTCAGCACTTAAACATATGTACTGTTCTTGCAACTGATCCAGGCTCAGTTCCGCATCCCCATCCATGCGATGGCTCCCAGCCAGCTGCAGTCATGCTTTCAAGGGATCCGGTAGTGTCTTTCACCTTCTTGCACACCATATAGGCAAAACATTAGTACACATAACAAAAATAAATGTAGCAAGAACACCAACAACGTTTGAATGACTTAGAGCTGAGTAGTCATGGTCTGTTGGTACTACAGTCTCTAAAGGGCCCCCTAAAGTCTGCGCGGAACACAACTGGGGCTCTGGAAATGTTTGTTGAAAGTTGTAGGGGTTGGCCAGAAACCAGAGTCAGAAAACAAGAAGAAGAAGAAGAAGAAGAAGAAGAAGAAGAAGAAGAAGAAGAAGAAGAAGAAGAAGAAGAAGAAGAAGAAGAAGAAAAAACAACAAAACAAAACAAAACAAAACAAAGAAAGCTAATGTGCACGCTCATGAACAGACATCTTAGTGAGACAGTGGGGTGTCCAGGACCTGGCGCTCGCATTAGCCCTGGAAATATAATTAGTAATTTCCCCACTCATCCCTCTACCTCTAACGATTACAGGTTGCAACATTATCACCATTTTATGATTTTCCTTCTTTCATTGACTTTTTTCTTTTTGGTATGTTGACTAGTAGTGGCTGCTGGCTCAAACTGACTGTGTCCTTTACTGCACACAGAAGAAAGGCTGTGGGAAGGAGGACATGGCCACTTAGCCAAGTGTTCCTTCTTGCTGAATTCTGCACTGGGCATTGGTGTGTAAGCCTTTTAATAGTCTGAGCAAGTTGAGCTTCATCACTGGGGTTTAGAGCCTTCACAAAGTCAAAGGGAGGGAGAGGGCCTGGGATCTGAACCTTTGGATCAAATTTGCTTCCTGGGGTACACCAGGCTCTTTCTAAGCATTCACAGGGAACATAGCAAACGGATTAGCGGTGGGGAGGTCTTTGAGACTTCCTGGCATTTCCCCAGAAAAATTCCTGTGAGTGTTTTTAAACTAATGATCCACTTAGCCTTCCTTCCCACTCATTGTAGTCACCTGTCCTTGTCTATCCTGTTCACAAACAGGAAATTATATTCATTTCTTGCTGTCATAATAGCTGCCATTGAAAAGATATTTGTGCTTTATGACCCAGCACATCTAGGAGAAATCAGGGCACGTGAGGCTTCTTCTCTGTGTATTTCACAAGGATCAGTCCCTCTGGAAACGGCTTACATGAAGTCATTTCATTCTGTCATCGACTTCATTGGCCTGGATCACACTTGCCAAGAGTCAGACATTAGTAGCAGAGTAAATTCGGAAATCCAACTTCGTTATTTCTTGGTTCCCGATCCTAGCACAGCAGCTGACCTCAGAGATTCCTTTCTGGCAGGCCTACCCTTGTGGCTCAGGGAGGCTGCACTTAAAATTGCTATGAATTCATTTCTTTTCCTTCTTTCTTTGGGCCCAAGCAACACTGTGCTGTCTGTGCCTTCTTCTTTAGGCTTTTATAACTTTGTCTGTAAACAGGAGCTGCCATTGGCTATGTTTTATGAGAAGCAGTGGATTTAAGATCCTTTATAAGTTTAGGGGTGGTGTTACTCCTTTCCCCAAACACAGACCCTTTGTAGGTTTGATAGAGCCATAGTTTGCTATGAACGTCGCCTTTGATAATGCCAATATGTGAAGAAGCCGAACTGTCCATTTCAAACCCTCAGCTTGCTGTTGTTCAGTTGTTGTGTGCCACGAGGCGCAGGCTGGGACACACCTTTACGCTGTGCAAGGGCTGTGGTGCCTGGCAGCGTACACTATTGGACTGGGTGAGGGCACAGGAGTTTGCCGGGCTAGTATGGTGCTCACTGTGGTGCAGGCTCGCTTGAGGGAGGGACAGTGTGGCCTGTGAGGTGACTTGCAGCTTGATGTTCTGCCTTTGGATGTAATCTCTGGGACTGTCATCCCTGGCAGCTGCTCACAGCCTCACTTTTGAGCTAAGCCCCACTTGCAGACGCCATTCTCCCTCGGGTTGCAGCAGGGGTGACTCCACTATGGGACAGACTTGGACACACTTCTTCCATCTCATCTGTTTGGGTCTTCTAGACAATGCTGGGGATTATGGGCATTGTCTACCTTCAAACAAGAAAAACCTTGGGAAGATAAGAGTCCTGTCCAAGGCAGAGTGGGGAGGGAAGCCCTCTGGGGAGCATCCATCTTTGCTTATAGCTTTCTGGATGTCTTGGAGTCTTGCAGAACTCCCACGGCAGTGTTAGGAAGAAAGTGCATTCATCCTTTGACTTCGTGGACTGAGTGTCTGAGGGTCAGGGAAGACTGATAAATTGCCCAGTATTTTATCTTCCTTTCCATCCAGAAAACACCAAGTGAATGTCTTTGCCAGGCACAGTTGGTACCTTTCCAGGAGGAAATAGATCATTTATTGATCATTTAATATGTTCCAGACTTTTCTGGTGTGTGAGGTACAGAAAATAGTGGAAGCTTGCAGGAATTATCAGAAAGGTGGAGAAATGAGATTAAAAGGGACTGGCGAGAATGTGAGGAGCGTCTGGGAGGGCCGCACAGAAGGTGGTAGGCCGAGCAGGAAGCCCTGCTACACTGTCCAGGCGATCTACTGCACAGAATCCGGTACCAGACTGTCTGTGCCTGGCATGGGGCCAAGCGGCTCCAGCATCTGCTCTGCTGGGGCTGGGGGAGGATGACGTCACACAGAGCCAGTGCACCTGCTCTGCAGCAGTGGAACCAAATGCAACTGACAAAGCAGTTTGAGGGGAGAGGTTGTGGTGATTGTAGGGCAGAACTGGGGCCGCCGAGACATTCTTAAGGTCAAGAAAAGCTCCACAGCACCCAGACCTGCTCTCTGTCCTGCAAGGGCAGATTCCACAGCAGGTAGGGAAGTTGTACTCTGTGAAGTAATCGCCCAAGGAGGGAATTTCCCTGCTCAGCATGATGATGTAAACTTGCTGTTGACTAATCTCCACAATGCCAGACACCTTACATACCCTGTTTCTAATTATCTGCATTTTATACAAATGCAAGCAGAGGCCGAGGGAAGGGAGATGACAAAGTAGCTAGTGGCGAGAACTAGAACTCGCACTGGGTTTGAGATTTCAACTCAGGACTCATGGCCTTTCCAAAATGCAAAATGCAGATTTAGCCTCCCATAAATCTGAAGATCCTAAAACACTGCACTGCCTCTATTTTTTTTTTAAATAGGGAACACGTAACACTTCGTTCAAGGAATGTTTGTAAGCATTTCCCTCCTTGACTGGCTCAGCCACCTGCCTCCCTCCTTGCACGTTAGCGAGAAGCTCTACTCCTCAGCCCTTCCTGAACTACTCCACGCATTTATAAATGCACACATGTAGGTGAGCTCCTCCAGGAACAAAGCATCTGCTCATGTGTCTGCTGTGAGTCGCTGCTTGGCTCTTTACACTGAACTTGTGAGTGCTGGGCGGTATCTGCTGCCCATGCATATCAAAGAGCAATTTCTCTGCGCCTCTGTAACCTCTAAGTCCATTGCCTGCATCACATCTTAGTTTTTAGTTTAAGGATTATTCAATAATAAAAGTATTTCTTTCTTTTCAGCCTTTCCAGAGAGAGAGAGAGAGAGAGAGAGAGAGAGAGAGAGAGAGAGATCTTCTGGGTTGGCAGAGAATTTTGTTTTCAATTATATTTCCTCAGCTTAAGAGTGCCAGGCCACCTCTCTGATTCATATTCTCTCTCTCTCTCTCTCTCTCTCTCTCTCTCTCTCTCTCTCTCTCACACACACACACACACACACACACACACACAGTCCTAATTTCCTGCCAAGTTAGGTGTCCTTGGTGGGTGATTGTGAGTGTGCTGTGGATTTGTGAAAGTCCTCACTGGGCTGCCGTGGGGTAGCGGCTGTGACCTTCCTCCTTGGTATTGCGGAAGCTTTCTTTTCAACTCACCGTGTGATATCTAGAACCTAGTGCAGTGGGAATAATCCCCACAGCCAGAATGCAGAGCAGGGCTAATGTTGTCTGGTTTTAAGCCAGAATCTGCCTCCAACTAGAGAAATAGTCTTGGAGAAGTCTCCACCCCTTCAGCTTTCCTGTCTGCAAAACAAAGGCTTCTGCCCTGTGGCCAGGCTAGGGAAACACTGTAGCACAGGCAGGCGGAAGTAGCTTCTTTCCTCCTCAGTCAGGCTTAGAATGGTAAACATATCCCAGGCTCCTGAGCATGCCATTTGGCCACATTCCGGCCATGCAAAATGCCCCCGCACTTGCCTTATTAACACTGTCAGCATGCTAACATAAACGCCCCCTTCTGACTGAAGAAGAAACAGCTCAAAGACGTGAAGCAAGGAGCCTGTTCTTCACTTGGGCACAAATAACTGAACTGGGTTTTAAGCACAGGGACCTGAGAGCCATATTTTGACTTAGTTTCTTCTCCCATCTCTGTTCTCCTCAGTGTGACTCCTCCCTGGTCAGCCTAGCCTCTTGGAATGGCTCCTACCTGGCTTCTTTGTGCCCTGGCTCCCACTCTAGTCTGGTCAAAGGGCTAAAGAGGAATATGGCCAATGTTTCCTGCTCCCTCTGCCCACCCTTTTCTTTGTCCAAACTTTTGCATTTTCTAATCAGGTCTTTTCCAAGGGTTAGCTTCCTTCTAGAATCCTCTAAAATGTTTTTTCTCAACCTTCCTATTGCTGTAACCCTTTAATATAGTCCCTTATGCTGTGATGGCCCCAATTATAAAATTATTTTGTTGCTACTTTGTAACTGTACATTCATTACTGTTACAAATCCATAATACCCCGCACACCCACCCCAGTCTCACCCTCTTTTCTTTTCTGTTTTGATGCACTAAGATGTCCTATAGCCTGGCTAAACAACACCCTCAAGCATCGCTGTGTACCTCCCCCAACCCATGCCCCGTTGCCAAGGAGACTGTTTTCTTTGTGATGGGATGGGAGGTATTAGGTATTAGTGTGGTTCAAGTCTCGAGCACCTGAGTAGGGGAGGCAAGAAGGGGATTCTGAGTTGTTGCTGTTTGTGATAACACTTAGTTCCCTCCTTGAGAGTCGTCCTGTCTGGTCGCTTCCCCTGCCTGCTCCCTTTCCTGGACTGTAGCATCCACTGGTAGCCTAGATGGCTTCTTTGGCTTCTGCTAACATGAGGATTTCAGACAGCGTCCTGGTAATAGAATCCTATTGTGTGTCAGGAATCCCTTCAGAGTCCAGGGAGGCACAGGTTGCTGGAGGCCATTTAGTAATACTTTGTTCAAGACAGCAGTCCCCTTCTGATTGGAGAGTTCCCTGAAGTATCTCAGCCGTGCGTGCGTGCATAGGTGTGTGTGTGTGTGTGTGTGTGTGTGTGTGTGTGTGTCTGGGGTCAAAGCCTGACCTCTCATTTCTCATTCCCTCCAGTTCCCTTCTGACCTAAGCAGCCTTTCTGCCCTACTTGCACATGTCTGCATTTTATAAGTCATGGCACGTGGCTGCCGGAGTCACTGTTTGTTGACCCTGATGGAGTGGCAGGAGTTACACATTAGCCACAATGTGGAAATTGAACAGGATTGATTAGAGACCAGGTTTCCAATTAAGCTGCCCATTTTCTCCTTTATAGTTGAATCCTTGGGGACTAAAATTTAATCAGCCTTCACAGAGCATGCGGGACATTTCTCCCTAAAGAACAGTCATTAACTAACACATTGACTTTTTAGATCCTTCCTGGGAGTTCCCAGGACTCCTGGTCTCCTCCTGGACACCTGGACCCTCACTCTCCAAACTCCAGTCCCACAGCCTTTTGGTGACAGCTTCTCCAGGGAGACCTGAGGCTCAGTAGGTTCTCAGCTGAGAACTGAAGAATATTTATAAACTCAAGAAGGGGAACTGGTTAAACAAATTTTAGCCTATACATATAGGAACATAGTACAGCCAGTCATACGCCATAGAGTCATTACTGTAGAAACAAAACATAGCTTCATACTGTGTAGGAAGCTCAGAATAATCCCATTTTATTAAAAACAGAAAGGAATTATGTACTTTAGATAGTTAATAGTTTTCACCTCTCGGGATTTATGAGTAAGGCTTTTTCTTCATTTCCTTGCCTGTGATTTCTATTTCTTTCACCTCAACACCCGTGCATTATGTAAAACAATTTTAGAGCCTTTTGTTTTTAAGAAAAGGGAATGTTTCCAAAGTATCAGTACACTATGATTGTAATTATCTTAAAAAAAATGGAGTGTGGAGTTGTTCTTGTATAAACATGAGATAGAACAACTCAATTCCCTGGAAATAGAGTTAAGAACCAGATGGGACCTTTCCACCTCTCACCCTTCCAGTCTACTTTCTCTGTACGGAGAAGCTGGCAATGCTGTCCGTGAACAGTTCTGACATAGGTAGCTGCCTGGAGAGAGACCACTGAGTCCCCAGGCAGGAGCAAGCGTACTTACCCGCGGCGTACAGTCTTTTCCCTGGGCCCTGAGCTGGCCAACCATCAGGAAGGTGCTAAGTCCTGCAAGAGTGAAAAGTGACATCAGGCAGCAGATGAGAGCCAAACATGCTCTGCTCCTGGCGGCTGGCCTGGCTCTGCCTTCTGGCATTTCCACTCTGACTGCTTCCTCGAAGCCCAGCCTCAGCTCCTCAGCCATGCTTCTGCTCTCCTGGAGGCACTTCTGACTCCTTCTGACCAGAGACCCCCCCATTAAATAAGAGAGCAGCTGTCACACTGGGTGAGTTAATGTTCTGCCTCTCCTCCCCTTTTTATTCCCGCCTCCCCTGATGGTTCGCTGCAGCCCGCCCTGCCCGGCTAGGGAATGTGCCGCCTACAACAGAAACCAAGTTTGGTTTAAGAAAAAAAAAAAGAAGAAGAAGAAGAAGGAGAAAGCTTTCCCAAGCATATTTATGTACAGTATGCTCATGTGATGTGCTCTTTCCTTCATTTACAGAAGGGAAGTCAGGAAAGTCCCCGGAGGAGGAGATCCAGAATGCAGCAAGTCCGTGGGTGTGGCGCATTAAAATGTACCTGCTCCCTGCACTGGACTCCTGCCAGAGGAGCTGTACTAAAGAGTGTGTTCCTTCTGGAAGTGAAAGTGAGGGCCTGGGAGGTATGTGGCTCGCAGCAGGAAATGGAAATCACGTTTACATCAGTCCTTTGCCAAGTGCCTCTTAACCTTCCTGTGCCGACAGCAACTCCCTGTACAGACGACAGACGGAAACATGGAGGTTCCGAAAGGTGAAAAGGTACCTGCCCTAGGTCATTCTGGGAGCAAGAGGCAGAGCCAGGACGATGCCCATTCTGAGTCACGATCTAGATGGCATTACCTGTGAAATGTAAGGATTTTGTTTTTGTTTTGTTTTTGTTTTTGATTTTAAAGACAGGGTTTCTCTGTGTAGCCCTGGCTGTCCTGGAACTCACTCTTTAGACTAGGTTGGCCTCAGACTCAGAGATCCATCTGCTTCTGGAATGCTGGGATTAAAGGCAGGTGCCCCCACTGCCCGACTCACATAAGGATATTTGTAATCTGTTGAGGACAGTCAATGAAGACCGTGTCCGGTCATAGTTAGGAGTGACTGTCAGAGAGATAAGGACATGGACGTCTGTGCTCCTGTGTCCCAAGGTTTGCCTCGCCTGTGCTGGCCGCAGATGGGGGAGGGGCGTGGCAGCCAGAATGACAAGGAGTAACACTCACCAAGCACTTGCTTTTTAATTGATTGCTTATTCCGTCCTGAGACAGCTGCGTGTTTGTTTGGTTTTCAAGTCAGAGTTTCTCCATTTAACAGCCTTGGCTGTCCTGGAACTTACTCTGTGTACCAGGCTGGGCTCGAACCTAAAGAGATTCTCCTGCCTCTGCCTCTCGACTGCTGGGATAAAAGGCACATGCCACCACCATCCAGCTTGTTTGTTTTTTGAGGCAAGGTCTTGCTGTGTTGCTTTGGCTGTCCTGTAACTCACTACTGTGAGTAGACTGGGCTGGCTTCAAGCTGGCTTCCTGCTCCTGATTCCAGAGCACCAGGACCAAAGGTGCGCAGCACCATGGAGAGCCTTCCATGTACTTCTGCTTCACAGATGGGGTGACTGAACACAGACAGGGGTGACTAGGAAATGATCACGGCTCGGGCAGACTGGCTTCCGACTGTAAACATCCCCGCCAACGGCATGTATGCTACCATTTGGTACCTGCTGTCTGGAGGAGAGAATCCCCTCCGTAAGGGTGTAAGGAGGCCTTCTGGAGAAGGAGGTGGGGTTTGAACTTGGTCTTGAAGGTAGGAGGGGTGTCACCAGGGAAGAGGAGAGGAGAGGAGGCCATATAAAGGTGGGCTATGGAAATCAGGAACCCAGGGTCAGTGAGATGGCTCAGCAAGCGAAGGTGTCCGTTGTCGAGGCTGGCGACTTGAGTTTGCTATTTGAAGCCTACATGGTAGAAGGGAGAAGTGACAAATGTGTACACTGCACCATGTATCCCTGCAGAACAGATGAATGACCAAACAATAAACAATGGGCAAAGAAAGAAAAAACCCCAGGAAACTGGACAGCCTGCTCCTGTCCAGTGGTTCCTTGAACCTTCATCACAATCAGAACACTTTCAGTATTTGGGAAAACCCTTGCCCTGGGTCTGCTTGTTGTCCGCCCTCCTCAGGACCCAGCCCCCTCCACCTCCTCCAGGCATCGTTTCTCCGGTCCCTACAGACGAGTGCTTACCTGTGGCATCTTCTCTGCTGTGGAAGCTTCTGTCTTTCTCTTTTTGCCCATGCTGCCTTCTTTCCTCAGTGGTACGTGGAACACTTTCCTGCACTCCCTTCCCTGAGCTGGACACAGAGCTGTTTTTGGTGCCACTCCCAGCGAGTGCTTCATACTAGACTTAGCTGTTACCTCACTGCACCAGCATCCAAGCTGGCAGGGCAGTGCTAAGCCTTCTCTATGGTTGTTGCTCCTAACATGGTAGTGCTTACATACTGAGCTCTAGTTAACATCCATTGAGGTGAAGTCCAGCAAAGGGTGGCTTTTATTTTATTTTATTTTTTTAAGTATTTATTTATTTATTTATTCATTTATTTATTCATTCATTCATTCATACAGTATCCTGCCTGTAGGCCAGAAGAGGGCACTAGATCTCATTACAGATGATTCTGAGCCACCACATGGTTGCTGGGAATTGAACTCAGGACCTCTGGAAGAGCAGTCAGTGCTTTTAACTGCTGAGCCATCTCTCCAGCTCAAAGGGTGTTTTTTAATGACCCTGTTTACTCATGCTTACTTTAACAGGCCTACTAAGAAATGACATTTCTTTTGGTGACAGAGCACTGTACCATGGAACAGATGTTCCGGTTTGTTTAACCTTACCCCCTGAGGGCATTTAGGCTATGTGTAGTTATTTTGGATAAACATGTCATGAATACTCATGTGGAGGTCTTTGTGCAAACTCACTTTTGTTTCTTGGAACAGTGACCAGGAGCGACCTTGCTGAGCTGTGTGGTGAGCGCTGAAGTCGCTTCAGAGATGTTGTGCTGCTTCGTCCCAGCAGCCTTTCCAGAGCTTGCTATGATCACTTGTTTTTATCATATTTGTGTATGTGTGTGTGTGAGTGTGTGTGTGTGTGTGCGTGTGTGTGTGAGTATGTATAATGTATATGTGTGCATATATACATGTCACAGTGTGGGTGTTTGTGTACATAGTATGACATATATATGTGTATAATGTCTGTGTACACACGTGTCACAGTATGTGTGGTGTGCATATGTGTGTAGGCATAGTTCTGAGGACAACCTTGGGAGTCAGTTCTTGCTTTCCATTTGGTTGCAGATAGGAATAACGTGTTTGCTGCTATTTTTGCTCTCAGCCTAGCGGGCCTGAGAACATCTGGGATCTGGGGATCCTCCTGTCTCTGCCTCCTGCTTCCCTGTAGGATTTCTGGGACTACAGATGTGCATCACCTGACTTTATGTGAGTTCCAGGAATTTAAACCTTCTCATGCCTGGGGTACACACTTTACTCACTGGAACATCTCCCGAGCTAATTTTAGCTCTTCTCATTTGTTTGTTTGCTTGTTTTGATACAGTTCTCTCTCTATGTGGTCCTGGCTATCCTGGAACTTACTCTGTGGACCAGCCTGGCCTTGAATTCACAGAGGTCCACCTGCCTCTGCTTCCTGATTGCTGGGAGTAAAGGTGTGCACCCCAAGTCCAGTGTGTTTTAGCCATTCTGATAGATGTGAAATAGTAACTCACAATGGTTTTGATTTTCATTTCCCTAATGACTAATGATGTTGAATATCTCTTTATGGGTTTACTTGCCGTCTGTTAAATCCTCTTTGGTGACACAAACATTTTGATTGCTATGTGTATTTCTTCTTTTCTGTATTCTTAACAGATTCAAAGACAAATGGTAATCAGATTGTAGAAAAGGGAGTCAATACACTCATTAAGGAAACAGCAAAAACAAGAAACGACCCCCCACACACAAAAAGCACATGCTGCAGTCCCCTCTAGTCATGAGGAGTATGTTTGCATACCCTTGAAGATGCATGAAACTACAAGTCACCAAATCCCATGAGAGCATTCCTCCACCTATGTGCAGCTTATGATGTGGTGACACCCAGACAAGCTATTGAAGGCAAAGATATTGTAAGTTGAAATCATATCTAACACATTTAAGGTCTCAAACATCACAGTTTAGTGCCATGGAGTGCTGAAGAGTTTTTGTTGCGTGGCTGATGAGGGCTGGGGCCCTACTGCAGCTGCCGAGACTCCCCAGAGAGTATGTTACGTGTCATAGATTGCTAGGACGGATACAATAAAAACTATGCGTTGTTTTTGCACCATCATGAAGGGGAAAATTTTAAGACAAACTATATACACTGGGGACCATCTATAGATACAATGTTTTTCCTTTCATAAGTACCTGCGGCAAATCTTAGTTTAAGAGTTAGGTACTGTAAGAAAATACCTGAATAACTGACGGTAGAAAGAACAACTATGACACTACCCTCCAAGGTGCCAGCATGACTACCGGTGCATCTCGAAAGCATCTTAAATAACGTGCGGCTTATGCCATTGTAAGCATTATGATGCTGTGACCTGATAGTCAAGATGCCTACTGACCGCTTCGCAGTGGGAGAACACAGCTACTGCAGTAGAAGTAGGCAACAGCAACGATCCTTGCCTTGTGCACAATGGGGCAAGAACAAGATTCCACATTTGTCTGAAAGGCAAGCAGTTCAAATGTAGGAACTGTTTATTTCTGGAATTCTCTGTTCAATACTTTTGGACCACGGTTGACTATAGGTAGTAGAAACCATAAAAGCAGGACTAAGGTTGAAGGGGCCCTACTATATTTGGTTAGGACAATGGCAAACCAATGAATTCTATTAGCTGAATTACAGCTCAGGAATGATCTTAATTTAATAATGTGGTTAGAAAGAAAGAAGCAAGAAAGCCAAGAAGTGGGGGGAGGAAGAATGGTGAGGGTAACGCATGAGTAAGCATGAAGAAACTGCGAGGACACACGTGTGAGGAAGTGTCCTTACACACTGATGCTTTGGACATGGACTGAAAAAGTTAATTAAAAAAGAAGAGACAGCCTCCTTGAGAAGAGGCACACGAATGGGGGTCTAAAGGAGGCAGGAAGGCTGGATGTAACCCGCGAAGAGTGTCTGTTGTGAAAAGGCATGGGGTTGTGTTTCAAGAGTGAAAATCAGGGCGCCTAGATGAAGCAGTGGAGCAAGGGTGATGGGCTTGGTGGCCACGAAGGCAACTGACTGGGTAGGGCTTCTGGAGGTGGGGCAAGACGTAGTTGATCTTCCAGTGAGGTGTGGGTCTTTGAAGGCCCAAGGCAAGGAAGTTGTTGAATTTTGGTTTTGTTTTGAGAAGATCTTGGTGGCTACCATTTCGAAAGCAGCCCAAAGGAAGGGAAAGTTGGGAAACAAGTTGAACATTTCTCTTATGATCTGAGAGGAGCATACTGGCATTTTGGTAAAGGATCAACAGGTAAGGTCTCAGGGAATAAAAGGTTTAAGATAGATTTTGGAGCAGAGGTCTGTCCTTTCTTACAAAGTTGGACAAAGGAAAAAGTCTTAGTGAGGAGTCCATTTTCAATCGAACTACGTTGAACACCCCAGCCCAGACATGTGCAGAGGATTTCCTTAGTGTCTCTAAATCTAAACATCTTGAGAATAAAGATGGTGGAGCACAGAACTCAGGTCATTGCTGCTGTGTGGTGTCTGTCAGTGGGAAGCTGTGGTGGTGGCTGTTAAACTGGGGTAGTAAACAGAAGGAAGGGAAAGACACATTCATCTCAGGGCTAAGCCCATGTCGGTGCCATTTAGAAATACATCACACTCACAGAGGCAGGAGACTGATGCTTCAAAAGCAAGAGTTTGAGAGGAAATTTAATGATTAGAGAACTGATTCAAATCATTTCGAATCTTCAGACTTCATTCTTCCCACCATGTGGGACTGGAAACGGGGATGGGGCCAGAATTCTGTGAATTCTGAATTGTGAAGGATGCTTTGCATAATATCCAGGGCTTCCGTGACACTTTCTGCTCTTCATTGGATCATTTTTTGTTGTTGTTTTCCCTCCATCCCTACACAGTCCTTCTAGCATCCTAGTTTGGGAATAACTTTTTCCCCAGAGTGTACTATAGAAAGTTCCCCGTGGTAGAAAGTTCATGCCATGAAGAAGGAGACGGGACAATCAGGAGGTGTCAGCAAATGTTTGCCCTGTTGCTTCTTCATTGGGAAAAGTAATTTTTCTTAATTTAAAAATTATTTGTTCAAACAAAAAAAAAACCAATAAAAAAACAGGGTAAAGACTGTAGTAGGAATAGTGAGCAGGCCTGCTTTTCGTCCTGCCTGGCTCCCACACGGCTAGCTTTACACCCGAAATAACAACACTATGAACAGAAACTGTATTCTGTTAAACACTGCCTGACCGATTATATCTAGACTCTTATTGGCTAATTCCCACATTTTGCTTTAACCCATATTTAGTAATCTGTGTAGCACCACGAGGTGGTGGCTTACCAGGAAAGATCCTAACCTGCATCCATCTCGGGTCGGAGAATCATGGCGTCTGCCTCATTACCTTCTTCCCAGCATTCTGTTCTGTCTACTCTGCCCACCTAATTTTCTGCCCTATTAAAAGGCCAAGGCAATCTCTTTATTAACCAATGAAAGTAACACATAGACAGATGACCCTCCTCCATCAAAAGACCTAAACAGAGAACTCTCAACAGATAAATCTAAAATGCCTGATAGACACATAAGGAAATGCTCAACATCCTTAGCCATTTGAGAAATTCAAATCAAAACAAGTCTGAGATTCCATCTTATACCTATAAGAATGGCCAAGATCAAAACACCGATGGCAACTTCTGCTGAAGAGGATGTGGGGTAAAGGAAACAATCTTCTATTGCTGGTAGGAGTGCAAACTGGTACAGCCGCTTTGGGTATCAGTATGGTGATTTCTCAGAAAATTAGGAAACAACCTTTCTTAAGACCCAACAGTAACACTTTTGGGTAAATACCCAAAGGATGCTCAATCATGCCACAAGGACATGTGCTCATCTATGTTAATAGCAGCATTGTCATAGCCAGAACCTGGAAACAACCTAAATGCCCCTTGACTGAAGAATGGATAAGGAAAATGTGGTACATTTACACAATGGAGTACTATACAGCAGAAAAAATAATGACATCTTGAAATTTGCAGGCAAATAGATGGATCTAGAAAACATCATGTTGAATGAGGTAACCTAGACCCAGAAAGACAAATATAATAGGTACTCACTCATAAGTGACTTTAAGACACAAAGCAAAGAAAACCTGCCTGCAATTCACAATCCCAGAGAATCTAGACAATGATGAGGACCCTAAGAGAGACATACATGGATCTAATCTACATGGAAAGTAGAAAAAAGACAAGATCTCCTGAGTAAATTAGAAGCATGGGGATCATAGAAGAGGGTAAAAGGTGAGGGGGGGAAAAGATGGGAGCGGAGAAAAAATATTGGCTCAATAATAATAAAAAATTATTTGTTCCATTTATTTTAGGTTATAATTATATTATGCATCCCTCTCCTTCCATCCCTCCAAAGCCTCCCATATATCCCTCCTTGCTCTTTTTAGATTCATAGCCTCTTTTTAATTAATTGTTATTATATACATGTATGTATCTGAATATACATATATATTCCTAAACATGTAAATACAATCTTCCCAGTCTGTGCATACTTACTAGTATTTGTGTTTTCAGAGCTGGGCATTTGGTATAGATTAACCAATCAGTGGACTCTTTCCTGGGCAGGACTCTCTCCCACTCTCTGCCTCCTTAATTACCTGACGTTCCTTATGTATGGTTGAAACGTCCTGGGCTTTGCCCCATTCACACTGTTATGTCTATGGTTTTGTTTTCTTTGTTCTGCTCATGCATTTGCAAGGCAATCCTGAGAAGATTTCACCCTCACTTCTGAATATTTCAGTTATGGAAGTCTAGTCGCCGAGCACTGTGGTGACGTATTTGTACGGTGCTCTTGCTCACTAGCCTGCAAACATTCGCAGGCAGTAGATAAGCTTTGTAAACTGATAATTCAAGCTCAGAATATAACTGCTAAATAAACGTGTGGGGGAACTCTACATTTGGCCAGGGTTCAGTGAGTGGACTTCACTGTTGGGATATGTTATCACAGGCTGGAAGGGTTCAGGACAGTTCAAACAGGAGGGAGTGGCTTGACTTGTTTTCTGATAGATTTCACAGATGGAGATGGGGAGAATAAGGTTGGAGCCGAGGGCCATTGTTGGTGGTGGTGTTAATACTGTCCTGAATCTCATGCTTGACGACACCTGACTCTGACTGCTGAGAATCGCTTTTGCTACTCTGTGATTATTAGCCATAGGGAAGCCTACAAGCCTACCAGGGACTTGATGGATGGCTGGTCTATGGGAGAGGGAAAATAAGAACAAATGTTTCAGCGTCATTGCCTCTATTCTAGTAGCTCTCAGAATCGTGTGTGTGTGTGTGTGTGTGTGTGTACACTCATGCAGCTAGGTGTGTGTGTGCACAAGTACACATGTTTATGGAGGCCACAGGCAACTTCAGAGGCCCTCCCTTAGGTGCTGTTCACCTTGGTTATTTTAACAGCGTTTCTAACTGACTTGGAGCTTGTCAATTATGCAAGCAGGCCAGTAAGCTCCAAGGGTCCTCCTGTCTTTACCCCTTCCTATGTCTTCTGGGGGATTGAACTCAGGAGGTCCCCATGGTCTCAAGGCAAGCACTTGCCCAACTGAGCTATCCCCTCAGCGCTGAGATTCCATATTTATATGATCTTTCTTGAATCCCACATGACCTTGTCAGGTAGGCATTGTTCCTCTAATTTTGAAGAGCAGGAAACAAAACCAGAAAAGCAATTCTTACTTGTTCAGAATCACCAAGGAAGGGAGTGGTAGTGGTAGAAGCTGAAGTTGAACTCAGGCACCAAGTTTGCTGGGCCTATGTTCTGCTCTGTTCCTTCTGGAGGTTGTGGCCAGCAGAGGTCAGGGTAGTTAGACAAGACAGGGCTCCATGCAGAGAGGGTGTGGAAAATGAGCAGGAGATGAGGCAGCAGAGAGTGGGTAGTTCCTCTGGAAAGAGCAGATGGAGCATCGTGTTCACACACAGTCTGCTTGGACTCTGTCTACTCCTTCTAACTACAAAAGTCCCCAACGGTGACAAGTTTATCACAGCCTTTCCATGGAATGCTTCTCTAGTTGGCCACAAAGCTGAGGCTGTGCGGAAGGAAATGTTAGGACTCCTGCCAAATGCAACAGTTTGGGAAGTTGGAGGGACGGGGTGGAGAACGAGCGTTGAGCAGTTGGGACTGGAAATGAGTAACGAGTAGGGACGAGCCCCACTATCAGAGGGAAAGGAAGTGATTCAAAGATAGCTCAACACACGAGCTAATCAAAACTGGACGCAGGTGAAGAGGGCAAAGGACTGCTTTATCCAGAACCACATCTCTGGAGGCAGCCCGTGTGAGGGAGGGTGGGGCTCTGGGAGAAGGGAGTAGAAAGGCCTAACGAGAAGAAATACAGGCACGGTGGCACACGCTGAGATGGCACAAGCCGGAGATGCAGAAACAGGTGGAAACCATCGGATGTGCAGAGACGGGCTGGCAGCAGCAGGACACAGGAGGCAGTGATGAGGCTATCGCCGTGGGACTGCGCTAACTGGAGAACATAGTGAGAACCCTCCTGAGCGGTGGCAAGCTCCTTCGCTGGATGGGTTGATGGCTAGGTCATGCTGCTGCGGCGCGACACCCCCATGCTTTTGCCTCCTCCTAGTCCTTGGCAGCGCCACCGCACAGTACCTTAGGCTGGGCAGTTCACAGTGTCTGCTCATTGTCCTGGGTGTTGGAAAGCCTAAGACCAAGGCGCTAGCAGATCTGATGCTTGGTGAGGGTTCCCCCTCCTTTGAAGATGGAGCCTCGATGCTGCATCCTCACAAGGTAGAGGGGGTGAATCAGTTTCTTTGGGAGACCTTTACAAGGTTACCAATCCCACTCACCAAGCCAGAGATGGGGTGGCCTCTTCATATGTGCGTAAGGTGGGTTTTTTTTTCCTTACTCAGTTTGTGAAGGAGCACTAACATTCAGGCCTCTTCTGTCCATGATGTGGAGTCCTCTGGGTCAAAGGTCACTGACAGGGAGACTCTGATGTTCCCTGGTGGGTTCTGCTTCTCAGAACACACCCCTTGAGGATGAGCTGCCTGCGTGTGCCAGCCTCAGTTTGTGAGTGATGTGTGAGCAGATCTAGCACTCCCCAGAATAGGGTTGTCACTCTAACACACCCCAGAGTCTGTTGGATTTTTGGGGACAATGAAGGGCGGGGTTTGGCTGCTGATTGCTGCAATGGAACGGCCTCCCTAATAGAAGTGTCTTAAACAATAAAAGCTTATTTTTCCTATCACATTGGGGAATACCTCCTGATCAGTAGATTTCTATTATGGACCTTGGAGGCCTGGCCATAAAGTGATCATTCTCATTGATTTGGATGCAGGAAAGCAACCGCACATTGCCTTTTACTGATGTTCTCTGGCTTGTCTCACCAGTTGATTCTCATTTACCTGTGGCTTTGTCCACCACAACTCTCCACTCCCTCTACTGAACAGCTTTTTTAAAAGAAAAATTTACATATTCTCTCTCTCTCTCTCTCTCTCTCTCTCTCTCTCTCTCTCTCTCGTGTTTGCACGTAAGGGTATCCTTACCTGTGTGAGCTCATGTGGGTAGGTCAGAAGTTGACTAGGGGTATCTTTATTGCTCTTCACCCTTCCTTCCTTCCTTCCTTCCTTCCTTCCTTCCTTCCTTCCTTCCTTCCTTCCTTCCTTCCTTCCTTCCTTTTATGCCTTCTTCCCTTCCTCCCTCCCTCCCTCCCTCCCTCCCTTCCTTCTTCTTTATTTTTGAGTCTATCATTGAATCTGGTGTTCACCGATTGCCTAGAGCGGTGGCCAGTGAACTCAACATGTCTCCATTCCCCAGCCTGCCCCCCGTGTTGGGGTTACAGACATGGACCATCACATCCAGCTTTTATATGGGTTCTGGGAATCTAACCCAGGTCCTCATTTGGTACAACAGGCACTTCCCCCCTTAGCCACCTCCCTAGCTACACGGCACAGGCCCAGGTACTGAACTTGGGGGTGGGTCATGAAAAGTTTGTGAACAACACTGCAGCTTTGATTCTGAACTCACGTGCACTTTGCACCGCGCACACCATCACAATGTGTGCCTCCAGTGGACCCTGGCTGGAAGCCCTCAGCTCAGAGTCACATCTAGTCATGTGATGAATTACTGTGTCTTTGCTGCATTTGCAAAGGTGTTTTGCTTTTAGAAGCAGAACGACTTAATTACAGAAGACAGACATTCAATAATTTCCTGCTATCATTCTTCAGCATGTAGATAGCAGATTGGTAGTCTTTGGGTCATGTTGAATTAGAATGTTTGACTTTAAGAAAAATCACTGGTAAAGTTACTGAAGACCTCCATAAAAAATATTAAATGAATTTGACTCAGATTAGGAGAGAATTTCGGGCCACTTCTGAAATGGTTCTAAACATGCTTCTGCCGTGCTTTACTGTAAAGTGTGTGACAATTGTAAGTCAAAATGTCAGTCAACTCTGGGAAATGTTGGGTATGCTTTCCATCAGGAAGTGTCAAACATTCTGCTAAGATTTAATGATTTATGTAAAAATAAGCAAGCGCATCCATCTTGTCATTAGGTAAGCTCTCTTTCAACTTTAATAAATGGTAAAATTATGTGTATATCATGGAATTGTTTTCACACAAATTATGTCTTACTGTAGGTAAATATTTTATTTATGTACTTATATAGATACTTGGTGTTTCATAAAACATTTCAGGCACCCATTGCAGATACCACTGTCCCCTGTAGCTGCTGGCTGTCATCCCTGACCTGCTGATGGCAAGCCCTTAGTCTGTGTCTCTTTCCAGCTATTCAAAAGTAAATTCCAAAGGCAGCAGACAACTTTGGTGCTCTGAGTATTAGAGAGAAAAGAATTGCCTGCAACAGCCACTTCTTTAGCAGAATTAATCCAGGATTCATGTGTCAGGATGTTGACCTCACATGCTATGATGGTACTGGTTACAGCTCCATCTCAGGGAGAAACTTCATCCTGAAGCTTTCAGGTCTTGACATCCTGTTCATGGCAAATGCTGGATCATACACAAGTCCTTTCTAGTTTTTCATCTCACTGACATGCCTGCGTGGCTGGATGGCAAGTCTGTGGTCTCAGGGAAGTAAAGGAGGGCATGAGCATCATCAGAATTCTGAATTTCTTTGAGTCCAGGACAGGAAGACCAGCATGGCGATTGGCGTTGCTAACTGTGGACAGCGCAGATACCTGTGACTTGCAGGCACCTTAACCACCAGTCTCTCTCTTCCATCACTTAGGAGGGGCTTCCCACTCCATGTGTTCTCAATTTCCCTCCAAGTCGAGCTGGGTGACCGAGTACATGACTATTAATAAAAATCTAAATAAGAATGGTTAGAAGTCCCCATCCCTGAGGAACAAAGGGGCATGAACGGAAGCACTGAGCAACCTGGTCTTGCTGTAGTGTCTGCACGCTCGTCTGTCCCTTCACTATTCTTTGAATGGGATGAGCTTCAAAGGCAATGGATGAGGAAAGGCCTTTGGGCCAGCACATGGCTGCAGTGGAAGAGAAGTGGCCCTTTCCTTCTCTGAAAAGAAAGTGGTGTTTCAGCTTCAGGCTTGAAGGTTTAAAGAACTGAAACCACTAGGGCTCGGGGCCAGTTTTTGTTTGCGCTGTGCTCAGGCCCTTTCCAGCTGCTGCTCTAGCAGCCCAGAGGCCACTTTAGCTGGGGAAGACAGGACTTTGTAAACCGCCTTCCCTAAGGTCTTCAGGGGGGATTGCTTCATGCAAATCTCTCTGTCTCAGAAAGCTGTCCTGAGAAGACAGCATGCGGAGTGTGTGTTTTTACTTTTGCTTTTCTATTTCCAAATCTGAAACAGTCACATGTCAGGAGACCAGTCACAAACTTGCTGCATGACTTCAAGCCATCAGCCCCCTCACCCATCTCCAGGAGAGCAAGGGTCCTCATGTAGGCAAACAGGGAGTGGGCTGTTGTGGGAAAATGTGTTTCTTGGTGAGCTTGGCTGACTTTAGTGACGCCAAGCCTAGTGTTTAGAAGCTGGCTCTTTTCTGTAAGCGTGGGCTCGGAGGTCTCTACTGGGTAGCAGTCTTGGTTAGTGGGTCAAAGTATGTGACCTGAAGTGTTGCTCCTGGCTGTGTTCCTTACCTCCTTCAGCTATGTGACCTTCTGCTCACTGTTGATTCCTCTCATGCCCGCTATGTGTTCTCCTTGACAGTGACGAGGTGGCAGCCATACGGCCACATGCTGTGAAGACAAAAGGCACTGTGTTCATAAGGTGCTGGCTGCAACTGTATAGAGCCTTGCCTCCCCTCTCTTCCCTTCATGGGTCAGCCTGGGTGACCTGACCCTGGCCACCACTGATGCTCCTTTTATGACCTCCTTGTATGAGGTCAGAGAATAATTACCCTCAACCAGTGTTTCCAAAAGGATGGCCAATGGGGCATGGAAACATCCTCCCAGCTCAGCAGCCTCCAGATGGCTGTCTGTCTATGGCATCCTCTTTCTTGATCCAGTCTCTCTTTGAGACACGGCTCTTTCCACTCTAGCTTCCATATTCTCTTCTGTGAAACCTGGAAGTGAGAAGAAATCATCTCTAATAGAATTGACTTCTGCCCCATCCTAGGTTAGATTTTTCTGTACTTAAAACGGGATCTCTCAGTCTTACTATTATTGACTTTCATGTATGTGTGCACACATGTGTGCATAGGTACAAGTGCATGTGTTTACAATGATATGTGCATAGAAGCTAAGGACCAACCTTGGGCATTGTTCCTCAGGAGCCAGGTGCTTCTTTGAGACAGGGACTCTCACTTTTATCTGGAACTTGGGAGTTCAGTTCTGCAGGCTGATCACCAAGTCCCAGGGACCATCCCGTCTCTGTCTCCCCAGAGCTGAGTCCCGGGGACCATCCCGTCTCTGTCTCCCCAGAACTGAGTCCCGGGGACCATCCCATTTCTGTCTTCCTAGTTCTGAGTCCCAGGGTTCATCCACTCTCTGTCTCCCCAGAGCTGAGTCCCGGGGATCATCCTGTCTGTCTCCCCAGAGCTGAGAACTCAAAGGCACATTGCTCCACCTGGTAATTTTTTCTTTTGTGGATTCTGGGGATCCAGTTCAGTCTCTCAGGCTTATGTGACAAGGAGCTTCCATCTTCTTTTCAGAGCAGGCAGCTCTCTGTTGTCCCGTGTGTAGAGACTTCCCAGCTGTGTCCCTGGTGTCTTCCCCTCGGGCACCAGTACCATTCCTTTCTCAAGCTGTGACGACTAGAAGTTCCTTCAGACGTTGCCCCCCACCCCCTGGAGAATATTGATTTGGACGAGAAACGTGCCTTAGGAGCACAAAGCACCACAATGCTGGGAGCCTTTGTCCAGCACTTGACGCCACCGCCGTGTAAGCGTTTCCCTGTGCGCATCGTCAGCCTCATGGCGTCCTTCTGAAGTGGGCATGGTAGCCTCCGTTTGCAGACGAGGGCAATAGGCTGCTATCAAACTATGAACCTGGGATATAAACCCTAGTGTTTCCACTTTAGAGCCTGGTTGCTCCACTGCTTTGAATGTAATGAGGTAATCTTGCAGAGCAAGGCAATGGGGCTTATCTATTAAAAAGCACTGGATCTGAGGTCTGGCAGAGTTAATTCAGAGAACCATGAGCGCATCTCTGCCCCTCCCATCATGATATTGGGGAAGATACAGGTTAAAGGACGACGGGCTGGGAGCAGACTCACACCTGCAACACGGCTTCCATTCACCCCTGCAGGCCTGGATGTGGTGTTATAGGGTGGACAGAAGTATCACCTCATCCTTGGTCTCACACTTTCTTGGATTTCTAGACCTTTCTTCTTAGATACAGTCCAGTATGAATAGCAGTATGAAAGTTAGGGGAACTTTAACACATGTGGACAGGAAGAGCCACATTGACCCCCTCTGGAGTTCTCTTATGTCTCCTTTCTTAGGGGTCACCACAGTGGTCCCGGCATAACTCCAGCGGTCATTCTTAGCTTCTCCCAGCGTCTTACTTCCTATAATTGAGCAGTTACCAGGAACTGGTCCTCCCAGCTGCCAAGCGTCTTTGATCCCTACTGCGATCCCTCCAGGCTGGGCTGCCTTACCTCTTCCTTCTTCACCGACATTCACCACCCATCTTGCCCAGCCATCTAGAAAGATCCTTCTTGCTCTGCTTCTGACCTGGCCTTTACTCTCAGCTTCCTAAGTAGCGTACAAAGCTCTTTTCATTCATCTTTTGATTGTTCTTCACCCTCACGTCTCTTCTTTTTCTCTGTGTTATCTCCATGGAGTGACTCGACTTCTCTGAGGGCACCATGCCACGATTCTCCTCAGTCCTCTGAATTTGTCTTTGCCTCATCTAGAGCGCCTCTCTGCAACACCGACTTTGGCTTAGTTGTTGTTAGTACTTTCCCTTTGGGGACACCCTCTGATGCCAGGCTTGTGTGTAGCATCCCACTGGGGTCACCCCACATGCTGCTCTGAACTTACTTATCAGGTGATATGTCTGTCTCTCTCACCATACACACATGCTTTAAAAGCATTTAATATTCCTTTTTAAAATATATAATCCCCAGTCATGGAGCTGGCTCAGTAGGTGAAGGTGTTTGTCTCCGAGCCTGAAGACCTGAGTTTCATCCTAGGTGCCCATGTGGTGAGAGTAGAGAACAAACTCGTGAATGTTGTCTTCTGGCCTCCTTCTGTCCCCATAATGTACACACAGCAAGTAGGATATGAAAAAATAAATAGTTAATTCCTCACACTCAGCACTGACATTGTTACAATAAATGTGTGCAACACATGTGAATGCAGCCGGTGTTGTATGATTTCAAAGGTACTGTAGGAAGGATGGGGAAAACAGGCAGCAACCTGTTTTCAAGTTTGTCAGGATATGGTGAATGAGTGATCAAAGTCAAGCCTGGAAGACTCAGGGATCTCTCTCCCACCTTGAAATCTTCAGCGACTTAACTGGAAGTGATCCTATTCAGTGGAAATGTGACTCCAGGTCACATTTGATACTAAGATAGGAAAGAAGCTGACTTTGTTACATGACAGGGAGACAGTGTTCTCCCTCTGTGGCCTAAATGTCAGCTGGGAGGCTCATAGCACCAGCGGCGACATGACCTGAGTCATGCTCGGGTTCGCCGTTAGCTTGGCAAATCTGTCTGATGAAGTAACTTGAAGAGCAAGCGTTTGAATGATGTGAAGCAGAACTTCAGTGTCCACATCATGGCATCCGGTGTCAGACAATTCCCTGGGAGAGCTATACTATGCACGGGAGCATCTTTGGCTTCCACCTGTTAGACACCAATAGTATACTCTCTGCTCTAACAGTAACAGCCTTGTGTGCGTGCAGACACACCAAGCGCCTCTGCCTTAGAGGTGTTAGAAGTGGAGCCATCTGACTGGGGAAGAGCTGGGCTGTCATTCACTGAAGGCTTTTTGTTAGAATGAGATCTATTTGAATTTGACTTTTGTAAAAATAGCTGCACTCTCTCCTGCTCCCCGTCCCCCACAGATTTCAGTAGATCAATGCAAGTCTAGCAGTTTGTGGGCTCTTCCAGGTTAAGCTTTGGTCTTAGGAGCGATCGGAGGATGGGAAAGCCCAGACCTTGGATCAGAGACTACTTATCTAACAATCACAGTTGGGTGATAAGGGTGATAATCTGAGGCCCCCATTGCTTGGCTTCTCTCTAGAGACTGACCTCATGTCTCCCATGAGCTTAAGAGGTTCCTGGAAGGCGTCTGCCTCATTTCATCTCTTATTGACTGTGCTCTTTCCCAGAAGCTAAGACAGTTAGACCTGGAAAATAGTTCGAGACCTTTGTTACATTGGGGGAATTGAGGCTCAGTAAAGTGAATTGTCTAAGACCATATCGTCTGTGGTTCCTTGGTAACCTGTTTCTGGCATTCTTTCTCCCACTAGCGCTGTCCACCCCACATCTACCAAAGCTTTGGATGAGCCCTGATGTAGACTTCTGTAGTGTTTCCTCTGATTTCACTGAAGACTTCAGTCACACATCCTGCCTCTTGCTTCCTATTTGCTGATAGGGCATTTGCACACAAGTAGGACCTTCACACCTCAGCAAACAGTGTAGTTCCCGCCCCTACAGCTCAGGGAACGTTATGGAAGAAGGGAGAGGAGACTGTAAGAGCCGGAGGAACGGGGGGGGGGGGGGTTTGCTGTGAGACTGTGTCTCCTAGAGATGTCAGAAGCTATGCCCTGAAAGTCTTACCCAAACATGAGCCAAACAAGGAGGACAACAATAATCATGCCAGCACAGAAGGGGAGTGCTCACCATACACAAAGATCACAGTCACTAGGACTGCTGAAAGCGGGGGAAACAGTCTTTCCCAAGGAAGAGTACGCCAGCCGATTATTCGCTACTAAATAGTCAGCCCTGGAAACATTGTACAGACTGAGCAGGTTGCAATTGTGCAGCATTACATATACAGCAATATGTGTAACAGCGGTTAATGAAAGAGAGGCCATGAATTTGAAAGACAGTGAGTGGGGGTTTATGAGAAGATTTGGGTGGAAGGGGCAAATAATGTAATTATATTATACTCTCAAAAATAAAAGAAATAAAAAAGAAAAGATATGTTAAGGCCACCTTTCAAATGATACAATTGCTACTGACTAAGATTGAACTCAATGGAATAAAACTAATGGGAAGAACCTGAGGGACTGAGCTAGGCCTAAATAGAGCTGCGGAGAAGCTGGACCCTTTAGGGAAACTCCCATGCTTCTGGACGATAGCAGTCATCTCTCATGTAGGGTTGGGCACTGTGGTTGTTTCTCATCATGTCGTTTAGAGGAGTGAGACTGGGCTTTGGATTCAGGTTCAAAATCTACAGCTCACATCTTCACTACTGAGATAACTCCATTTCCAATATTCCCTGTGGGCTGACCCTGATAGCTAGGTTATCAGTCTCACAACTATGGTAGAAGTGTGTGTGTCTGTTGGAGGATTCACAATTTTCAGATGAGAAGATTGAATTGCAGAGAGTTTAAAACACAAAAGGGCAATAAGGAATAGAGCTGGAAGTCAGAGTTAGGGGGAGCCGAAGTCATCTGCCTCCAGATTGGACATACCTAAATTGAGATTTTTATTTTATATTTAGGTATTACCTAGCATCTATAAACCTTAATTTCTTAGTCTGTTGAGTTGATGATACCTCCTTGAAAGAACCCCATGGGGATTAATGATAACAATTCTTTAAAAATATTTTTAAAAATTTAATTTTACATATATGGGCATTTTACCACATGGATATCTGGTGCCCATGGCAAGCAGAAGAGGACATTGAATTCTCCGGAACTCGTGTGACAGATGGGTGCTGACACCATGACACCATGTGGGTGCTGGGATTGGAATGTCGGTCCTCTGGAAGAGAAGCCATTTTTCTTAATCACTGAATTATCTCTCCAGCCCTAAGGATAATTCTTGGGCAGTATCTGGCACCTCTGAGCATCCAGTCCATACTCAGTCTTCCTTTCTTCAACCATGACTTCTTAAGTGCAATGTTGGTAAAGGCAAAGTAATAAGTGAACATGTACGTATGATTACATTTAAAATTAGCATGTGACGAAGCAATGCCAGGTTTCTTTCCATTCCCACGGAGGATCTGGAGGCAGAGAGAGAGTGACTGCTTAAGTTCAAGCATCAAAGAGTTGGCTGGGCCAGAATTAGCTTTCATTATGGTTGACTCCAAGGTGGCCCACGGGTTCCCAGGCTGTACTTCATCCTTTACATATGGAAACCTCACTGAGCTTTAGAATTGCTCAGCTTCTTAAGGTCATTCTCTGGGTGTGACTTGCACCTTTATAAACATGCTGATTGTTTGCCTGACTTAGACCTCTTCTTGTCTAGAACTAGAAGAGACTAGTTCTTTGAGGGCCATCTGATTTTTATTAAATATTGTTTATCCCTGGTGAATTTCTAGTTTAGACTTGCATCCATCCCTCCATGTCATGCCCCAATGAGACCTTAGGACTTTAGACTATTCTTCAGTGAGAGTGGGTTGAAATCTTATTAAAGCTCTTCCTGGTGTGTCCCCAAAGCACACAGCCGGGTCAATTTTCTTTATGCCCACTCCTCTATGAGTCCCTAAAGACTCATAGCTCAACTCTCAGATTCTGCTCTTTAATGCTTCAGGCTCTTGTTCGGCATTTTTAGATCTGTCTTCACCTGATCCAAGCATTTCTTCTCCCCAAGGCCATGTCCACACACATGGGAAACAGGTGGTGTAAACAGTCATATTCTACAGGTGAAAACTTTAGAACTTGTAAGCCAATTCTCTTTGTATCTGTACCAGCCCAAGATGGTGCCCCAAACTGGTTTGGCTGGTTGCCTAAGGAAAAATTAGTAAACTCAGTGTCACATCAAAGCTTTGGTGACCCTGACTGATATCCTCCCAGTATCTATAAACTTTGTGATCTTGAACAAATTATAGCGAACCCTCTGAGCCTCATTTATTGGTGAACTGTGGAAAGCAATGCGGTATTTCAAAGCTGACAGTGGGTCTATGCACAAAAGCACCGTGCTATCCCGGAGGTCTAGGCAGAGGCTGCACGTGCGGCTGCTTTTCTTGATCAGCTTGTCATTCCTCTTGCTTGCTGATGATGCACTGTGTGTGTCCTCTGTGTGTGTCCTCTGTGCCCTCTGCGTGTGCCCTCTGCGTGTGCCCTCTGGGTGTGCCCTCTGTGTGTGTCCTCTGTGTGTGTCCTCTGTGTGTGTCCTCTGCGTGTGCCCTATGTGTGTGTCCTCTGTGTGTGTCCTCTGTGTGTGTCCTCTGTGTGTGTCCTCCTGCCACTCGAGCTCTTGGAAAACAGAGGCTTCAGAACAGACTCAAAGATGAATTCCCAGAACACTCACCATAGACGTGCCCAGAAAGTGAGTGAATGGAGAGAACAACTTTGGGAGTAGGAAGACATTTTGGGCTTCAAGGAGAAATATGTGAGAGCTAGCTTCTGAGGGCAGAGATTGCTTTTCTCAGTCTCAGGGGAGTCTCTGTCATTACTTGACTCAGCAACACACACTTACTAAAATTGAATATGAACTCCAGAAATGGTTAACGTAGCAGAAAACACAACTTCCACTTGAGCGGACACCTACCAGTCATAAAAAGAGAAACTAAGGCTCTGGAAGGGAAAGAAATGTCTGGTTTCATAGTGGTACCATAACCTGGTACCTAGACAGTAGTTGGCTAAGACCGACTCAATGTGGCATATCAGAACTGAACTCAGCTTGATCTCTTGCTGTCTCGTGACTTTCAGGGCTGAGCAAATCAGAGTATGAAAGGGGAAGAAGGTTCAAGGTCAGTTAGCAAACATAGTAATTGTATTAGTCATAGTTTTTACATTGTTATGACAAGAAAGCTGACAGAAACTTAAGAAGAAATGTATTTCAGCTTATGGGAAAGCGTAACACATCTGGGCAGACTAGGAATCAGAGAACGGAATGGTGCACATCTGGATTTATTATTTTTTAATCTTATTTAGTTGCATAGCCCAGCTAATGGGATGGTGCTGTCTCCATTCAGGATGGCTATTCAAGCACCCTCACAGATACACTCAAATCCAGTTAGGTTGACAGGGAGGACATCCACCATAACTATCCTCTCTGGATTATTGCTTCATCTGCAAAATTACATGAGTGGGGAGACCAGCATAAAGAGGGCTGAAGACCAAAAAGGCTATGACAATACTTTGTTAATCTTTAGGAGATATTTGTTTCAGGATAATAGTGGACTGTCAACTGTTAAGACCCTATTGCTGAAGAAATCTAAAGCATAGAACACCTAGTTGGTACTCAGCAGGAAACTCTGTTCCTTCTGACTAGTTAGTGTCCACAGTGCTGGAAGGCAATCATCACTCTTACCAGTTGTGAATCCTGAAAGCTACAGTAATGACAGTCCTGGGTAAAATGTGCTCACTGGTACAATAGTGGCATGGATGTTATGGGAGTAACCGACCACTTAAAATGAATTTAAGGCCCGCTTCGTGGGATGGAGCACATAAAAAGCACTGGACTATAAACTCTTCATCAAGGTAAATCCAGTCGTTGTTGGGTGGCTGATGCCCGATGGATTACAGATGTGTGCAGTGGCCAAGATGGAGGCATCTGAAGAGCTTTGCACGGGGACTAGTGATGTGTGCCGCTGGGAAGTGGAGAGAGATGCCACTCAGTGTGCAGAAGCTAAGAGAGCTGCGCAGTCAACAAAGTCTGGGAAAGAAATGAAGAATGATAAAGAGTATTGGGGCCAAATGCTTGTGAGAACCAGCTTTTTTTTTTTTTTAAAGAAAAGAGTTTCTAGGAACTAGTTAACCCTTGACTTCTTAGAGCTCTACGATACCAGATAAGATGTTCCTGTGAGAACCAGACAATTCTTCTGTCTCTCTGGGAGACAAAAGTGGCTATACCACCATTTGCTATGCGGAGAATTGATTCTTTAGCAAACAGGGATAATTTGTTTTCCCCCTTACCATTTCTATGCTTCCCCCTTTCTTTTTCTTGTCCGATTGCTCTTAAAAAGACTTCTAATACCATACTAAATAAAAATGGTGATAAAGGGTATTTTTGTTTTGTTTTGAATCTTAGATTAGTGATTAGACATCACTATGATGTTGGTTACAGGTTTGTTAGGTGCAATCTTGTTCACAATATAGCTATAAAATAAAATATATAGGAATAAATTTAACCAAGGAAGTGAAATATTTCCATAATGAGAACTGCAAAACTCATATGAAAGAAATTAAAGAGGAACACACAGACACGCAAATATAGAAATCTTTTACATTCATGTATCAGAAGAACCAACATTATTAGTATATCATATGCCTAAAGCAGCTTTGATACAACTGGCATCAAATTGCTGACATTTTTCATGTTTTTTTAAACAACTGTAAAATTTCTGTGGAAGCATGAAAGTCTCTGGTTCGCCATAGCAACCTTAGATAAAAGGAATAAAGTTAGAGACATCAAATTGTCTAACATCAAATACATTGAAAACCTATAGTAATTGAATGCTATGGAGTTGTCATAAAATATAGAAGCATAAATTAATAGAACAGAATAGATTGCCCAGAAACAATCCCATATATTTATAGTCAACTAATTTCCTGAAAAACACAAAAAGAACATTGAATAAAAACAATATCTCAATAAACAGTTTGTGTATTCATGGAAACTAGATATTTACATGTTGGGTTTTGAAATCTGACCTTTATTTTTTATTCAATAGAAAATAAACAACAATGCAAATGATCAGGATTGGTCCAAGAGCGGTGAGTTTACAGATAATTGATCACCCCCTCCTCCCAAGGCTCAGAGATCATTGTGAAAGGGGGCAGAAAGAGTAGTGGGTGACTCCAAAGAATCTGTGTCTTTCAGACACAGCAGGACAGCTGCCTAGAAACTCATAGAAGTCAAGACATCATGTATTTGACCTTTGAGAGCTCAAGACAGCAAATCCCAGCATGGAATGAAGAGGTGGACACAAAGTCTGCTCCTTGTAGAGGTGCTATGAGCAATTCATAGCTGCTGGGAGAGATGCAGACAATCTTATTTAAGAGTGGAGCCCCTGGAAGGGGATCATGCTTCAGTGGAAGGCCACATATCTAAGACTATGTAGGTAGCACAAAGTGGACTTGATGGTAGGGAAAAAAGGACCCAAAAGTTGGGGGAGCAGGGAAGGGTGTCTGTGGTCCTGGGAGGAGTTGGGAAGAGGGTGAATGTGACCAAAACACTTGCGTGACTTCTCAAAGAACTAACAACTTAGACACAAGCAAACCAAAGATTTCAGCGTGAGACTGGGAACTGTGAGAGTGTGAGAAGAGGAGGGAACCGGGTTCAGTGAAGGTAATAAAGTGTCACAGTGGGTAAACATGCCTGCTGCTGAGTTTGATTTCTGGAACTCTCATGAAGAAGGAGATAATAGGCTCCTGAATTGTACTTTATCCTCCAGATACACTCTGTGGCATGCACAGATGTGTGCACATGTGCATGTGTGCAAACATGAATAAACAAATGCAGTGAAATATTTGAATAAGAATATAAAAGCAAGATATGAAGAAAAGAGTAGTCATATCACAATTCGGATCATATACTTTACTTTAATAGTAACCATTTACAGCCAGAGGAATCAAGGGCACCACAATAAAACTTACAGAACTGACCAGCTAACCCGGGCTCACGGGCTCACAGAGACTGTACTGACAGTCTGGGAGACTACATGGGGCCAACCTGGGCCCTCTGCACGCATTACAGTTGTGTAGCTTTCTTTTATTTTAATGGAAGTCCCAACAGAGGGAACAGGGGCTGTCTCTGACTCTGTTGTCTGTTTTTGTGACCCATCCCTTCTAGGGTTACCTTGTCCAACCTTAATAGGAGAGGGTGTGTCTAGTCCCACTACAGCTTGATATACCATGGCTGGTTGATATCCATGGGATGCCAGCCTGTGTTTGAAGAGAAACAGAGGAGGAGAATTGGGTGGGGTGGGTGGGAGGGGGAGGAAAGAAAGGAGGGGAAGCTTTGATTGAGATGTAAAGACTAAAAATAAACAGACTACAACAAAAGAAATTAAAAATAAAAGAAAAATAACCATTTATGAGAGTGAAAAAATAATCCTCAGATAAAGAAAAACATGATTTATCTGACAGTGGATTAATGCTCTAAATATGCAAAGAATCTGAAAATAACAATAAAATATACTTAAAATAGGACTGAACACTAATTCAAGGAATAATTTCAAGTAGCCAACACATCATAGACCATGTTCAACTTTATTAGCCATTAGAGAGATACAGGTCAAAACCACAATTTGATAATATCTTACTTTAGTTTTGAAAGTTTATCCTCTCTCTCTCTCTCTCTCTCTCTCTCTCTCTCTCTCTCACACACACACACACACACACACACACACACCCAAGATGGTGGTGAGGATGAGGAGAAAAGGAACCCACAGACTCTTGGTGAGAATTTATGCCGTTATTAGAGCATAATAACAGTCTAGATGTTCTCTATGAAACTAGAACCAAATCTATCATAGAATGTAGCAGCCTCCCCTCTGAGTGCACCTGGGACTACCAGAGGGACCTGCTCGTTACTGCACTATCTAGAAATGCTAACATTTAGAATATACTTAGTTGCTCATTAATAGGTGAATGGACAAAGAATGTGGTCTATATATACAACAAAAAACTATTCACATATAAAAGATTTCATTAGTTGCAGAAAAACGGATGAAACTCTAGGATAAATTCACATAGTAGAGCAGTTGCTACTAGAGGCAGGGAGGAGGGGAACCAGGTGATGGTTAGAGGACAGGCGTCCTAAGATACTTAGACAAAAAAGGTAACTTAGTGCTTTGAAGTTTAGAACTGGGGAAGACGAGTATGGTTTGTACTATGCTATACTCATAGGAAACCTCTGAATCCAAAGAAATAATAACAAGGAGCCATTGCTCATACTCAGACTAATCATAATCAGTATCTATTGCACACACACACATTAAATAGCATATATTCTCTATAAATAAAAGCATAATTATTCTAATAAAAGTCTACAAAAATGATATGGAAATGCAACTACCCCAAATTAGCCATTACATACTATGTACATGTTTTAAATTACTACACTGAGTCACATAAATTTGTACAATTAAAAATCTTATAAAAGCGAATGCTCTTTGAAATGAGACTTAAGGAATGGAAGAGACCTCTACTCAGAGGAGAAGGAATGACTGGGGGTCAGGTGACAATGTTTTTAAAGGACGGGTAGCATTCATGCAGACAGCCTGAGTTCTCGGGCACAACAGTGACTTGGAACATCTGAAGGAAGGGAAGATAGTGGGACGAGAGGATAGGGTGGTGTTCAGACCCTAAGAGCCAACTGATTAGGCTCAGAAGGACTTTTGTCCCTGTGGGCAGCAATAAGCCATGGGAAGCGGTAGGTGAGTGGGACTGGATGGCAGATGCATCCCAACACACCACTCCAGCAGCTGTGGGGGGTCACTAGGAGGTAAGAGCGGCTGGAGTAGAGCCCCTGGTGCAAGGCCGAGCCCCTTGTCCAGTCAAGACCTGACACATGCAAGAGCTAGAGGCTTGGGGTGTATGTGGGAGAGGCAGCAGACAAAAATAGAAGGAAGAAATACTGCAAATACTTAAATTTAAAATTTCTGAACATTTCTACAATGGCCTCAAAGACAAGTAGGGGACATAGCCATGGCTGGGATTATGGGTGCCTTGGGAAATGAGAGGCCTCATTCAATGGGAAGTGGATCGCCATTTTGTGAGTTCCCTGTAATACTGCTGGTTGTTGTCTCAGGGATTTTATTGCTGTTATGAAAGCAACTTTGGTAGGAAAGGATTTATTTAACCTTAAAAATCTTAGGCCACCCTCCAGCACTGAGACTATCCACAGCAGGAGCTTAGGGAATGCTCCTCACTGGCTTGCTCCCTGATGTTGCTCAACCTGCTTTCTTGCATATTCCAGACTACCTGCCCAGAGACGGCCCTTCCCACAGTCAGCTGGTTTCTTCCACAGCTATCAAGACAATAGTCACAGGCTTACCAAAGACCAATCTTATGGAGACATTTTCTTAGCAGAGAATGCCTCTTTCCAAATGACTCTAGCTTGTGTCTTGACATATTACTAGTCAACACAGCTGTGTGTTTGTCAGGAAGGAATATTACAACTCTGTAAGAAACTGCTTCAGGTGGTGAAACTCAGGTAAGGAACTTGAGGAATGTGGCCTGAGGCTGGAGATTTCTGTCATGGCAGAATGACCTCAGATGTGGAAGAGTGTTGGAAACTGTCCTGGTTCGGATGTCAGTGTCCTCTCCTACAGAGACTTAAAGGTCAGCTTGGTAGTATTAGTTGGATTGTTTAAGAGATGACCAAATATTGAGCCCTCATGAGTGGGTGCAGACCTTGCCATAGAGGTCTCCCATGGCTTTCAACTCCTTCTTCCCTTCAGATTTTCACCATGGAGGACACAGAGTTCATCTCCTCTGGGAGAAGCGTCAGTGAAGTACCATCATTCAAGCAAAGAGCATCCTTCATTAGATATCTGAACTTACTGGTGCTTTTCAGTGTACAGAATTCTCAGAAATACATGTCTGGCCTTTATAATCTGGTTAGTCTCAGGTCTTTTGTTATAGTAGTACCAACTGTACTAAGGCAGAAGTTTCATATTGAGTCTTCTCAGTGCCTCCTCACCTGGTCACTAAGCAACTGTCTACTCTTTGCTTGCAAGAAGATGGCTACCTCCCACATAGACTGTCTGTGCTTTTAATATTGTATATCTATCCACCAATACAATTTCAACCTGTCTCAGGCAGAGAAAGCTGTGTCTTTCAAAGAGTTGTCTAAGAATTCTTGCACAAAACAGGTGATTAATGATGGTGTTGCCACGACAAGCCAGTGCCTTGATTGAAATTGATTTAATTTTTTTCTCATTCAAAGTTTAGTAGCATTTCAAGCTGCTTGTCAAACAAAGCAGAAACATAAGTGAACTCAAGAAGGATCGTTTCAAGAGCATAGGGTTGTGGCAGCAGAGAACTCTAATGCGGCAGTGGGATGGAGATTGCTGGGTACAGGAGGAAGAGTCCCTGTGGGCAGGAAAGGCACAGGGTCTAGGTTGAGAAAAGTCAAACTCTGTGTGTGTGTGTGTGTGTGTGTGTGTGTGTGTGTGTGTGTGTGATGTCTGTGCGTGAATGGGGGTATACTCATGACTGCTAGAACACATGATCACTCTCAGTGGTATGCACTGGAAACAGTTAAGAAATGAGGAACTTGCATCAGTGAATGTGACCTGAGCGTGGAAAAGCATTGTGGCAATGACTTTAAGAATGATGGGCTATGTCAGCCCTGCTTCCCTTATCTTCCTCCTACTCCAAACCTCTTCTTCCTGGTTTCTTGCATTGTCATTTATCTAACTGCCTTCTTCCTCCTCCCTTCCCCACCCGCTCTTTCTTACTCCAGGTTTCTGTCTCGTTCTCCACATAGAAGCAAAGCCATGATGTTTCACAGATTACAAAGCCAAATGGAATACATGATCTCATCAACCTCACAGCCACGCGTGGAGATCGGTGCTGTCCCCATTCTGCAGATGATGAAAACGAAGGCCAAGAAGTATGAGATCACTTGCCTGAAGCTGCATAGCCATAGGGAGGCAGAGGCAAGATGGTGGCTTGTGGTTTTTACTTCCAACTTTACAAGTCACAGGAATTCCAAAATGACAGCTTGCACTGCATTTCCCCAAACAAGAACCAAAACCTTCTCCATGTTTAAGGACCCCAAAGTACAGCTGTTTTCTCCTAAGAAAATTTTCTAGATGACATCAAAGGAGTATTTTTCTTCTAAAGACTTATCTTGACTTATGCGGAAGCCCTCCTTTAAGACATCAAAATCTTTTGATGTTCAAGACCATTTGTATATAACACTGTTCCCACAGCAAGGTAGGCTTAGAGTCTGGAGTCAACACACTCTGGCTCATTTGGTAGATTTTCAGGAGTTTTGTGAACAAAGCAGACTTCTAAAATAATCAAGTCATTTCTAAATAAATGAATTATATCGAGAACATAGATCAGAGGTGTCCTAAGTTCACTATTTCGTGATTATTTCCCTATGATTTATGACTGTTGCTATGACCTCTAAGCATGTAGTCCTAAGGTGACTTACATGTTGTATGTGAGCAGAGAAAATAAGAACACTAGCGTGCTTTTGCTTATCTCTTTCTAGGTCTGAGTTCAATGACATTCTACTGAGAATTGGAATTGGCTACAAGAAGAATATTTACACTCTAGAAATTGGCAAAAGCTATTAACACAGGCCTTTCTTCCTCAGGTAACCATCTGTTACACATTAACGAGTCCATTGATGGCCAAAGGACTGAGTGAATACCTCACTTTGTTGTCTTTCTTCCTGACATGGACTTGGGCAGGAGAGAGAATGGGATTTCCTGAGAATGGAGAGGAAGTGATTCATGCCCCCCTTACTCCACGTTGGTGGTGTTGATTAAGCAGCAGTGGCATAAATTATTAACAACACCGTGGGCTCCAGACTCACTCATGGCCATGGGGAAATAAGAGGTCAGTTACCTTTAGTCCAAATAAATCACTAATTCCAAATAGCAGTCAGATTTGGGGGATTTATTAATTCAAATATTTTTGACTATATCTTGTGTGCCTCATGTTATGTTACTTTAAGTGCTTGGAGCCTAGAAGCAAACATGACAGACAAGATACTTCATTTCTGAGTTACCGTGGGGCTGGCAGGGAGTCTTAAGCTTGGTGAGACATCTAAACAATTGGCACCTTCACAGGGATCTCAGAGCAGGCCTGGAGATTATGTTCAGCAAACTGGGTGAACCGCCTAGAAGAGAGGGAGGGGCCATCATGTCCTCTCCTGTCATCCCCAGACCTTGTCTGGACCTGGCAATCTCCACCCTTGTCTTTTCTCTCTTCTCCTTAGTAAGATTGGTCAACAGCTGTATAAGTTACTAGTTCTGCAAGAAAGGAAATATGGTCCTGGGCTTGGTCCATGGATTATATCCTCTTTCGGGTAAAGGGGATCGAGAAGAGGGGTTTACATAATTTCCTCACGTTGTGGCTTTTTCTTTAGCTGTGTGGCTTAAATCCCCCCCCCTTTGGCAGACCTCTTCCATAGGGCAGTCAAGCATATGATGAATACCTTTCATGGCCTGGCTCTGCTGCTAGAGAGGAGGCATCTAATTTCATCCTTGTCTTGGGGAGTGGAATCAAAGCTAGCAGTTTGCTTTCCTTTTTAAAGAGAAATACCAGGCCATTCTAGAACACCCAATTCTAGCCGTACTCAGATTGCCGGGTGGTGATGCTTCCTGAGCCTTCCCTTTGTGTGGGAACTTGGCAGATAGAAAGGGTACATTTACTTTGATCTCGGTCACATTGGCTTGCTTAGGCTAGCTGGAGTTACTCCTCATGTCATGATGAGAGTAGAAACCTCTTGAGAAGCCTGGAAGCCCACAGAGGAAAGTCCCTTGGGAAACCTGATTATCGACCATGTCAGACCACGGCATTTTCAGATGTGATTGGTTTCTACTTTTCTGAAGGCTGGACATTCCATGCCTGCTTCTCTCTTCCTCTCGCCACTTGAAAGGGAGGTGATAATTGATTGTGTTTGGAAAGTATGCCCAGCAGATGGCATCTGTTCCAGTGGGATGCTGAGAGGAACACGTCGGCAGTAGGAAATGCCATGCCAGGAGTCTAGAATGTCACAGGGGAAAGCACCCAAGGGAGCCTGAGAAGTGTGAGCACGGAGAGTCCCCACTTGGGTAGGGAGGGGCGCAGAGCAGGTAAGGTAAGCCAACATTCCGCACACTCCCGTCAAGGACAGGGCTTGATCTTCCTTGATAGGGCTCCCCAAAGAAGGTCTTACTTTGGCAGTTCAGGGTAGCGGCATGCTGCCAAGCTGGAATCCCTCCCGGAGGGCAGCAGTGTCTGTGTTCTCCGGGTCTCCTGACTTCGTGTTACTTTTGGCTGTTTAGCTTCCAGAAAAAGCTATCAATCCCTCCATCAGGGACATTTTTTGCTGTTCTACCATTGGGCTGCCTGAGAAACTCTGGTTTGGACAATGCTTTTTCCTAGTTTCCATGCCTTAAATACTGGATGATTAGAGCTTCCAAACTGTATGCAATTATTTGAGGTTGAGCATGCGTGCCCAGCAAATAGTCAAAGGAATCCATTCTGTTTGGGAGTGCAATGACAAGTGTTCTTGTTGCACTTAGATTCTCTTACCACTTCACACCGAGCAGGGGAGAAAATCAAAGTACACCGAGCACTGCTGAAGCATCCGCCTCCCTGACACCACATGGCTTCTGTAGCCCAGTTTGCGGAAAATTCTGCTTCAACTGGTTTTCTTCACTCATCTCATGAAAGTCTTCCCAGAGTCCCTTTTCTCACGTGACCCTGGATCTCTGGAGTCTCCCCTGACTCTGGCTTCTTAGTGAGTGTTGTGACGACTGTGCCACCATCAGTGTAAACTCACAGTGTGTAAAAGAAGACCAGGTTTCCTTTGCCTTGTCCTAGCATCTGTTCTGAATGGTGCGGATTGCCCCTTGCATAACTGCTCAGCTAGCCTGACAATTTGGACCATCTTCAGTTTATCCTCTGTTTTCATAATCAAATCTGGGCACATTCCAAGATGTGTCTCAGCCTCCCTATAGATTGCAATCATTTTTCTGCTTCTAGCTCCTGCTCCTTTTCTTAGTTAACTCAGACTGAAAAGTCAGAACACCCCTCAGTGGCATATTTTGGGTGATAAATGTGTTGTGAAGGCTGAGGAAAGAAGTCTGAGGTCAAAATGCCAGCAAGTTCCTGTGAAGGTCTGCTCCCTGGCTCACAGACAGCTCCTTTGTGCTATGTTCTCATACGGTAGCAGGAGGGAGCTGGCCGCTGGAGCATGTTTGGTAGGAGCACTGATCCTCTTCCTGATGGCTCCACCCTCCCCTGTCTTCTTTCTCTTCCCCAGTTTCCCAGTTCATCTCTGTTTTGTCCTTACCACTCTCAACATTCCCTCTTCTGTGTTCAGGGCACATGTGTTCCACTGCCTCTATCCACATGGGGCCTCTGCTCCCCTCCCAAAGCATGGTCTTTCTATATATCCCAAATTAAATTTAAAAATATGACTATGTGACATTTATCTTTTGAGGCATATGTTACCTCTGTCAATATATGACTTATAATGGTAGTTATCTTACTTAGTTCTTGCAACTATAGCAGAATGCCTAAGCCTAGGCAATTTTTAAAGAATAGACATTTGTTTCTGAATGTTCTGGAGGAGATAAAGGTGATCACAGATCAACATTTGGTAAAGCTTCACTCCATGCCTCAGAGATGGTGCCTTTTGGGCATGCCCTTCCACCTTCTGGGGTGAATGCTCTGTCTTCACATGGTGAAAGAAATAGAGAGACTAAACCTGAGCCTTCAAATACTTTTCTGAGGTACTAATCATATGTAAGTCACATGAAGCCCCCACGGCTGCCCATTCTTACAGCCTCACCTGTTCATACCGTTGTACCAGGGATTACATTTTAAAGGGAAAGCTTGGAGGGGATACAGACTTTCAAATTACAGCAGCATTGTTGGTCATTTTCCAAAAAGCCTCCATGGCTTTTCACCGTATAAAAAGACACATCCATATTATGTTCTTTAGTTGTCCTTGGCCGGAGCATGAACTAATGCTTTGGGCCAGGTCAGACCCTTGAATTCCCCTTCAAGACTTGGTTGGTTCCAATAATTCTGCTTTTGGTCACACTGAAAATGATTTGAAAGTTGAGACTGCTAAAGAAACTGGATTTTCACTAGAGAGCAAAGAAACTACCTAGTTCTCCAGAATAAGAAAAAAAATCAGCGTGTGGTATGATGGTGTCAGTTGTCAGCTTGTCACCTGCAACAGGAAGAGTAACTAAGACAGATACAAATGACAAATATTGTGAAATACTTTGTATTTTACGCCATGGCTTATGGCAGTCTGGTTCACAAGTGAACAGGATTTAACGATGGCCGCAGTTTGCAAATGTATGGATTTCAGAGTGACAAATGAAAAATCAGAAAGGCAAGGAGACTGGAGGGTTCCTCTAAACATGGAGAGGGAAGGTTGTAGGTAGGCTTCACTTACATATTCTCAGGCTTATGGGTTTATAATAATTAAAAAATTAAAAGCTGGGCTAGGGAAGTAGTCTAGTTGGACAGTGTCTACTGCTCAGGCACTGAAAGCTGACTTTGGATTCAGAACCCATGTGAAACCAGGTGTGGTGGTATGTGCCTTCGACAAACCCTTGGCTGTGTGTCATGGTGTGTGTGGAGACAGACAGGTCCTTGAAACTTGGCCACTGACCTACTGAAACCGATGGGCTTCATGTTCAGTGAGAAACCATGTTTCAAAAAAATGACAATACTACCTACAAGAATCATAAACAAACAAGAACCTCAGAACCAAGCAATGAGAGACCTCCTTTTCAGTGACCCTCAATAATACAATAATACACCATTGCTGGTGTCCTTAGATGCCTCTCAGTAATGACACCCACATAATGGTGGCAACAAATAGCTGTCTAGGTGGACTTAAGGCCCACACAAAAGGAGAGAAATCATACCTGGTACTTGAAGCCTAGGCAACTATGTGGGGCTAGTGAGATAATTTATTTTAGAAGAGAGTCTCTACCACTATTTTCCTGGAGCAGCATAATTTCTTAACTACACCCTAAGCCTTAGACCCACAGACAAGTGCAGCTACCATTGCTCACCAAAGAAACTTCTCTTTACAGCAAACGGAGACAGTTACAGAAAGCCACAACTGGAAACAAAGACTAGGGAATTGTGGGCACCCATCTGCAGCATAGCTCATGAATCTATGGCTCAGAGAACATCACAGAAGAGGGCAGAAAGACTGTAATAGCCAGAATACCAGGACGTTTGCTGTGTGACTGCATAAACAACACACGGACAATTCCAATATTGATAAGTGGAAATGCCAATGTGTCATGGGGAGAAGCTCACAGGGCCCCATCCCTAGTCAAAGAGCTGCAGGCAGCCAATCACAGCTGAGAGAGTGAGAGTTAACCTCTCCTGGGGATGAACTCTCTGACTGGTAATTCAACACAAAGTTGTAAGCCCTGAAAACGTTTGTACATAAACAAAAAAAAATGTCTCAGCAGGGTATGTGTGTATTTATGTGTGAAGGAAAGAGAGGCTATAAATTTGAGAGGGAAGTATAGGAAAGATTAAAGAGAGAGGACATGGAAGGAGCTGGAGGGGGGAAACAGAAGGAGAAATTGATGTAGTTATATTTTAATTAAAATGTAAATAAATAATTAAAAAATAAAGGTAGAGAGCTGTTGAAGATGGATACCTGATCTCCAGCCTCCACACACCTCCATCCACACACCTACAGCCACACACCTACATCCACACATACACACCTACATCCACACACCTACATCCACACATCCATACACCTACATATACACATATACACACCTACATCCACACATCCACATATATCCATTCATACATCCACACACCTCCATCCACACATCCACACACCTCCATCCACACATCCACACACCTCCATCTACACACCTACAGCCACACACCTACATATACACATATACACACCTACATACACACATCGACACACCTACATACACATATCCACACAACTACATAACACATCCACACACATACATCCACACATCCACATACCTTCATCCATACATCCACACACCTACATACACACATATACACACTTACATCCATACACCCACACACCTACATCCACACACCTACATCCACACATCCACACTATGTGTACATGTGTACACACTGCTCATATGCCCAACACCAGAGTCTTAGTGTCCTGTGAAGAGACCATGACCAAGGCAATTCTTACAAAGGAAAGTATTTAATCTGGGCTTGCTTATAGCTCTGAAATTTGGTCCATTATTGTCAGGACAGGAAACATGAGGAAATGAGAGTTCTACATCTAGATCTGCAGACAGCAGGAAGATCAAGACCCTTGGCTTTGCTTGAGTACTTGAAGCCTCCAAGCCCACCCCTAGTGTCACACTTCCTCCACCTTGAATGGTGCTCCTTCTTCTGAGCCTACAGGGCTGTTATCATTCAAACCACCACAGCCAGAGGTACATGGGAATTTAAAAATAACAAGACAAACGTGAACCAGGTCAGGGAGACCCTCACTCTGCTGGGTAAAACACTTAGACCACACAAGCATGAGGCCTGACTTTAGAGTCCCCTAAACCTATAGAAAGCTAGAGATAGAGCGTGCATCTACAGTCCCCACATTTGCTGGGAGATGGGGGGCGGACAGGAAGGTAGACGCCTGTGCTCTGACAGCCAGCATAGCACACACACACCAGCAAACAGCAGGATACCCCGTCTCAGACAAGGCAGAAGGTGGCTACAGACATCTGAAACTTGATCGTTGTAGGAGCCAGCCATGAGAAGCTCAATAGATACAGACCACACACAGGAAGTTCTTTTTTTCTTTGATTTTTTTTATTGATTTTTATTGAGCTCTACATTTTTCTCTGCTCCCCTCCCTGCCTCTTCCCTCCACTTCAACCCTCCCCCAAGGTCCCCATGCTCCCAGTTTACTCAGGAGATCTTGTCTTTTTCTACTTCCCATGTAGATTAGATCTATGTAAGTCTCTCTTGGTGTCCTTATTGTTGTCTAAGCTCTCTGGGATTGTGGTTTGTAGGCTGGTTTTCTTTGCTTTATGTTTAAAAACCACCTGTGAGTGGGTACATATGATAATTGTCATTCTGTGTTTGGGTTACCTCACTCAAAATTGTGTTTTCTAACTCCATCCATTTTTCTGTAAAATTCAGGATGTTGTTATTTTTTTTTCTGCTGTGTAGGACTCCATTGTGTAAATGTACTGAGGGGCATTTAGGTTGTTTCCAAGTTCTGGCTATGGCCAGCAAAGATGCTATGAACATAGTTGAGCACATGTCCTTGTGGCACAATTGAGCATCCTTTGGATATATACCCAAAAGTGGTATTACTAGGTCTCGAGAAAGGAATTGTTTCCTAATTTTCTGAGAAATCGCCACAATGAAATTAGATCCATATCAATCACCATGCACGAAACTCAAGTCCAAATGGATCAAAGACCTCAACATAAGGCCAGCCACACTGAACCATATAGAAGAGAAAGTGGGAAGTACACTTGAATGCATTGACACTGGAGACCACTTCCTAAATATAATCCCAGCAGCACAGACACTGAGAGAAACTATTAATAAATGGGACCTCCTGAAACTGAAAAGCTTCTGTAAAGCAAAGAACATGGTCAACAAGATAAAACGACAGCCTACAGAATGGGAAAAGATCTTCACTAACCCCACATCAGACAGAGGGCTGATCTCCAAAATATACAGAAAGCTCAAGAAATTGATCATCAAAAGAACAAATAATCCAATAAAAAATGAAGTATAGACCTAAACAGAGAACTCTCAACAGAGGAATCTAAAATGGCTGAAAGACTCTTAAGGAAATGTTCAACATCCTTAGTCATCAGAGAAATACAAATCAAAACAACTCTGAGATTCCATCTTATACCTGTAAGAATGGCCAAGATAAAAAACACTGATGACAATTTATGCTGGAGAGATTGTGGGGAAAAGGGAACACTTCTGTGGGAGTGCAAGCTGATACAGCCCCTTTGGATGTCAGTGTGGCGATTTCCCAAAGGAAGTTCTTTACTTCCAACCATTATCACCTGCCAATGTAGGACTCAGCCATTGATGAGTTTACTGGAGGCCTGAGTCTCAGTAGTTTACCCTGAAGCAATACCTGGTTGTTGGAAAGACCACAAACTGAGATTATCCGAGCATCACCTAAGAACAGACTACCCAAAGGAAATGCCTAATGTTCCAACCATTGTAGATAGGATCACCTGCCAGTACACACTCACTAGACAAATGTCAGTCAATCAGGGGTCCTGAACCTTAGAAACCCCTTGCCCCCACCTTTACTACTATAAAAACCCAACTCTAACTGAGCTCAGGACTCTCTGTTTATTCCAATACGTTGGACATGCGGAGGGACCGGGTTTGCAAACTTGCATAAAATAAAGGCTCCTTGCTTTTACATACGGGACTCGGTCGCCTTGTTGGTTTTTGGGGGACTTCACAGATCTGGGCATAACAATCATGTCCTCTGACACACATGCACTGTGACATTTGTGCCCATAACCTCTCTCCCCATCTCTTTCACACGCTCAGATAAAACATTTTAAAAGTCAGAATCTACATGTATCATTTTAAATGCAAAAGCAACATACAACTTTTAATACTAAATATTATGATAGTATATGCTTATGATAGTCATAAAACAAACTAGACATTAAAAAGGTGTTGTCCTCTATGTCTGAACACAAAGCAAGGTCCTTATTCACCTCATTTCCCGACGACTTTTGAGAAAAGGGAGTTTCTTTGGTTCTTGTGGTGTGTCTCAGGTGATCTGCTGATCTTGTCACTTACTTTCATCATGATGGAATGTTGGAGAAACACAATTAGACTGAAAATTCTTAGATCCAGTTGACTTTAGTAGAAAAATAAATCTCAGTGCTGGTGATTAAACCCAGGACATTGCCTGTTCTGAGAGAGCAGTCTGCCTCTGAGCTATAGCCTTAGCCTGTCTTGCTAGTTTTAGATTATTGAAGTGGTGGCCTGAAAGAGTCAGCCTTATTGAGATGAAGGAATCTAAGCTAGGTCATCGTCCATTTTTCCCCTGGCCTTCCCTGCCCTCTGCTACCTTTCTCTGGCCTCCTCTAGCCTCCCCTTTCTTCTCTGCACTCCTTCCTTTTCCTTCCCTTTCTTCTCCCCTCTTTTCTCCTTCCTTTCCCACCCTTCTTTGGCTGTTTCCCCAAATGTAAATAGTGAAAGCATGAATGAGTTTTTAACAGAAGACTTCATCAAACAATGAAATTAAGTAGTGATGCTGTGGAGATCCAAATACATGCCAGAAGACAAGTGAGAAAAGATATCTTTGTATTTTCTGAAAACAGGTGCTTGCTGCTTGGGAGAGTATTTGTAGTGTTAAGACTGTTCATGATTCTATCACGTCTAGAGCAGAAACGTAGTAGATTTTTCTCTTAAGAGACTTAGTAAGATAACTCAAAATGGCTCCGATAAGCTAAAACAACACACCTTTTTCTCACATGCAGAATGTGTATGTATAACTATGTAAATCTATGTGCATTTGTATATGCATATATGTGTATATATGTATATAAATGTGTGTATCTATATACACACATATAAATTAATACATGCATGTACATGTCAGAATGGGAAAAGAGAGTGGGAAGAGTGTGGAGGAGGAGTTGGGGAGGGCAACACTTGTGGGGCAAATAAGAACAATGTGCTGCTGTGGAATAACCCTCTGCACACTGTGTGAATGAATATATGTTGCTATGATTGGTTTGGTAAACAAGCTGACTGGCCAATAGCTGAACAGGATAAAGTTAGGCAGGAGAGCCACACTGAGAATGATGGGATGAGGAAGGGCGGAGTCAGAACAATTGCCAGCCAGATGCAGAGGGAGCAGGAGGTGAAGGTCCATGCTAACTAATAAAGGTACATGGCAGAGCGTAAATAAGGAATATGGGATAACTTAAAATGTAAGAGCTAGTTAGCAATATGCCTGAACTATTGGCCAAGCATTTATAATTTATATTAAGTCTCCAAGTCAGTTCTCTGGGAAGCAGCTGCCGGTTATTTGGGAGCAGGCAGTTGAGACAAGAAAACTCCACCTACAATGTACAATGGGTGTATGTGTAAAAAAATCATAATGAAATCAATTATTTTTGTTGTTAGGTAAAAAATAATACAAATGAACAAAAGGCTTCTACAGAGCCAGGTTATGGAAGGTTATGTGTTCATGAGCAAATGCACAGAGAAAGCACAGCACATATACAAACCAGACTTGTATTTGACTGTAAAGAGAATGTTGTGTCATTTCTAGAAAAAAGATTGATCTCGAGATCATGATGTTAGCAAGAAAGATACTGCATGTTTTTCCTCATATGAAGAATTTAAATAAAAGATGCAGACAAGTACATGAAGCTGGAAGCAGGGCTCTCCGAGGAGGTGGGAAACCAGCCGAGGGGAGAGGGGGGTGAACATGAGCAGGGCACACGGCAGAGCGACACACAGATGTTGCAGTGCACAGAGAATGCACACTAGCTAGAATTAGTTAGTTGAAATGAAAATGGTTCTAATGATGACACAGATGTTGGAACGCACGGAGATTTTGGGTAATATGATTGCAGGATAACGGAGAGTAGGAAAAACCACTATTTTGGTATTCTGAGAAGGAAAACCTAGCTAATTTGTCTGTCTAGGACTGGCTGATATTTAGACATAGCTGGCACTCACTGGGCTGTCTAGGACTTGGTGTCCACCTTCTTTTCATGTTGAGATCTGGCCTGGTTTGAGTTGCTTGCTGATGGATAAAAGCGGAATGCTCTATAATGGATCCTGTGCTAGTTACTTCTTATTACTGCAACAAAGTGCCTGACAAAGGCAACTTCAGCCAGGTTTATTTCAGCTTAGTGTTCCAGGGGATCCAGTCCAGCATGGCAGAGAACAGTAGATGGCTGGTCTCACTGCTGCTTCAGCCAGGTAGCAGAGAGGGACGAATCTTTAGCCTCAGCTCACTTTGCTTTTCTTAGTCTGGGATCCCAGTCCATAGAATGGTGCCATCCACATTTGGGGTGGGTCTTCCCTCATCAGTGAACCCAATCTAGATAATCTTCCCCAAAACACACCCACAGATTTATTTGCATGATGATTCTAGTCACAGGCGTCTTCATTCTGGGCTGACCACACATGCCTGAGGGATGGAGCCAAGACTGGAATCGAGGAAAGGGATATAACTTCCAGACCCTTCAGCTACTTTCCAGAGAGGAGTGTGGCCCGGAAGGAAGGGCAGGGTGTAAAGTAAACCGATGTTGTTGTGGGAGCTCGACATCTGGCTGTCTTGGTGGCGTCAGTCCCTTAGGAGGTGTCAATGCCCCAGGAACTGGGATGGGTTTCACGTGGACCTTCAGAGGCATTGTGTTTGTAACTGTGTGGGTGATAACTGGGCTACACAAGAGTAGCAAGTAAGAACATTTTCAGGAGTTACTTACAATCTAGAGCGGTGGTTGCGTATTCTTTGCCAAATCTCTATCTCCAAAAATATGTACATTATGATTCATAACAGTAGCAAAACCACAGTTATGAAGTAGCAATGAGAATAAGTTTATGACTGGGGGTCACCACAACATGAAGAATGGTATTAAAAGGTCGCAGCTTAGGAAGGCTGAGACCATTGAACTAGAGGCAATTGTATGTAGAGACCAATCCAAAAATATATCTGTCTTAGGGTTATCATTGACGTGATGAAATACTACAATCAAAAGCAAGCTGGGTGAGGAAAGGGTTTACTTCACTTATCCTTCCGTACCTCTGCTCATAATCAAAGGAAGTCAGGGCAGGAACCCAAACCTGGAGACATGCTGCTTACTGTCTTGCTTTTATACCCTTATGTAGAGGAAGCTTCATGGTAACTACAGATGTCTAAAGTCAAAGGCCTCCAACTCCTGCAGGCACTACTGCAGTCACAACAGTTTCAAACATTATGCTATGTGTTTTACCATTAAAATCCCAGTAAACTTTAGCTGACCCCAAAGACATTTTTAAACCCAAAACAGAGGGTCCAGACAAAGCCCTTCACCTGGTACACCACCATCAGATCTGTGACTGCTGGTGCAAATACAGTCTTTCATTTGTGACCTTCTGTGATTGGTGCAATCATGGTCTCTCATTTGCCTGGGTGTCTGTGCCAGGATCGGTGCAAACACAGCCCTTCCTTTCCATTCATTCATCCCTCATAGTTACAATACTTCGCTGGTTCAGCCATGATGGCGTGAATACCCGTTGTCTGCCTGTAGAAGCAGGTTCCTCCGCTCAGTTTGTAATGACAGCCAGGAGATAACCTTTCTGTGGTTTTACTCAATGTTGCAAAAAATTATTCCCAAATAAAATTCTCTTGGATGATCTTTTCTTGCCTGCTTTTGAGTTTCTTCATTACAGAGGAGGGGCTGAACTTGGCGTGGTGGAGGAGTCAGAGAGAAGGTGGCTGCAGCAGGGACTGCAAAGGCAGTGATGATATCCGCAGAAGAGCTTGACAGAGCGACTGGGATGGACACGGCCAGGCATAGGAGTGACAAACATGAGAGCAGGAGGAAGCAGAGGGCTGAGGAGGGGTGGAGAACCGTGGCTGGAGACATTAGAAGCAGTGAAGAGACAAGGAGGAGGAACTCCGGAAGAGTTCCAGAGGGCAGTCATGTCCTAAGAGCCCAGGGTCTTAGACACCTTAGGGCTGAGAGTTGTTTCAGAGACTGAGGCTGCTGTGCCCAAAGGCCTGAAGTTGGTGATGTGTATCACTGTAGGACTGAGGGCTTTAGCATCCGGAGCCTGTAGGAGAGGTAAAGTACTAGACAGTGCTCCCTGCTGTTGATTGTTCTTGTCCCCAGGCTGTGCTGTGCCCATGCTGACAGAAGCCAAGAATTAATGACAGCCAAATACTGAGCTGCTGGTGCCCAGAAAAATAAGCCTCTAACCTTGGTGCCAGGAACAGTAGTGTCTAACTTCTAAGGGATCTGCTCTGAGTTTGCTAGCCCGTGCCCTGGGCTCTAGATGCTTACTCAGAATTGCCAGCAGTGGAGAAGAGCTTCTCCTGTCTACCCATGACTTCTAGCTTGGCAGAGCGAAAAGACTTCAACCAGGAGATGGTAGGAACTAGAGATGAAGTCAGAGTTGCTGGTTAAAGGCCAAGTGAGGGGTTCTTTCCTCCTGATCTCTTTTCCTTCATGGCCTCTCACCACCACAGCATCGTCCCAGCTGGGAGCAATACAATGCGTGTGCTTCAGAGACACAGCAGTGTGTGCTTCTGCTTTCCTTTGCCGCAAAGATGCCGTGCAACAGCCGCTTCCAGAATTCTCGTCTACCCAGAGGACTGCGGGATTCCCATGATCCCATGATCCAGGGGCTGCTGTTGCCCTTGGCTAGACTTGCTCATGAAGTTGTGAGTCAGTGAGAAAGCTTGCTGATCCGGGCTAAACTTATTCACATTTCTGGGGGTCAGCCAACTTTATTAGTTGATGCAAGCTTAGGGCAGTGGAGAAGATTTGACTTGCAGACACGTTTCTCAGTTTTTTTAAAAAATGTTTCCTTTCTGTTTTAGGACCTTACTGCCAAAGATACTTCATTATTCTATATGAGACAGGTGTGACACTTTCCCACACTTTTCTTATTTTTGATGACTTAGTCACTATTTTGACATATACTGACCATATATTTTATAGTAATCCCTGTACTGAGGTTTTTTTTCCGATTATATTAGAGATTAGGGTTTGAGACAAAGTACCATAGAAGTAAAATGTCATTTCCATCCCATCATATCAAGAATGCAGCTGGGCGGTGGTAGTACACACCCTTAATTCCAGTGCTTGAGAGGCAGAGGCAGGAGGATCTCTATGAGTTCAAGGCCAGCCTGATTTATAAGAACTAGATACAGAACAGGCACCAAAGCTACACAGAGAAACTCTGTCTCAAAAAACCAAAAAGGGAAAAAAATTAATCAGTTTTATCATTACATTACACCTCTCAATGAATCTTATAGTAGGACTTGTTTTTAATTATATAAACTATATGTGGAAGAACAAATTTACAAATTTCTTCAAATTCTTTCAGAAAAATTTTAAAAATTTATTTTTATTTCTATTTTTGTGTGTGCCATGTGTGTGCAGGTGCCTTCAGAGGCCAGAAGTGTGAAGGAGTGTATGGGGCCCTCTGGAACTGGAGCTGTACGTAGCCATGAGCTGCCCAATGTAGGTACAGAGTTCTGTTCCGGCAACAGAGAATTCTGGCTCTCCAGAAGAGCACTGCACTCTTCAGCAACTGAGTCACCTCTCTAGCCCCTAAAACTTTTAAAAATTACATTTATCTTTTTAGTGGGTGCATTTGCCATGATGTGTTCGGAGGTCAGAGGACAGTGTGTGGAAATCTGTTCTCTGCTTTCCAGGGGTCAAACTCAGCCTATCAGGTTTGGCTGTAGTGTTCACTTAACAGACCCAAGTTTCTTCAAATTCTAAAAGGATCTCATTCTGTTTTTATAAATGTTCTATTTAATTTTTAATTGTGTGTGTGTGTGTGTGTGTGTGTATTTTGGGGGGTATATGCCCATGAATGAGCTGCCTGGAGACCAGAGAAGTGCACTGGATGCCTTCCAGCTGAAGTGACAGAAAGTGTGAGCCTCCTGGGAACCAACATGGAGTCATCCCTCTAGCCTAAATATCACTGTTTTCATTGTCACTAGGTTAAAAACAAAAGATGTAAGATTTTAAGTGTATTAGTTATTACAAGGATAAAAACTAGGGTTACTTTCCCTTAACAAATATAAAATGAATAAATATGAATTTTTAAAGCAAAGAGGGAAAGACAGGGCTTTAAGTTAGGTAAAGACTTTATCACTAGGCAGTGTGCATCTTTCCAGCTGGAAGACTCAGGTCAGAGTTTCTATCAGCAGACAACCCTTTTCATGATGACTGGGTCTAAGGGTTAATTATATTCCAGTAAGCTTTTCTCTCTACTTTGACTAATGCTTTCCTTCCCCCCCAAGTCACTTCTTATCTTAAGAAAAATGATATTATCTACACCAGTGCTGTTCATTTTCAAAAGCACTCATGGCAAGAATTTTTAATAGTTGTATTCTTCACTTCCTGCCAGAAAGTGTGGGGCCTCTGCTTTCAATTACAACAGCACCCCAAACCAAATTTAAATGCTGGACACATAATTCTTAAGTCTAGGACCGCAGAGGAGAAGGGAGCAGGCAGAGAGAGCATTCACTTGCTCAATAAATATGTTTAAGCATCAGTATGAGCTAGGCTATGAGCCAGGAGACAGTGAGTCAGTGGCTTTCCTGAAAGATAAGGAAATGTGTGTGTGTGCGTGTGTGTGTGTGTGTGTGTGTGTGTGTGTGTGTGTGTGTGTGTATGTCTGTCAAGACTGTTACAGGTGGAGGGAAAACCAAATCCCTTAAACCTATACATCTGCACATGTGGCATGTTTGGGAGAAGGATAGCACAATCTCCGTGTTTAATTATCTTGAGAGCTCAGGGTCAGAGTGGCGCCTTCCTGCAGAAAGTGACTATTGAGCTTATATGTAAGGAGTGAGCCACCCAAACAAGGGCAGGATTTAGCCACTGCCTGAAAGGCACAGAGAAAGAGGGCACTTGGTTCTTCAAGAAAAAGATAAACTGCTCAGACGAACCAGTGTGTGTTGGTTGGAGATTGGAAAGGTCTAGGCAGAGGAGAATCAGGAGAGGTGGGATGGAGACAAGAATTCCAGGTCTGCTACCCACCAGTTCCAGCCTTGAAAGAAATAGTTCGCGTCTCTGGGCTGCTGCTGCTTTCTTCTTCTTCCTTTTCATCTCAATGTGGGTGTGATAATGTGGGTCCTGCCGCATGCACTGTTTTGAGAGTTAAATGAGGTCAGTTGGAGGGCTGCCTAGCATGGCATTGGCAGGTAGGAGGAACTTAGCAAGAAGGAGTGAGTTATAATTATACGCATTTGGGTTAGAAGCTGTATTAATTCAGTTACTGTCTGAAGTAGCAAGTTTTTGATGGTCTTTGGATTTCCTGGAGAGCTTCTGCCCTGGCACCATCCTGAGTTCATCTTGACAGTCTCAGGCTAGGTGTAGAAGGAAAAGCAGATCACCTCTTTTAGATTCCTTACACAAAAGGGAGACCCAGTGTCTCCCTTGGCTTGAATGGGGGTGGATCAGGGCCTTACAGAGGTTGGTCTAAGTGGGAGACATTTACCATCTACGCTCCACTGAGAAATTTTAGACAGATATTCCCCATCTCTCTCCCTTGCCTTTGGCCACTCCTGAAATGAAGATTCTTGTGATTGGAAACAAGTAGTGTTCTCCTGATTTCCAAAGTGGTTGTACCAGTTTGCAATCCCAACAGCATGCAGGAGTGTTCCCTTTACCCCACAACCTCTCCAGCATAAGTTGTCATCAGTGTTTTTTATCTTGGCCATTCTTACAGGTATAAGATGGAATCTCAGAGTTGTTTTGATTTGCATTTCTCTGATGGCAAAGGGTGTTGAGCATTTCCTTAAGTGTCTTTCAGCCATTTTAGATTTTTCTGTTGAGAGTTCTCTTTCTGTACTCCATTTTTTAATGGATTATGTTGGGGTTTTTTTGATGACCAATTTCTTGAGTTCTTCGTATATTTCAGAGATATACGAAGATATTCTGTCTGATGTGGGATTGATGAAGATATTTTCCCATTCTGTAGGCTGTCATTTCGTCTTGTTGACCATGTCCTTTGCTTTACAGAAGCTTCTCAGTTTCAGAAGGTCCCATTTATTAATAGTTTCTCTCAGTGTCTGTGCTATTGGAGTTATATTTAGGAAGTGGTCTCCTGTGCCAATGCGTTCAAGTGTACTTCCCACTTTCTCTTCTATGAGGTTCTGTGTGGTTGGTTTTATGTTGAGATCTTTGATCCATTTGGACTTGAGTTTTGTGAATGGTGATAGATATGGATCTATTTTCATTCTTCTACACGTTGATATCCAGTTATGACAGCACCATTTGTTGAATATGCTGTTTTTTTTCCATTTGATATTTTTTGCTTCTTTGTCAAAAATCAGGTGTTCATAGGTGTGTGCATTGATATCCGGGTCTTCGATTCAGTTTCATTGGTCGTCCTGTCTGTTTTTATACCAATATCAGGCTGTTATGCCAAAACCACTCTGTAGTAGAGTTTGAAGTCAGGGATTGTGATACCTCCAGAAGTTCCTTTATTGTACAGGATTGTTTTGGCTATCCATATGTTTTGGCTTTTCCATATGAAGCTGAGTATTGTTCTATTGAGGTCTGTTAAGATTTTTTTTGGGATATTGATGGGTATTACACTCAATATCTAGACTGCCATTTTTGCTGTGTTAATTCTACCTACCCATGAGCATGGGAGATCTTTCCATTTTCTGATGTCTTCTTCAATTTCTTTATTCAAAGATTTAAAGTTCTTATCATACAGGTCTTTCAACTGCTTTAGAATCAGTATGGCAATTTTCCAGAAAATTAGAAAACAACCTACCCCAAGACCCAGCAATACCATTTTTGGATATATATCCAAAGAATGCTCAATCATACAAAAACATGTGCTCAACTATGTTCATAGCAGCATTATTCGTCATAGCCAGAACCTGGAAACAATCTAAATGCCCCTCAACAGAAGAATAGATAAGGAAAATGTGGTTCATTTACACAATGGAGTACTAAATAGCAGAAAAAATGACATCTTGTGAAATTTATGGGCAAATGAATGCATCTAGAAAATATAATATCGAATGAGGTAACCCAGACCCAGAAATACAAATGTAATATATACTCACTCGTGAGTGGTTTTTAGATATGAAATAAAGTAAAAACAACCTACAGTTTTCAATCCCAGAGGACTAGATAAGAAAGAGGACAGTAAAAGGGACTTACATGGATCTAATCTACACAGGAAGTAGAAAAAGACAAGACTTCCTGAGTGCATGGGAGCATGGGGATCATTGGAGAAGGTAGAAAGGGAGAGGGAGGAAGGGAGGGGAGTGGATAAAATAGAGCTCAATTATAACAATAAAAAATAAATAAAAGACAAAAATAATACTGTTCTACCGGTTTTCTGTTAAGTGCCATATTATGCTGCCCCAGATTCTATTTGTGATTTTTGTCTTCTCAATTATGTGGTTGACTCTGGGTGTGCAGAATTTCAGCAAGACAGAGAATTCCATGTTTTGACCTCTGCAGGAGAGAAAGGAGCCCGTGGAGGCAACTGTTTATCCAGCTCCCATTCAGATGCTTCTCGGAGCAGTGGGGTAGTTGACTTTGTACAGAGACATCAATATTCCTCAAGTCACTGCATGGTGAAGATGGCAGGAGCTTTGCATGGCATTTCTTCCTTTTCCTTTTTTCATTAAATGGCCAAACCAGAGGTTGATTGGGTATCCCTATTAGTCATCCTATCTTCTGGCTATATCCAACTATTCATGCCTAAATGCCTTCTACTTGATTTCTAGTTGAAATCCTTAATCTTGACTATCTTTGCTATTTGCTCTTCTCTACCAGGCTAGATCCTGCTTTGAGTGACATTAAAGTTAGTTTGGGGTCAGATGCTCTTCCTGTATCCCATTTGCGGCCACTCTCCCAGGTCAAGTTAACCTATGATTCTTTCTGCCTCTGTTGTCCCAAGATCCCAGGCAAGCACTAGGCTGGGAGCTCATGGGACACTAGGATCCTGTGGTGCTTGTGTCAGTGATCCAAGACATCGTCATGGGGATACAGAGATAGAAAGAGTAAAGAGAAGAATTAGTTAACAAAATAATAGTATATGGAGAAGGCACTAGAATATGTCTCTTGGTATCTTAGGGCACTTTAAAGGCAAGTTTCTTGAAAGCTTTTTAGTCCTCATAACATTCTAGTAAAAATTACATTAAATTTTAATTGCTTAGGAGCCCGGAGACACGGCCCAGTGGTTGTAGGTGTTGGCTGTGTGCACAATACAAAGTACTGTAAAAGGATTATCATTTAACTCTTCACTCAATAGTAATCAATGTTTCCTGGAAATACCTTAGAATTTATAAATGGGTAAGAAGCAAAGCAAAACCCCCGTGATCCCACCACAAAGACAACATAGCTATATTTTGTTATATATATCCTGTATGTTTCTAATAAGTGTATATTAGTAATTTCAATTGCTATATATTTTGTAACTCTTTTTTAATAATTTACAATATCACCAACATCCTTCTTGCCATTAGTCTTGTTCTAATAACTGTATGATGTCTACTGAAGATGAAACATAACCAGATAGTTGTCTTATTTAATTATTTCTCTAGATTCTGGTCTCTCAATGGCTTCCATTTTTTCCTCTGTTAAGATTTACTTCATAATGAACATTTTGCAGCTAAGTACTTCTGTCCATTTATCTTGTTTCTTTCCATTTTTAGAATATGTCCCTACAAATAAAAGAACAGATGCTCCTGAGCTTATGGTGAGCTGAGATTGAAAACACCTAGCACAGGTTGAAAATCCAAGCTGTAAAACACACTTTGCATGTTTAGCACAGAACTTCTCAATGTTCTAGTGCTGCAACCTTTTTAATAAATATA